>NC_041387.1:87725593-87833725 GCF_002162155.2 Triticum dicoccoides | reverse complement strand
ACTCCGGAACACTTCCGGTGTCCGAATACTACCTTCCAATATGTCAATATTTACCTCTCGACCATTTCGAGACTCCTCGTCATGTCTGTGATCTGATCCGGGACTCCGAACAACATTCGTTCACCAAAACACATAACTCATATAATACAAATCATCATCGAACATTAAGCGTGCGGACCCTACGGGTTCGAGAACTATGTAGACATGACCGAGACACCTCTCCGGTCAATAACCAATAGCGGAACCTGGATGCTCATACTGGCTCCCACATATTCTATGAAGATATTTACCGTCGAACCGCTATGACAACATACCTTATTCCCTTTGTCATTGGTATGTTACTTGCCCGAGATTCGATCATCGGTATCTTCATACCTAGTTCAATCTCGTTACCAGCAAGTCTATTTACTCATTCCGTAATGCATCATCCCGTAACTAACTCATTAGTCACATTGCTTGCAAGGCTTCATATGATGTGCATTACCGAGAGGGCCCAGAGATACCTCTCCGATATTCTGAGTGACAAATCCTAATCTCAATCTATGCCAACCCAACAAACACCTTCGGAGATACTTATAGATCATATTTATAATCACCCAGTTATGTTGTGACGTTTGATAGCACACAAGGCATTCCTCCGCTGTCCGGGAGTTGCATAATCTCATAGTCAGAGGAATATGTATTTTACATGAAGAAAGCAATACAATAAAACTAAACGATCATTATGCTAAGCTGAGGGATGAGTCTTGTCCATCACATCATTCTCCTAATGATGTGATCTTGTTCATCAAACGACAACACATGTCTATGTCTAGGAAACTTAACCATCTTTGATCCACAAGCTAGTCAAGTAGAGGCATAGTAGGGACACAGTGTTTTGTTTATGTATTCACACATGTATCAAGTTTTCTGTTAATGCAATTTTAGCATGAATAAGTAAATATAAAATAACGACTTTGTTATTGCCTCTAGGGCATATTTCCTTCAGAGGTGAATCAGGAAATACCTTATTTATTGCCTTAAGCAAGCCCTGTACATTCTCAAATTATTACTACAATTGAACATACTGAAATAATTCAAAAAAGTAATAACACTAAAATGCTCAATGAAATTCTTCCCAACCTTTTTCCTGTCAGGTATGATAGTGTATGTTCCAAATTTGTTGCCACTGCCAATGCAACATCTCAATTGAGTTAATAACTAATTCCAACTGTCACCATCTTCCTTGCCAACCAAACCAAAAGCAATAGGATAAATGTTGTTTTTCCATCCCCTCCTATGGCTGCAAGAATTTGCTGTCTAGTGGTTAACTTGATGAAGCATCCACCAAGACCTATAAATGGTCTGCAACCTTTAAGGAAACCTTCCTTTGAAGCTGCTAAACAATAGAACATATACTTGAATCTAGGAGTAGGTGGTGTGTTCTCTGGATCTTTAAATGGTGTTACTATACACCTGCTACCTGGGTTTGTGTCAAGAACTGCTTAAAGATAATCCATGAGCCTCAAGTACTTCCACTTGTGGTCACCTTGACCTACATCAACAACCTTTCTCCTTGCCCTATATGCCACACTTCTTGATACATCCACTGAAAACTTAGTCTTGGTCTTCTTAACTAATGCATCCATAGGAGATCTAATGTCTTCTCTCAATGCTGCCTCTACTGACCTTGACAACCACTTAGTAGTAACCTTTGTGGACTCTGCACATGCTCCATAAATGTGCAACATATCACACTTCTTGATGCAGAAGGTTTTTTCATGAGCTAACTTAGAGGCACATATATAAAAATCACAACCCTGGGCTCTCTCTGAGCACCAAACAATAATCCTATGCGGGGCATTTCTGTGGTAATGGTAATTTCTCAGAGTCCTAATGTGAAAATCCCTATGTGCATCTCTGAACTCATACACGATGGTGAAGCACAAGCCCCTACATAACTCTTCTACTGGTCCTGGAAGTTTGTGATCATACCATATCATGTCTTTCAACTTCTTATTCCTTCTCTTCCTACCACTTGGTAGTTTATAGGATCCTTCAGGCTCATCTTCTTCATCACTGATGCCATAATCACCAGGGAAACATTTTTCATCTGCTTTAGGGAACCAATCTGATTTCTCCATGTTCTCAACCTCATGGTGGGATCTACTGGTTGGACCAGGTTTTCTCACTACCTTGAGTTTCTATACTACTGATGTATCTTGTTTTGCAGCTACATCTTTAGAGGAATACTGTAACTGAAAATCCACATTGTTCCCATCTGAATCTGAATTTGCAGCTTCATCATCAAAAAGAAATTCAGACACATCAATGTCACCTTCAAAATGATTAAGGCCAGCTTCTCTCTGCACCATGGTTTTCTTGAGCTCTTCCTTTCTCTCAATGCTTATATCCACCACCTTACTGCAACTTTGTTGAATGTTGATGCAATGTTCAGCAAAATAACTATCTCTGTTTTCATCTGCATTACATGCATCATGAGCTTCTACTACTCTTATGTTCAGAATCTTTTCATTATGAGAGTGGATCAACATCTGTTGCACATCATCTTCACAGCATATTTGATCTAAACCATCTAATCATTTCTCCTCATCAAATACATAGTACATATAATCATCAACCACAAAGCCATCACTCCCAATAAAAGAAAGCATTGTCAAATATATGACTGGTACAGATTTCGAACAACGGAATCTCTGGCATTGAAATGGAACCAAATTGCCCACTTTGGGTCATCAATTTTGAAAATTGTTTAATGAATAACCTTTATTAACTGAAAACTAGATAAGTGAACCTAAGTATGCACAATATTGAGTTTCTGACAAACTGCTTTTTTCAGTTTCTTACCCAACAAAGTGTAAGTTTTTAACAATTTGCAAGGGCACCAATGTTATCAGACATGATAGAAAGCTGAATCTAACTATGCAAAAAAACTAGCCTAAATTTTCTCCTAATTGAAAATAATTAAAATATCTTAATCTAACAACTAAAATCTCTGAATCTAACAGATGGGGTCGTACCCGCCGTCGCCCGCAGAACGAGGAAGCTTCCGTCGGCCTTGAGTTGTGCTTGTCATCGACGGTGGTCGCACCGGCGCCGACCAACCCAACTTCTGCGAAGGATGAGATTCGGACTGAGAAGGATGCTGCGTCGCGAGGTCGCAAACCACGTTGCCGACCACGTCAGGAGGTATGCCTGAATCGCCGCCGGAGTTTGCATCCACAACCGCCATGGCTGACGACGGCTAGGGCTAGGGAGGAGCTAGGAAGAGAGTGAGAGAGGGTGGGGAATGGGGGAGCCGGCCAGCCAGGTTTGACCTGGTCCGACCCGGTCCGGCCGAGCGGCTGCTCTAACGAACGGCAAGCACGCGATGTTGGCCGTTAGGCCGGCCGACAGCCTCGTAGGTGGGCCACTAATGTGAGAAGCGCGGTTAAAACGGTTCAAACGACCATTAGCTAGACTTGGTAGTTTTTAGTTTCAAAATTAGCAAATTTCGGTAGTTTTCTGTCAGATTTTAAAAACTGGTAGTTCTATGGGACCTGAACCCCTAAAATGGTAGTTTTTTGTCAAAACACTCGTAGAGATAGTAATCAACGCCATGCATCGTGCATGTGAGGGGGTGGAGTTATCAGCATTGCTCCTCATGGTTTCTTTTCGCGGGGCGCAGACAAATTGAGATCAGGTAGAGATCTGTGCGGCACATGAGCTGCATGCCTGCGTGACTGCATGTGCGCTCCAGATCATCAGCATGGCGAGATATCCCACGTCGACACCCACCATGCGTACAGGGACCACGTTCTAGAAGCAGAATATGTATCTGCTCACGCTGCATGCACCCTGCGCCGGCAGCGTCGAGACCGGGAGAATCATCGACGCGGCCGGCGTAGCATCTCTCGTTTATCCCCAAGGCCAGGGATGACTTTTGCACCGCCTTGTCTGCCCCCCTGACTCCATCGGCCCCGCCCAAACTTGCGGACCAAGCAGGGCATGCGTGGGTCAGTTGGTTGGGTGGGTGCACGGTGCATCCGCCGCGTCCCACCGACGGACGGGGACCCTTCAGCGCAGGCACGCGTGTTTCTGGCCCTCTCAGTCCATCATTTGTGCGGAACATTGTCGTAGAAGCATGAACCCGTGGCCATATGTTAGTAGTAAAAGTACAGTACGCTCAACCCTGTTGCATACGACCATGGAAACAGATGGCCAATGCCGATGTCACAGTGGAATGTTCTGCTACTACCTACGTACTCCCAAGGAAAAGAACTGGAGAAAATCCTCGAGAAACGGTGAAGTTCAAACGGCGGGCGACGCACGACGATGCAAGGGGGCAAACGCCACGGGATCCCGCCGGTCGCCCGTCGAAGGGACGACTTTACTTTTCTATAGCAAGGAAACATTGGACATCACCTGCGTCTCTGCTGCCGTGCTGCGTCCTCCCCAAGCAACATGCACCGTGCGTTCGGAATCTTTGCACGCATTGATGCATCTTCGCCATATCACACTGGCCTGACTTCTCGAGTTGTATGGCGCACAGTTCAAACCTCGCGAGAGAGTTGGGGTCAGCGCTTGCCTCACACTCCGCCAACGGCCCAGCGCCGGCGCCGGCGCCGCGCGCAAGGTACATATGGACACACAACATTTCGCAGCGTCAGACCAATCGATCCCGTCGTTTTCGAGGGAGCGGCATGTCGGATGTCGCAGCGCACGAATAGATTACCGCGAGAACATTTCAACTGCGGATTCCCAGGATTATTACTCGGACTTAGAGCAAGATTAATAATATAGGCGACTGCTAGCGCATGGATAGTTTAGGAGTCATAGAACTTGCGTCGCATGTTCAGTTTGGTGCTAGAACTTTAAAAATATGGTTTTGTGGTCACCTAACTTGACACAAGCGTGCAAATACGGTCAAAGTACACGTATGCCGGTGTATCCATGTGTATGGCCCCATTTGCCGTGACTAATGACGCTTGGCGCGACGTGTTCTTACATAGAACACCCTGAATGTTGTTTATTTGCCAAAAAATTCAACCACGGCAACACATTTTTGCACAAAACACCCTAACTTTTTGTGAGAATTAACTACAAAAAACGTATGCCAGGACTCGACCCGACGTCCAACTATTTTTTCATATGAGAATGCAAATGCGAAATTAACACCAAATAAACATCTACTAGCACACGAACTGCGACTAACAATTTTAACTCAATATATTCTAGTAACTACAACCGATGAGATCAAGATGTCTACTATGTATAAGGAAGTAAGGAACGTATATATGTATTAAACGAGGACACATGTGGAGTTTAAATGGGCTACGAATATTGATGCCCATTTTGTCCGCCCTATTTTTTAAATAAAGATATAAACATTTGTACTATATAAATAGGCATATTGCATACTTCCTCCGTCCGAAAATATTTTGTCGGCGAAATGGATGTATCTAGACAAATTTTAGTTCTAGATACATCCACTTTTAACCATTTGTGCGAGAAGTAATCCGGACAGAGGTTTGGTTTCCAAAATTACAATTCAAAAATATTATTTTAATTATACAATCATTCCAATAAGTATGCGCACATTTTTATAGTTTAATGTTTGTATAATTAAAAATATTCATAATTTAAAATTTGAACTGTTAATATGAATATTCAGTCATGGCTCACATTTAACCTTTTTGAATATAAGTCATGAATAGTTTTTTACACACTTAAATATTCATAAATATTTAATAAATGTTTGTGTTCATCATTTTGTATAATTTAAATATAAGCCGTGAGTGTATATTTTTCTGGTTGCATTAAACATATTAATTTAACAAACATTTTTAATTTCCATATTAACTAATATATGTATGTATAATATTTTAAACACACGAATATGTGAACGTACTTTATTACTTATGATTTACAAATTATCCTTTACAAAAATAGCGCATGTAAAATGGGCGGTAGTATCCGCAGCCCAATTAAGCTTCAAATGAGTCCTCGTCAAGTAGATACATGCCCTCATAGTTATCCATATGAAACTACCCGACTAGAATGTCCTAATGGCTAGACCATTTCCTGTATCATGTTAAATCAATTGTTGTTGGATTAGAGTACTAGGACATGCTTTTTGTTCGTTAATTTTCGCATATATGTGCAGTATTGTGGTCCTGCTTTTCAGTAAATAAATTTTTCTAGAGTGTTTTGTGCAAAAAATGCGTCGCCGTGGTTGACCTTTTCTGCAAACAGTTTTGTTGAGGGTGTTCTGTGTAAAAATATATCACTCCCAGAGCCATAAGTCACTGACAAGTGGGGCCATCCGTATGAATATGCCCGCATATGCATAGTGTGACCATATCTGCACGCTTGAGTCAAGTTATGTGATCATAAAACCGTATTTTCAAAGTTCTAGCACCAAACTGCACATGTGACGCAAGTACTATGATTTTTGGTGATACTATGTCGGTAGATTATTGCAAGAACATTTTAGCTGTGGATTCCCAGGATAAGTAATCGGACTTAGAGCAAGATTAATAATATAGCCGACTGCTAGCTTTTACTTTGTGCCACCTCACTTATAGCCAACCTAAAAGGCCATTCATATAATAGTTGTTGGCTTTATACACTATGTAGTTAATGCTTGACCCCATCTTCTTCTCTCACAAAGTGTGTTGGAGGTCGTGCTGCAGCTGGCTACAAGTTTACATCCCACCCCTCTTCTCTCTCCTCTCATTTATCCTCCACATCATTATAAATCTGTGATGGCAACCCTTATAGCCCACTTATGTCACCCTACTTATACTTGCTCTTACCTGGCTTGTGGCTTCCGCTCATATCATATGTAGTAATAGTACTGCATGTAGTCATGTAGAGACATATACAAAATAAACATGATTTTTTTTCTTGGCATCACTGGCATGGCCGCCCCTAAGGTGGCGGCGCTCACCCGGCCTCGGGGGCTGATGCCGGGGTTTTTATCCGCGATCAGTGCACTGGGATGTGGGCGGGCGGTGATGTCTCGTGGCTTGGACGCCGGGGCGATGGCCCTGAAAGATGGTCCGCATGGTTGGCTCTCCGGCGGTCACCATGGCAGTGGTGGTGTCCATTTCTCTTGGTCGTGTGGACGACGGGAGTCATAGCGACGGGTGAATCGGCGCGCTCTTTGTCTATGACAATGACGGCGCATTGATCCGGATCTGGGGTTCGGGACTCGTCGCGCTATTCATGAAGGCCTCGTGGTGACTCGTGGGAGCTATCGCACGAAGCCCTGCGTTGTGGCACCGATGATGGTGGCCCATGTGGGCGCCATTCTCTTCTTGAAGACGTCGTTATGGTGCTCTTCTCCGTGTCTAGGTTTCGGGTGGAGACCCTTGTTCATTGTGGACTCGGCGGCGGCGATGCTATGCGTCGTTTTCCCTCTTGAGGGCGTTGTCGTGGAGCTTAGGTGTAGTAGGGCGTAGTGTGGCCGTGCTCTCGGATCTCCCTTTGTTTTGTTTCGTTTCGGTAGCGCTGCCTCTTGCGGTGTATGTGATCCGTGTATCTTGGGACCGGTTTTGTAAGAGGGTCATCTCACCATCTTGTATTGTTTGACCGTGTACTTGGTTCGGCTGTTGCTTTATATATAAAGCAGGGTGAGAGCCTGTTTCAAGTGTTATGTGCATCCTAAATGTAGAGACCGGGAGCAATAAAACACTAAAATGATCCATGGAAGGATATCATATCATGGTTATTCTATGTCCTTGATCTCTGGTTTTTGTATTGGTGGATCTCTGTGTTTGTAGCATTTAGGAGCGACGTTTTTTTATTAAGGTGTTGGACTGCTTCTAGAAGCAAATTACACTAGGGGATTCACCTTCTGTGCCAGCTCAGATTGAATGGAACACTTTTGTCTGCGGATGACAAAGTGTAATGCTTGCAACCTTGAAGGAGACCTGGAACTGAATGGTCGTTTGCTTCACGTATGCAGTACACATCCTTATGTTTATCTAGGACTGTTACTACCGTTGTGCTACCCCACTACTGAGGATAAAAAGCTAAACCCTTTACCTCTAGAGAGAGAAGCAAAATTAGTCGTAGTCGGCAGATATTTGGATGGTTGCTTATAAACCTAAACTTAGTATATGTACCAAACGAACGCACCTTTATCTTCTTTATTATTACTCATGATGGTCCCTTGCGCTTATCTTATTGTGTGCTGGGCGTAATTAGTTGTTATCAGTGGAACCCTTTTGTGGATCAAATGATACTGTTAAACAGCTTATCCAGTCGTCTAGATCGATTGCCTCATAAATTATGCCAGCCATTGTCAGTGGCATACTACTACTACTACGCTTATTGTGTATGTGATGATCTAGATTGTCGACCCAATTAGCTTTACATGTCATCATCTTATCGCTTAGATCTGTTGTGTATGCAATGGAGTAAAGTAAGATATAATGGTGGAAAATGCTGAGAAAAACTGACACACACACACACACACACACACACACACACACACACACACACACACACACACACACACACACACACATAGCTAATGATGACGTGTTCCATGTGGTGCCACGGTGGGGACTGGGGACAAACACAATTTGGTGCGTAGTCCTTGTACGTAGCACTCACTCGGCATTCAACATGGGTGTACTGCAATGCTCTAAATTCGTGTACAAGCAACGGTACACGGGGACTTCAATTTGTAGGTACGACGACGCTGTAAAGGCTGACGAATTGTTATTCGACGAGTCAGGGGGGATAGGCACTAGTGTGATGGATCAGCTCTACGTAGAGGGGCTAATCCATCCATGCATGTGATGGTAGTGTCGTATCCCAGAGAGACCGTGCTCTTCTCCTCTCATGGGGTCGCCGAACCACCCAGTGTAAATATCTGATTGATCTATCCAACACATGACATGCTGCTGCACCAGCCACGATGTCGATCAACATAGAGATGGGAGATCAGATTAGATCACATGTCAGCAACTCAGCATCCACTCGACGCTTAGTCATCATTCTCTGCCCTACAACCAGAGCATCTGTGCTTGCTGCATGTATACGTACCCCACTCGCTGGGAGAAAGCATAGCAACATGCAGGGGATCAGATCAAATCATCTTTCCTTTGGAGATATTTTACATCTGTCTGTGTGAAAACAGGCTAATAAACCCTTCAACATAAAACAAGAACAAGAAGAAGAAAAAGAAGAACAAGAACAAGAACAAGAAGAAAGAATTACATGATGTTTGTAATCTATAGCAAGGCGAGCGCACATGGAACCGCTAGGCAACAAGAGTCCAAACTCGAAACACGATCAGTATTCACCGGCCGCGAGCGGATCGACGAGTCCGAATTGCCAAAGCACAAGCACGGGGTGTCAATCATCACCAGTGAAGTGAAGTGGCCTGCGCCATCACACTCACAAAAGATCAGGCGGGCTGGAAGCCAACAAGGACTTGTCCACCGCTTTGTCCGTCGACCATCCGGCCCGCCACCACCGACGCGGGGCCACATGGCGTGGAGGGGGGAGCGCACGTGGGTGGGACCCACGCGCTATTGCTTGTGCTGAAAGGAAGAACAATCAGGGCATCTCCAACAGTTGTAAGATAGGCGTTGGTAAATTTGTCACCTAGAACATACTGATGATGTGGCATGCATTGAATGTGAAGCGAGAGCAAAGTTGTATGTAGATTAACCAACAACCTTTGCACAAGCTCCAAGGTGAAATAGAAAGAAACCACATTTATTTTCTCACTGTCTATTGGATAGTTTACATACAACTTATTAAAGTAGTTGTATGATAGCTTGTTTGTTGATAACATAAATATTTTACCAACAAAACTAACATACAACTTACAACCTGTTGGAGATGCCCTCAAGGAGGAATGAGCCTGCAGCTGCAGTGGACGGGCACTAGACGAGTTCCTGATTGGAGGCTCGAGTTCTTCTATCTTGTGGCGGCCCCGCTTGCTTGGAGGCGGAGACTTGGATGCAGGGGGTCAACGCGGCGTCGTTCCCTCGCCGCTGTCTGACTGCGATCGGTATTCAGGTCCCGGTTTCAGCCAGACTCAACTTTCTACTCTCCCCGTCGCGTGGCGGAACGGACGTGCTCGCCACTGCGTCGTGTCAGTACCAGCCATGCACGTATATCCAATCCAATAGTGTCGCCTTGTATTGTATACCCTACTCCGTACGTAGCAGGGAGACTTGTAGGATTTCATGGTGATGGTGGCTCGGCATTCGTTAAGTTTACTCGGTTGGCACGCGCTTACTCGTGGGCTCAAGGTCTCCGATCGGATGCAGATTTTTCAAATACAAATACGTTTATTGAGTTCACTAACGGTCCGTGAAGTCGGAGCAGAACAACTATTCACTTCGTGCTCAATCAACTCACCATGGAAGAACTGAATCTAGGTGCAGAGATCATAGAGAGACGCCCACGCGTGTGCTAGGTTGCCATGCCAAGGTTAGGATATATGCGTACTACTACTAGCAGTTAACTTCTAGTAGTGGTATATCATTAGGGGTTGAGGTCAACCTGTGTTGGCTGTCATCGGTTCTTCTGTATTTGCGCCGTACGATTGAGTAAGCCGCGAACGGTTTCTTTTTCAAAAAGAAAATGAACAGGGGACAGTATCTTGAGTTATTTTAGTTCTTGGCGATAGCTGGCTTCGGCCCCGCCTATGTATGGCGTGGGAGTGGGAGGAGAATCCAACTGCCTTTTCTCAACCAAGAAGAAACAAGGGGCACGAGGCACACGCATGTGATGTGCCGCTGCTGCATGGCATGCACACAAAGCATGCTGATGCTGCGTGGACAAGGCAAGCAGCGGTGCCTGTCCGACAACCTACGTTTTTGTTCCACCGACTCGGCGCCGCTTCTGTTCTGTGGGGACGAACAAATTCTGTGGGAGCCGGGTTGATCACCAGCCCAGCGAATCACACTCTTTCGCGGCCATGCGCATCATGCATCCCGGCCTCAGATCAGATCGTAAGATGC
The DNA here is from genome assembly GCF_002162155.2 of Triticum dicoccoides. Classification (NCBI taxonomy): domain Eukaryota; kingdom Viridiplantae; phylum Streptophyta; class Magnoliopsida; order Poales; family Poaceae; genus Triticum; species Triticum dicoccoides. The sequence goes on along the minus strand of NC_041387.1, from coordinate 87,822,752 downwards.
TTTCCTGGTGCTATAGTATGGTAGGGTTCTTAATACGAGATGATAGAGCAATAATAGAGCGAACGAATCCTTTGACGGTTTGCAGCCCAACGCTGCACCGCGCCCACCGTACGTTAGGCAATGTTTGCTCCGCTGGACGTCTCTCCGTCGACCAACGAGGCATACCGCTTATTTTATGCGGAAGTAACCTAATCAACAAGATCTGGGAGTGATAATACCACGGCTAATATAATGAGATCAGGCACCAACACAGACAAGACACTCTATTCCAGCTCGCAAGCCCTAGTATTTAACCTTCTTCTAGAAGCCCGTTGCCCTCGCAGCAGCTCGGAAAGCCCGCTTGCTTGTGGATAACATTTCCAGCGGCACAACGGTAATTTATTACGATCTGACCGATAGGCTTAGATCGATGAACCTGGACAGAATGACGGTGATGGTTTAATTAACCGGTCGGTGGCTTAGTGTATATGCTAACAGTCGCTCTTAACGACCGATCCGCAAGCGCGTATTCTAATGAGATTATTGTCTCCCTTTGATTGATTGACAAGTAGCCTCTCGTAATCTGGTTAGGCAAGTGCAATAATCCATCGTGGACTGAGTTACAGTGACCGTGCGGATCTATGGATGCCACAGACTCGATCGATCGCTACGTGGCCGGATAGAGCACCTCAGCCACACGCGTGTGGCCGTGTGGCTGCAGCTGATAGCGCCACTGTTACGCGTTTTTTCTCCCGTGCCGCTAAGAAATCATCATTTGGATCCATCTCCCGGGTTATGGTACGCGCTCTCCTGAGTTTAGTGTCCATGGCCAATGATGCATCCCAAAACCCTACAGGTAGCGCTGGTGCTCCTGGGATCTTTGGCTCTGTCACATCACTCAGTCCACAGCATGAAATGTCCAGTCCCTTGGAGGATAAGTCTTCTAGAAGCGCGCCTGCCTCTCGCCGATCAATGATCATGCCCTTGGTGCGGCGAAGCGTCAAGTGAGCATGCAGCAGCACCACACCTTTCAGATCTACTAGTACAACTTGAGCTGGACCGGCCCCACTCCGCCCACCAAACTGGGCCCACATGATAAAAGAGTGTGTCCTGTGCGTTCGAACCGATGGATGGCGGTGGATAATTAACGGTGCCATTCACCGGCGGGCTTCCCCCATCCAGCTCGACAGCGAAGGACACGATGGAGACCGGTCTCCCGCCACCTCACCTGAGCACTCGAGCAGATGAGCTGCACGCCTCCTCTCTCGTTTGGCCCCTTCCCTCCGTTCTTATCCTCGTGATTCCACCTCCTCGCTCGCCCATGCGATCTTTTAACCTCCAAAAATTTCATATCCCCCCAATGTCTTTTATACTCCCTTCGTTCACAAGTATAAGATGTTTTGGATAATTCAAAATAGACTACATATAGACGGAAATGGGTGATAAACACACTAAAACATAGAAGTATCTATATACATACATCTGACGGGTGTGGTGAGGTGCTCCTCTCGGTGATGTGCCCCGGCTTGCAGCGATGGCTTGGGTTGTCGATCCCTCTGATCTGATCTGGGTGGGTTGGTCGAACTCGACCAAAGTTGCGGTCGGCCGTGCGCCTTGCCGGCTGATGCGGCATGGGGTTCTGGTCGGCAGGCTTTAGGCCATGGATGCTGGCAGGCACGCGACGGCGGGCTGGATCAGGGCGGCGTGGGGGCCTGCAGCCGTGAAAATAATGGTGGATGTCCTCGTGCTCTTTTCGCATCATCGCGACGTCCTACATGATTTGTCCTCCTTGATTTGGTCACCGACGTGTTCCGGAACTGTTGTCGGAGATGCTACACAACATATCTGGATTGGGTAGTATCCGGTCGTGCACGCCATATCAGCCTATGAGGTTCCATGACGGCGTGGTGCGAAGCTCTATTGTTTGTTGACATCATAGGACATGTCGGCTTTTCGATTTCTATGGCGTAGACAGCTGTGGAGAAGGTCATGGTGGTTGAGATCGAAGGGTCAGTTAGACGGACGGAGCCTTCGAGGCGATGGAGTCAGCCAGGTGTTTGGTAACTCTCAGGAGCAGCAGTGTCAAGTGGGGGCGGCAACACTGGAGGAATTTATTTTTGGTGGTGCTCCTCGAGTACCGAGCCATGACTTTCAAGGTGAAAACCTAAGGTCTAGCCTTCATTGATTGTGCCTGGCAATTGCCTTGCCGAAGGAATTATTTTGAGAGCTCGGACTTCTTCAGGGTGAAACCTAAGATCTTGGATCGGACAACGATGGCGCTTGTGCACTGCTTTATGTTTTCCGAGTGTTGCACTTGGTGGTGGTTTGTGTGCGGCTACTGAGATAAGTCGATCGCTATGGCGGAACCTTTGTTTTTTCCTTTCTCTTCTATTTTTTTCTTTGGTTGTGTGCATCCTAGATGCCATTACGACATTTTGTAGGTGCAGAGGCTAGGTGTAATTAGTATCTACGCGATATTAATATATTTCCCTTTTAAAAAAAAACATACATCTGATTCCTCAAAAATAAACCGATAACAATAGTGATGCATGCAATGTTTCCATCCTCACCCTGGCATCAAGGTTCTTTCTCGTGGATGGAGTAGGCTGATCTTTCTTTCTTTCCGCGGTGTGGAAAGTTTTTGAGAGAACGTCGGCCTTTATTAATCAAGGAAACATATTACATAGAGTCTCCCGGATACAATCCGGAGCAGAAAGAAAAACACCAGGACTCATAGAGTTGAAACTAGACTTAACTAAAACATGAGCTAAAATATTACAATGCCGACGAATATGCATAAAAGAGACCGAAGACAAGGCACGAGATGCCATCTTGATATCCGCGATGATCGAACCCACCATGGACCTGTCCCAGAGAGGAGAGTTAATCCTTTGATCCACCGAGAGGCAATCGGATTGAAAGATCACCCGATCAAAGTTCTGCTCTCCCGCCAGCTGCACCGCCGGGGGGAGCGCCAAGGCCTCAGCCAGCTCTGGCGATGAGACACCGGGCAAAGGTTCGGAGGCAGCCGCCACACACAGGCCGGAGTGATCCTGCACCACCACCCCTGCCGCAGAAGACGCACGGTCAGAGGACACCGCTGCATCCGAGGAAACCAGGAGCGTACCAGGCGGAGGCGGAGTCCAACGACAGCCCGTCCCAGGAGAAACACGTCCAGGGCCGGCGGCCGGTTTGAAAAGATGCTGGAGTATCATCTCCACGTCCGCGGTGTGGAAAGTTGGGTGTGTCTTGTTTTGTCTATAGAGTTCTATGAGAGGAACGTTCAAGTTACAAAAGAAAATTGCAGTCTGCTCCCTGGTCTTAAATGAGATAAGGAAGTTTAGGAGTGCGTCAGTTCTGATCTAAATACACGATGGCGTGTGCTCTCTTTTAAGATCATCCTCAGTTCCATTTTAGAAATAAAACCACGTACGGTTAACGGTGTTACTAGAGCAACTCTATGGGAGATGCCATATGGTCCTGATCACCATTGATAACCGTCAATATTAAAAGGACACTCTAGTACAATTGATATATGGCTTTCGATCGGCATTATTATGGAGCACGCTCCATAAACGAACTCACAACCTCCACAATTCGGAGGCTCGGAGGTCCAATATGGAGCTTGCACCATACCCAACCGACATCATGGGAGGGAAGTTTCAGCTTCCTCCTCCTTGCACAACGCGCGAGATTTGAAGCAGCTGGACCTCCCACGCACCCCCGGTGACGGCCACCTAACCATTAACGACATGCTCGTGCCCGCAATTCCCGTTGGATGGTCATCATGGCATCGCCTCCTAGCTTGCGTGTGAGCAGGCCGGAAGGTGTCGTGTGAGCAGCCGGGAGGCGTGTGAGCACTAACGTGTTTCTCAGTGGAAAGGGTGACCATTCATGCTCGCTCGCCGCCTGAAGCCTCCTCGACTGCCCTCTTAATGGCCGCGGTCTTCCCCCTCTCTCTCATTGACCTCTCTAGCGCCTCCAGCATATCTCTGGCCCGCCTAACATGTTTCAAAAACCGTCATCGGATGCCCTGGACGGCTGGACCCCTTTTGGGAGTTGCTAGAAGTGGGCCTTGCCGAGCTCGCGAGAGATGAGGCGAAAAGGGTGGTGGATTTGGGACGGTCGTCATAAAAGTTGATGTTGCATTGTTCCAAACTTCACGTCTAATGGCGGTTGGCGTAATGATCCGAGACCACAACAGGAACTACTTATTTGCTTGCAGCAAGCGACTTCCTGGGATTGGTACGCCTAAAATTGTTGAACCTTTTGGGACTCACCCTGCTATGACCCTTGCTCAAGAAGAGAGCTTCACAAAGGTGGCTTCCGATTGCCACTCTCTTGTTCAATGAATCTAGTCAATTGTTCAAGACCTCTCAGTTGTTTTATCCATTTTAGTAGTTTGTCAAATGTCTCAACACATACTCTAGCTCGTTGTTCCGAGCACTTTGTTAGCCCCGTTTTACTATAATGTAACCCTGGATTGTATCGGGGAGATTATATGTATTGATGTTATTTAATCAATGAAGTATCATATTTCTATAAAAATTAACTATACCAATCAACGCCGACTTGAACAAGAAGGCTTCAACATGCCCTCCAAAAATCAATATTCTTTTTACTACTACTAGGTATGTGCCACTGAATTGTCAAGGGGGCCACAAAATTTTCAACGCAATAAGAAGAGCATTAAAAGATATGGTATTCAGAGATCACCACACACTATAAGATACCTACCTGATCTTCATGAGCATTCTTTTGGTCCATGGAAGAGAATTTGTGCAAACAGTAAAGAACTTGCATATTACCTCAAGGGGTCGGAACAAATTCCAATTAGTACATGAACTTTGATGCTTGCTTGGAACACAAATACCAAGCAGGTCATCCAACATATTTACAATTATAGTTGCTCGGAATTAAGGTGTAATTGATTTGCTATAAAGCAAGTCATAGCTTTTAAACTTGATGAGAGGATAATTTCATTTTGAAAAGACCACAATTGTGAGATAAATTTCCCATGACAAATTTTTAGGATTTACAACAATTTATTAGTAGCACAGTAATATGATAGCGATGGTAGCAGTAGTAACAATAGTAACAGTAATAGTGACGGCAGTTTTGTAGCAATTGGAACAATAGTAGTAATAATAACTTGAGCAAAGTCAATATTAATAAAGTGTAGGCATTCGATTAGCGATGAATATTTGAATGAAATTCAATATGTAACAATCACAACTTAGAGCGGTACACAATAACTCCAATTCTTCAATCATATGTAGGCATGTATTCCGTATATAGTCATATGTGCTTGCAATAAGAACTTGCATGACATCTTTTGTCCTACCCTCCCATGGCAGCGGGGTCCGAATAGAAACTAAGGGTAATTAAGGCTCCTTTTAATAGAGAAGCGGAACAAAGCATTAACACATAGTGAATAAATGAACTCCTGCGAACGGGCCTGTAGCCTAGTGGTTGCGGCAACCTTATTAGCACCCCAGGTCCTTGGCTCGACTCCCGGTGGGACCAGATTTAAACAAGCCTGGTCAAAAATTTCTGGAATAAAAAGGACTGTGGGGTTGTTGCTCTACAGTAAATAGTCAAAAAATTGAACTCCTCAAATTACAGTCGTTCCCGGAGAGTTTCCCAATTGTTGTCACCTTGGGGTCAACGGTTCAGAACAATAATAGGTACGTATGAAAGGATCGAGAAGAGGTGTCTAGAGGGGGGTGATTAGAGACTCAACAAGTAAAGGTAGCAGTTTTTAAGTTCTTCAAGTTGAGGTTGTAGATTAGCACAATTTTAAGCATTCCCAACACACTTCAAACAAGCAGGGCAAGAGTATAAGCAGTGAAAAAAAGTAAAGCATGCTAAGTAAAGGGATGGGATTGGAGTGTGCAACACAATGAAGACACGGAGATTTTTGGCGTGGTTCCGATAGGTGGTGCCATTGTACATCCACGTTGATGGAGACTTCAACCCACGAAGGGTAACGGTTGCGCAAGTCCACGGAGGGCTCCACCCACGAAGGGTTCATGAAGAAGCAACTTTGTCTATTGATAACCCACAAGTATAGGGGATCGCAACAGTTTTCGAGGGTAGAGTATTCAACCCAAATTTATTGATTCGACACAAAGGGAGCCAAAGAATATTCTCAAGTATTAGCAGTTGAGTTGTCAATTCAACCACACTTGGATAACTTAGTATCTGCAGCAAAGTATTTAGTAGCAAAGTAGTATGGAAGTAACTTTAAACAATGGCAAAAGTAACGATAGCAGTTTTGTAGCAATTGTAACAGTAGCAACGGTAAAGTAAATAAGCAAAGCACAATATGTGAAAAGCTCGTAGGCAATGGATCAGTGATGGATAATTATGTCGGATGCGATTCCTCATGTAATAGTTATAACATAGGGTGACACAGAACTAGCTCCAATTCATCAATGTAATGTAGGCATGTATTCTGCATATAGTCATACGTGCTTATGGAAAAGAACTTGCATGACATCTTTTGTCCTACCCTCCCGTGGCAGCGGGGTCCTAGTGGAAACTAAGGGATATTAAGGCCTCCTTTTAATAGAGTACCAGACCAAAGCATTAAGACATAGTGAATACATGAAGTCGTCAAACTACGGTCATCACCGAGAAGTATCCCGATTATTGTCACTTCGGGGTTGTCGGATCATAACACATAATAGGTGACTATAGACTTGCAAGATAGGATCAAGAACTCACATATATTCATGAAAACATAATAGGTTCAGATCTGAAATCATGGCACTCGGTCCCTAGTGGCAAGCATTAAGCCATAGCAAAGTCATAGCAATATCAATCTCAGAACATAGTGGATACTAGGGATCAAACCCTAACAAAACTAACTTGATTACATGGTAAATCTCATCCAACCCATCAAGGTCCAGTAAGCCTACGATGGAATTACTCACGCACGGCGGTGAGCATCATGAAATTGGTGATGGAGGATGGTTGATGATGACGACGGCGACGAATCCCCCTCTCCAGAGCCCCGAACGGACTCCAGATCAGCCCTCCCGAGAGAGATTAGGGCTTGGCAACGGCTCCGTATCATAAAACACGATGAAACTTTCTCTCTGATTTTTTTCTCCGCGAAAGCAAATATATGGAGTTTGAGGACAGCCCTAGCATGGAAGATACAAACAGCCCTAGTTGATACATGAGCTGCTCGAGCATACAAAACAGAATTTCATTTGAAGGTTTGGAGTTTGGCACATACAAATTTACTTGGAACGGCAGGTAAATACCGCATATAGGAAGGTATGGTGGACTCATATGGAATAACTTTGGGGTTTATTGAGTTTGGATGCACAAGCAGTATTCCCGCTTAGTACAAGTGAAGGCTAGCAAAAGACTGGGAAGCGACCAACTGAGAGAGCGACAACAGTCATGAACATGCCTTAAAATTAATCAACACCAGGTGCAAGCATGAGTAGGATTGAGGGAGTCCTGGATTAGGGGGTATCCGGACAGCCGAACTATATACATCGTCCGGACTATTGGAGCGTGAAGATACAAGACTCAAGACTTCATCCCGTGTCCGGATGGGACTCTCCTTTGCGTGGAAGACAAGCTTGGCGATCCGGATATTGTGTTTCCTTCCTTGTAACCGACTCCATGTAAACCCTAGCCCTCTCCGGTGTCTATATAAACTGGAGAGGATGGTCCTTAGAAGGCCGATCACAATTACAATCATACCATCATAGGCTAGCTTCTAGGGTTCGGCCTCTACGATCTCGTGGTAGATCTACTCTTGTACTACTCATATCTTCAATATTAATCAAGCAGGAAGTAGGGTTTTACCTCCATCGAGAGGGCCCGAACCTGGGTAAACATTGTGTCCCTTGCTTCCTATTACCATCAGCCTAAGACGCATAGATCGGGACCCCCTACCCGAGATCCGCCGGTTTTGACACCGACATTGGTGCTTTCATTGAGAGTTCCTCTGTGTCGTCGCTGCAAGGCTCGATGGCTCATCTCGTTGTCAAGGACAACATCACCTCTGGGGGACCGCTGGCTGTAGGCCAAACTCTCCGACTTGGCGGCTTCATTATGGCCGTCCCATCGGCTGTCGCGCCAAAGATGGCCTCTCAGGTCATCACGCATAACCTTCGCATCAATTCGGAGCTTGCCGAACAGATGGATCCGATAGAGCTCTCCTCCCTTAATGAGCTCTTGGATCGCATTGCCGCTTTGGGAGTCGCTATGGACTATGACCGGATTGGGCTTAAACCCGACCACAGGGACATTAGATCCCCGCCGGCCACCCATGAGATAGCGGTAGTGGAGGAACCACACGTGGATTACCCCTCTATTTTGAGGATGAATCGTGTCCGGATCACGGAGCTCCCTGAGCCGAACTCCTGCTCGAGGGAAGACATGGCCCAGATCCCGGACTTAGGATCGGGTATTCGGCCGGAAAAATTGGGCAGCATCCCGGATCCCGAGCTGTCGAACTCGGAGGATCCCCTGCCCCTAGGCGCTAGGCTTGATCAGAATACGGACTCAATCGCGGACACCCATCCGTGCTTAAGCCGTCTCTCCCATATCAGACAAGAACCCCATGAGACAGTGCATTGCTACTGGGCCAGATTCCTCCTTGTGCTAAATAAGGTCAAGGACTGTCGCGAGGAGGACGCAGTCTCACTTTTCTGCAAAAACCGTACGGACCAAGGAATCCTTAATGCTATAAGTCGCTGTGACATAGTACACCTTGCTGACTTAGCAACCATAGTACAAAAATACTGTGCGATGGAAAGCTCCTGGAAAACCCAAACAAAATTTTGGGATAGCCCGGCTCTCACAAAAACCTTTGTTCGAGCTAAACGGGCGAACCCTCGTAGGTCGGCCGATCCAATCCCCAAGAAGTCGAAGCCCGCCCCAGGGCGTGGAACCGTATTTGAAGAATGGCTTAATGGGCCATATAAGCTCCACAGTACGCCGGACACAACACCAACCCATAGCCTTAGGGCATGTTGGATACTCCGGCAAGTAGCAAAAAGTCGCGAGGATCTCCTTGTAAGCCATAGAGCAGAACAACATCCCGCCAAAGAGCACAATATGGTACTAACAATCTTCGAGACTTTCGCCTCAAACAATAGGCGCAAGCGAGCTCATCGGAGCCCCGCTGGAATCTGCCATATGGCAAAAATAAATCCGTGGAACGACACTGCTATAACTTTCAATGCCAATGACAAACCTCAAGTCCAGACAGTCCGGGCACCAGCCGCTCTGGTCCTTAGCCCAATAGTGGACGGCATTCGGCTCACTAAAGTACTCATGGACGGCGGAAGCGGATTAAACTTGATCTACGAAGAAACACTCAAGAAGATGGAAATTGATAAAAGCCGCATTGACCAAAGCGGCACAACCTTCAGGGGAATTATCCCTAGTCGGGAAGCACGGTGTGCGGGAAAAATCACACCCAATGTGGTATTCGGCACCCCGGAGAATTACAGGTCCGAAGAAATTACATTCCAAGTGGCTCCTTTCAGCAGCGGATACCACGCCCTTCTAGGGCGAGACGCGTTTACGAGCTTTCAAGCTATACCCCATTACGGGTACATGAAGCTTAAAATGCCCGGACCCAATGGAATCATCACTCTAGCCAGTGATCCGGACGTCGCACTCCACGCCGAAAGCAAAACCGCAGCACTAGCCCTGGAAGCATTATCCGAAGCCCTAGCAGCCGAAGAATTAACAACACTGCGTGCCGCCATGGACAGGGACGACGTGATACTCGACAAGCGACCCAAGTCCACCTCGTTTAAACCCGCAGACGAAATAGTCAAATTTCAAGTCCATCCAACAGACCCCACAAAGACAGCTTCCATCGGGACACAGTTGATCCCCGGAATGGACGCCGCACTGCGAGACTTCTTACGCGAGAATTGGGACATTTTCGCCGGGCACCCATCGGACATGCCGGGCATCTCATGCAGAATGGCCGAATACAACGTCAATATACTAAAAGGATACAAACCTGTCAAGCAAACCCTAAGGCGGTTTTCAGAGCCCAAACGGCAAGCCATGGGGTAAGAGCTAGCCAATCTACTCGAGGCCGGATTCATCAGAGATATCAAGCATCCGGATTGGCTGGCAAATCTGGTAATGGTACCAAAGAAGGACAAATCCTGGCGCCTATGCGTCGACTTCAAAGACCTCAACAAGGCTTGCCCCAAGGATCCCTTTCCCTCCCTCGCATCGATCAAATCATCGACACCACAGCAGGACATGACTCGCTGTGTTTCCTCAACGCGTACTCTGGATACCATCAAATAAAGATGGTAGACTCCAACCAAGCTGCAACAGCTTTCATAACGCCATATGGCCCTTTCTGCTTCAACACTATGCCTTTCGGACTTAAGAATGCCAGCGCAACCTATCAACGCATGATTCAAACATGCCTGGAAAAGCAAATTGGCAAAACAGTGGAGGCGTATGTGGACGACGTGGTTATAAAAACAAGGCACGTCGAAACCCTAATAGATGACTTGAGGCTTATGTTCGATAACCTCCGAACATACGACATCAAGCTGACCCAGAAAAATGTGTTTTCGGTGTCCCCTCTGGAAAACTGTTGGGCTTCATCGTTTCCAATAGAGGAATTGAAGCGAATCTGGCAAAAATCCGAGCTCTGTCGCAATTGGCTATACCAACAGACCTCAAGCACATCCAGAAACTAGCTGGATGCGTGGCTGCTTTGAGACGCTTTATCTCCAGGTTAGGAGAAAAGGTATTGCCTCTTTACCGTCTTCTTCGGCGCACCGAACACTTCGTGTGGACGGATGCAGCCGCGGCCGGACTCGACGAAATAAAGACCTTATTGGCCAATACTCCAGTCCTAACGGCGCCAAACATCGGCGAACCTATGCTGCTGTACATAGCTGCAACACATCAAGTTGTAAGCGCAGTACTAGTCGTCGAACGAGAGGTTGACGGATACAAATTGCCGCTACAGAAGCCGGTTTATTACATATCCACGGTCGTCACCCCATGCAAATCCCGATACCCACACTATCAAAAAATAGCATACGCGGTCTTCATGGCATCCCGAAAGCTACGACACTAATTTCAAGAGTGTTCGATTACGGTGGCCTCCGAAGTACCACTAAACGATATAATAAATAACCGCGATGCTACGGGCTGGATCGCTGAATGGGCCATCGAGCTCCTTCCGTTCGACATAACATACAAGCCTCGGCGGGCCATCAAGTCGCAAGTATTAGCTACTTTATCGCCGAATGGACGGAAGCCGAACTCCCTAAAGAGTACGGCACGTACTCTAACTGGATCATGCACTTCGACGACTCTAAAATGCTAGCCGGATTGGGAGCAGGTGTAGTCCTGACGTCTCCCACCGGAGACACGGTCCAATACGTCCTCCAAATATTATACACGGACTCCAACAATGCAGCCGAATACAAGGCTCTGTTGCACGGTCTTCGGATGGCAGTCTCTATGGGCATTCAACGCCTAGAGGTGCGCGGGGATTCAAACCTCGCAATATCACAAATAAACGGAGACTTTTGATGTCAAGGATCCGAAAATGGCGGCCTACCGTAATGCCGTCCTCAAAATGTCAGCTCGGTTCAAGGGGCTCGAATTCCACCATGTGGCTCGAGAAAACAATCAAGCGGCAGACGTCCTTGCCCGCATCGGCGCTAAACGCGACCCTATCCCACCTAACATATTCCTGGAAAGGCTATTGAAGCTATCTGTGGTATGGGAAGGGGAGTCCAGCAATACTAGCACGGATCCGAATACATCCCCAGATTCCGAACTATCAGACATAATCGAAGGCTGTACCACCGAAATAACATCTTCGGCCCATGAAATCATGGGTGTAATCGCCCCGTGGACTGAGCCTTTCTTGGCCTACCTAAATAGGCAGGAGCTCCCCGAAGACCAAAATGAAGCACGCTGCATCGTCTGGCGTTCTAAAGCTTACAAAGTCCATGAAGGGGAACTCTATAAGAAAAGTGCGACCGGAGTGCTCCAAAGGTGCATCTCCGAAGAGGAAGGGCGGCAACTCTTGGCTGAAATCCATGCCGGACTGGGTGGCCACCATGCCGCGGCTCGAGCACTAGTCAGCAAGGCCTTCCGTACAGGTTTCTATTGGCCGATGGCCCGAACAGACGCTCAGGACCTTGTCCAACACAGCGTCGGTTGCCAGCTCTTTGCCAATCAAAGTCATATGCCCCCTACCACTCTCCAAACAATCCCCATAACTTGGCCCTTCGCGGTCTGGGGGCTGGATATGGTCGGACCTCTTAAAGGGGGAAGCCATAAGAAAAAATGCGTATTGGTTATGGTGGACAAGTTCACCAAATGGACAGAAGCCAAACCAGTCAAAACGGCCGAATCCGGACCAGTAATAGACTTCATATCCGGGGTCGTACACTGATACGGCGTCCCCCATAGCATCATCACTGATAATGGCTCAAATTTCACAGCCGATGAAGTGAAAACTTGGTGCAGCAACATGGGCATTAAGCTCGACTACGCTTCCGTCTACCATCCTCAAACAAACGGCCAGGTCGAATGTGCAAACGGTCTCATCATGAGCGGCATCAAACTCAGACTAGTGCGGTCCTTGATAGAGTCGGACACACACTGGGTCGAAGAGCTCGACTCCGTACTCTGGAGGGTTGCGGACCACGCCGAATCACACCACCGGATATACACCATTCTTTATGGTGTACGGCACGGAAGCAGTACTACCTTGCGACATAATACATGATTCTCCACGCGTACGCATGCACGAAGAGAAGGAAGCCGAGTTAGATCGGCACGATAACTTGGATGCCCTGGAGGAGGAGCGCGATGTCGCAAAAGCCCGCTCCGCATTCTATCAGCAGCAGGCTCGACGTACCAAAGCAGAGAAGTGCGGGCCAAAACTTATAATATTGGCGAACTCGTTCTACGCCTACCGGAGAAGAAGAAGGACAAGCTCAAACCCAAGTTGGAAGGTCCCTTCGTCATTGACAAAGTTCTCACCGGAGGAGCGTACCGCTTACGTAATGCACCCGATAACAGACTCGAGCTGAACCCATGGAACGCGGCCAGACTCCGAAGATTCTACGCCTAGTGCCAAACTCAGTGTTCGTCTCCTTACTTCCTCCTTTTTTGATTATGCTACCTCCCTTTTTCCTTTCTCGACCTTTTTTCTCTTCACACAAAGTATTTAATATAGTACGGACTCCCGGATTTCTCCGGCCGCACTATGTGTGTAAGCAATACCTGGGGGATTCCTATACGGAAGCTAAAAATAATTACTCTAAAGGCTTTTTGCCCATCACATATGCATTTCTTTTTCCATATGTGACTTTTCTTCACCACTATATGCATTGATATGACTTAAGATGTGGCCAAGCTGGGTTGCATGGCTCTTGTGTTTATGCCCTACGTTCCCGTTAATTCGGCTAGGGCATAAGGGGAGCACCTCTGTGATTGTTACTGCCGGTTGAGCCGGATGTGTACCTCAGACTGGGTGAAGCCGAAAACTAGCATCCTTAAGAGAATATTCGGTCGGTGAACAAAAGATGTCTTTGTTTATTATAACGTAAATCCCTAGAAGTTTTGTATACTACGCCTTTGTTCGCAGTCCGGACATGTGCATTGTCGCATGCGTACCCAGGGAAAGGAACCCCTAACGGAACTATTCACCCTGGAAGATGTTTCTTACTATCCATGTAATATAACATAACTAGTTGGGTACTTGTCTGTTCAAGCACTTATGACCCCTACGCCTGTTTCCACGCATACCCCAGTTTTGAATAACCGAGCGGGTATTCAGAAACACCCCGGACTGTCGGATCAGGGGGCTGAAGCGAAAAGGTCCGCCATGACAAATGATTTTAATCCGGATAGGGAATACTAATGTACATTGATATACACAGTCACTTGGACTGACTATATTCCTCCTCTATACCATCCAACAGGCTATCTAGCTTACAATCCTGTTGAGAATACTTTGCGGCTAACGCTACCTGGTCATATACCAGACTCACGGGAATTTCTTGCCCATCTGGCCCCGCCGGTCCGACTTCGGCCATATGGTTCGGGTCCAGCTTGGTGTAGCGCATCTTCACCATAGCCCAGGCTTCTCTTGCACCTTGCCGGCAGGCTGACATCTTCCATAATCGGAAGCGCCGCGGTGCTCCTTGAAGCATGTCCACAAGCTCCCCCATGCCATTCGGCAGGAAGCTTGATGGCCACAAGGCCTGAGCAACGCCCTGCATCACCTGACAAGCTCGCTCGTGCAGTTGTGAGAGGTCTTGCAGTAAATCGCCTGCAGATGCGGGCATCTCCTCCTAAGGGCGACCCATTAACATTCCTACAAGCAAAACTCTTTCAATATACTTCCTCGCTAAACTATGCTACAGTTCAACTAGGCACTTACCATAAATGTCGTGTCGAAGCCTTTTGTTCTCCTTCATGGAGTCCGCCAGCTGCGCGCGGACGTCTTTCAACTCCACGTCCAGCCGAACATTGGCATCTTGAAGATTATTCTTCTCCTACTTAACTTGCGTAAGAATGCGCTCGCCAGCCTTTGGCTGCCTCTGGAAATGCGACTCGTCATCCCTTTCGCCCTCCGGATTCACCCCGGGGTTATCTGCAGAATTTTCTGTTAGACTCGTCATACTAGTCACTTACTAACTGGTGCATTTTTGTACAATCGAGACAAATGTTACCAGATGAGGCCTTCTGGGATTCCTCTAGCTTGGCAACCGTGGCCCTCAGCTGGATCTTGCACTCCTCTAGCTCCCGAGACAATTGCTCATTCTTATCTACAAGAACCTATGCATAAATTGATCCTTAAAACAGTTGTTCCAACCGTTTCAAGTCTCAGGGGCTACTGCTATACATGCTTATCAAACTTTCTTACCCGTATATCTTTGGTATACTGGTCCATCGCTCGGGCAAGCCCGCCTTGAGCAGCTCAGATGTATGCGTCTCCCGAATTGAAAGCATTAAATGCCTCTTCGGAAAAGATGTTGTTGCGAAGCACGGACCGTCGGCGCCGGTGATTCATGGCGCTCTCTACTTCGGAATTCGTGGAAGAGAGCATATCTGCGTCTGTCGGAGAACTATGCGGCATCGGCCCCATGTCCGCCTCCTCTCTCGAAGCCGGTTCTGGAATCCAACTGGTGGAGGCGTGATTGGCTGGATCCCCGGATATGTTCCGGATACTCCTCTTCCTGCCAGGACGTGAAGGGTACTATTATACTTCAAATACAATAATTATAGGACAGGTTTTTGCCTT
The DNA here is from genome assembly GCF_002162155.2 of Triticum dicoccoides. NCBI lineage: Eukaryota > Viridiplantae > Streptophyta > Magnoliopsida > Poales > Poaceae > Triticum > Triticum dicoccoides. Next base: position 87,807,478 of record NC_041387.1, on the reverse strand, counting down.
ACCTCTGTAGCGGCATTTCGACCCTAACCGCCTTCCTCTTGAGCATGCCCGATCCGGACGCCTGTGGCCGACGGGTCCCTGGGGGCTCGGCCCTGCGCTCCGACCGTCGTCTCTGCAAAAACACGGCACTTCAGGGGTAAGGCATGACATCAGGAAGGAGTCCTCTTCGGAGGATAAAATCTTCGGCTTGGCTTACACGCGACGTAGGTAGCAGTCCGGGATAATTGGCAGTAATAGCCACTGAGGCGCCATCGCAGCTCGCCCGATAAAATATCCCGTTGACAAGCTCCACGGTCATATCCGGATCTTCTTCGAGTCCTAGATCCAGGGCCCTTTCGGGGTCCTCTGGCTGCGGGGAAGGGCTGGAGATTCCTTCTACGGCCCTCCTCAGTTCCTGCTCGGAAATATCGAGGCAGGTAATCTTAGCGAAGAACGCCACAATAAGTGAAGCGGGGAAATGAATGACGACTTACCCAGTTTTGGGGGTTGTACATGGAGAATCCGTCCCGCGGTTTGATGTGAAGGAAGTCTTCCTCTTCTCCTTTGTATAAATCGAATAGTATCCTTGCCAGAGCAGTGGCGGAGTCCGGACCCTTATGGCCACAACGGGTGGCATCGTCTTCCCCGTTGAAGTGCCACATGGGATTGCCCCGATATTGAAGCGGTTGCACTCCCCGCATTATGCATATTGCCATAACCTTGACTATCGTCAGTCCGGATTTGGCCAGTAACTTTATCCTGCTCATCAGGAAGTGTATCTCCCTGGTATCCTCCTCTTGGGGGCCTCGGGGGCGCTAGCTTAGACGAGCCCTTGGTGGGGCGTTACTGAACTTGGGGAGACCTGTCCGGACTGGATCTGGAAGGGGAACGTCATCAATGTAGAACCACTCCGAAGGCCAGTTCTCTGGTGCCTTTTTGGCAGTGCCGGATAGGTATCCGGTCTCGACAATGCGCCATACTTCGTCCCCGCCCACTTGACATAAGGATTCTCCCTGGTTGCGGGGGACAAGGCAGAATAGCTTCTTCCATAACTCGAAGTGAGCCTCGCAGCCTAGAAATAGCTCACAAAGGGCGATGTACCCGGCTATATGTAATACTGATGCGGGGGTAAAATTGTGCAGCTGGAGGCCATAGAACTCCAGGAGGACGCGAAGGAACGGATGGATAGGAAACCCGACACCCCTTAGCAGATGCGGGATGAGGCATATTCGCTCCTCTGGAGACGGATTAGGAGATCCCTCCGCTTGTTCCCCGTCATTATAGGTGGCTATTCCGGCTCGAACGGGGACCATGAACGCCGGTGGAAGAAACCCTTGGGTTCGTAACTCTATCAAACGGCTATGAGGAACTGAACACTCTTCCCAGTCCCCCGGCTTGGGGCGAGGGGAGCGAGCAATAGAGCTGCGATGACTGGCCATGTTGGAATGGTTTTTCCGGGGCGCTCTGTTGGATGCTTGCTCAAGGGGGGAGAGTGAGGTTTGGATCTGAGAATCCCCTTCTCTTCAAATAGACGGCTAGCCCGAAGGATCGGGGCTGGCAAATGCAAAAATGCCTCGGCTCCTCGCATTCGCTCGACACATGGAAATGGTCATTATTGAGGCACTGAAGATGAGGAGTACAACATTAATGAGAAGCCGGACACTATTCGTCGTAATAGGTACTTTGGAGTATTCGGAGAAGGAACCCGCCTTGTAGTGTCGAAGAAAAGACTGCGCACCGGACTCATCGTCATTGAAGCCTGGTTCAGGGGCTACCGAGGGAGTCCTGGATTAGGGGGTATCCGGACAACCAGACTATATACATCGTCCGGACTATTGGAGCGTGAAGATACAAGATTCAAGAATCCGTCCCGTGTACGGATGGGACTCTCCTTTGCGTGGAAGACAAGCTTGGCGATCCGGATATTGTGTTTCCTTCCTTATAACCGACTCCATGTAAACCCTAGCCCTCTCCGGTGTCTATATAAACCGGAGAGGATGGTCCTTAGAAGGCCGATCACAATCACAATCATACCATCATAGGCTAGCTTCTAGGGTTCAGCCTCTACGATCTCGTGGTAGATCTACTCTTGTACTACTCATATCTTCAATATTAATCAAGCAGGAAGTAGGATTTTACCTCCATCGAGAGGGCCAGAACCTAGGTAAACATTTTGTCCCTTGCTTCCTGTTACCATCAGCCTAAGACGCACAGATCGGGACCCCCTACCCGAGATCCGCCGGTTTTGACACCGACAAGGATATAATCCACCATGAACATAAATATTGTGAAGGCTATGTTGATTTTGTTTCAACTACATGCGTGAACATGTGCCAAGTCAAGTCACTCGAATCATTCAAAGGAGGATACCACCCAATCATACCACATCACAACCATTTTAATAGCATGTTAGCACGCAAGGTAAACCATTATAAGCTCCTAGCTAATTAAGCATGGCATAAGCAACTATAATCTCTAATTTTTATTGCAAACATGTTTATTCGTAATAGGCTGAATCAGGATCGATGAACTAATCATATTTACAAAAACAAGAGAGGTCGAGTTCATACCAGCTTCTCTCATCTCAATCAGTCCATCATATATCGTCATTATTGCCTTTCACTTGCACGACCGAACGTGTGTAAAATAATAATAGTGCTTGTGCATTGGACTAAGCTGGAATCTGCAAACATTCAATTCAAGGGAGAAGACAAGGTAATATGGGCTCTTGGTTAAATCAACAATCATGCATATGAGAGCCACTAAACATTTTCATTATGGTCTTCTCCTCTCGACCACCAAAGAAAAGAAAAGAAAAGAAAACTATTTACAACAAGCAAAAGAAGAACGAGAAATCTTTTTGGTATTCTTTTAATTACTACTACAAGCATGGAAATTAAACTAACTATTTTTTTTGGTTTTTCTTAAGGTTTATCAAACACACAAGAAGAAAGCTAGAAAAAGAAATTAAACTAGCATGGATAGTACAATGACAAAGTTAGAGCACCGACAACTAGAATGAGTGTGTGAACATGAATGTAATGTTGGTGAGAAATATGTACTAAGCTTAGGCTTTTGGCCTAAGTTGGTCTATGGCCATGGGTAGCCTGACTGATATCCAAAGTTGTAGCTGGGGTCGTACTAAGATGCAGCAGCCATTGCCTCCTGGGCTGCGGCATGGCGGCGAGCTGCCTCCGTCCTCCTCTCGTACTCTGTTGCCTCCTCCCTGGTTACAACATATCTTTCTTTTGCCCGGTAATCAAAAAGGGAGGAGCGGGGAGAGTAATATGGACAGCACGACGTCTGTCAAAGATTAGTCGATACTTGAGGAATTGTTCATTCCTCTTAAGAAAATGATGACTGACCATAGCATTATAATCTAAATAAGCGGGAAGCAACGCCCTATCATCCTCATGTACATGTATACCAAGATAATTAGCCACATGGGTCGCATAAATCCCTCCAAACAAATCTCCAACTAAACCATTATTATGCAACCTACGTGCAACAATTGCCCCCAAGTTGTATTGTTTATCACCTAATACAACACTTTTCAGAACACAAAGATCAGGTACACACATGTGACATGCTTCATCTTTACCGTTAATGCATCTACCAATGAAGAGAGTAAAATAATGTATAGCAGGAAAATGAATGCTCCCTATGGTAGCTTGTGCTATATCTCTAGATTCTCCTACATTAATACTAGCAAGGAAGTCTTTATATTCAGATTTACGGGGTTCATTAACAGCACCCCACTGCGAGAGTTTGCAAGAAGTAGTGAAATCTTCTAAGTCCATGGTATATGATTTATCATAGATATCAAACAGGACAGTTGGAGAATTACGCGAAGATGTAAATTTAAACCTTCTCACGAATGAATTAGTCAAATAGTAGTACTGAGGACACTTATCTTGCATGAAGTCCTCAAGATCGGCATTACGCACATATGTATCAAATTCATCCTTAATGCCTGCATTTACCATAAACTCTTCTAACGGCTATTCACAAGGCCGCACGTCATCTTCCCTTGGTGGTTCATCGTCTTGCTCACGCATTGCGAGCCTAGGTCCTTTCTTTATTGAAGAACCACCTTGATACATTTTCCTAGACATAATTCTTCCTCTAAAAAAATTTCTGAAATTTTTAGCAACTCAAAATAAAAATGAATCAAACTCAATAAAATTGATAGCAACTACTCCCACAAGTGCCTAAAGCCTATATCATGCATTAGAATTACTTGGGACCTCATAAATTTGACATGCAAGCTCAAGAACAGGGTCACCTAGGCAGCAAAAATTTGCAATGAATGAAGCACTAGAACAAAAAATAATTGGACCATTGGAGGAGTCACATACCAAGGAACAATCTCCCAAAGCAGTTTTGTGAATGGAGCTTTGAGCAAGGAGATCAAAAATCGCAGCAAAATGAGCTAGAACTCGTGCTTGAGCTGGATGGTGATTTTTTGGGAGGAAGATGAAGTGTGTGGGTGCAGGAATAAGTGGAGGGGGGCCACCATGGGCCCACGACACAGGGGGCGCGCCCTATACCCTCGTGGCTAGGTGCCAGCTCGCCCTGCTGTGTTCTCAGTGCCAAATATTCTCAAATATTCCAGAAAAAATCATACTAAATTTGCACGGCATTTGGAGAACTTTTATTTTCGGAGTATTTTTTATTGCATGGATAATTCAGAAAACAGAAAGAAAATACTGGTTTTGCTTTATTTATTCTAAATAACAGAAAGTAAAAAGAGGGTACAGAAGGTTGTGCCTTCTAGTTTCATCCATCTCATGATCATCAAAAGGAATCCACTAACAAGGTTGATCAAGTCTCGTTAACAAACTCATTCCGAATAACATGGAACCAGAGAAATTTTGAATAACACTAGGTTACCTCAATGGGGATATGAACATCCCCAATAATAAGAATATCATATTTCTTCTTGACAGTAGGAAGAGGAAATTCAAAACCTCCAATAATGATAGTTGGAATTTTTCCAATAGAATTGATGTTATGAACTTGAGGTTGTTTCCTCGGAAAGTGTACCGTATGCTCATTACCATTAATATGAAAAGTGACATTGCCTTTGTTGCAATCAATAATAGCCCATGCAGTATTCAAAAAGGGTCTACCAAGGATAATCGACATACTATCGTCCACGGGAATATCAAGAATAACAAAGTCCGTTAAAATAGTAACGTTTGCAACCACAACAGGCACATCTTCACAAATGCCGACAGGTATATAGCAGTTGATTTATCAACCATTTGCAAATATATTTCAGTAGGTGTCAACTTATTCAATTCAAGTCTACGATATAAAGAGAGAGGCATAACACTAACACCGTCTCCAAGATCACTTAAAGCAGTTTTAACATAGTTTCTTTTAATGGAGCATGGTATAGTTGGTACTCCTCGATCTCCAAGTTTCTTAGGTATTCCACCTATAAAAGTATAATTAGCAAGAATGGTGGAAATTTCAGCTTCCGGTATCTTTCTTTTATTTGTAATAATATCTTTCATGTACTTAGCATAAGGGTTTACTTTATCAGTTAAGCGCATATGTAAGAAGATATGTCTAATCATTTCAACAAAGCGCTCAAAATCCTCATCATCCTTTTTCTTGGATGGCTTAGGAGGAAAAGGCATGGGTTTCTGAACCCATGGTTCTCTTTCTTTACCGTGCTTTCTAGCAACAAAGTCTCTTTTATCATAACGTTGATTCTTTGATTGTGGGTTATCAAGATCAACAACAGGTTCAATCTCTACATCATTATTATTGCTAGGTTGAGCATCAACATGAACATTATCATTAACATTATCACTAGGTTCATGTTCATCTCCAGATTGTGTTTCAGCATCAGAGATACAAATATCATTGGGATTCTCAGGTGTGTCTACAACAGCTTCACTAGAAGCATGCAAAGTCCTATCATTTTTCTTTTTCTTCTTTTTAGAAGGACTAGGTGCATCTACAATATTTCTCTGAGAATCTAGCTCAATTCTCTTAGGGTGGCCTTCAGGATACAAAGGTTCCTGAGTCATTTTACCAGTTCTAGTAGCCAATCTAACAACAAAATCATGTTTATTATTTAATTCATCGAGCAAATCACTTTGAGATCTAAGTACTTGTTCTGCTTGAGTGGTAACCATAGAAGCATATTTGCTAATGAGTTTAAGTTCACCTTTAACTCTAGCCATATAATCACTCAAGCGTCCAATCATGTAATCGTTACTCTTTAATTCTCTAACAACATAACCATTGAAATTTTCTTGTCTAGACATAAAGTCATCAAATTCATCTAAACATTGGCTAGGAAACTTACTAGACGGGATTTCAACCTTATCATATCTATAGAGAGAATTTACCTTTACTACATGTGTCGGGTTATCAAGACAAAGTGTTTCTTCAATAGGTTGTAAATTTTTAACATCTTCAGCTTTAATACCTATTTCTTTCATAGATTTCTTTGCCTCTTGCATATCTTCAGGACTGAGAAATAGAACACCCACTTCTTAAGAGTTGGTTTAGGAATAGGCTCAAGAGTTGTCTCATGAAGTGTCCAATTATTTTCATTAGTCAACATATTATTCAATAGTAATTCAGCTTGATCGATTGTTCTTTCCCTGAAAACACAACCAGCACAACTGTCCAAGTGGTCCTTGGAAGTATCGGTTAGTCCATTATAAAAGATATCAAGTATTTCATTTTTCTTAAGTGGATGATCAGGAAAAGGCATTAAGTAACCGGAGAAGCCTCCCCCAAGCTTGTGGGAGACTCTCTTCTTCAATTTGCACAAAATTATATATTTCCCTCAAGGCAGCTTGTTTCTTATGAGCAGGGAAATATTTAGCAGAGAAGTAATAAATCATATCTTGGGGACTACGCACACAACCAGGATCAAGAGAATTAAACCAAGTTTTAGCATCACCCTTTAATGAGAATGGAAATATCTTAAGGATATAACAATAGAGAGATTTCTCATCATTAGTGAACTGGGTGGCTATATCATTTAACTTAGTAAGATGTGCCACAACAGTTTCAGATTCATAGCCATAAAAAGGGTCAGATTCAACCAAAGTAATTATCTCAGGATCAAGAGAGAATTCATAATCCTTATCAGTAACAAAGATAGGTGAAGTAGCAAAAGCAGGGTCATATTTCATTCTAGCATTTAGAGATTTCTGTTTCAGTTTAGCTAATAACTTCTTAAGATCAGATCTATCATTGGAAGCAAGAAAATCTCTAGCAGTTTCTTCATCCATAACATAACCCTCACGAACAACAGGTAATTCATACACAGGGGGAGATCCTTCATCATCACTATCTTCAATAATTTCATTATCAATAATTTCATTCTCTCTAACCCTAGCAAGTTGTTCATCAAGATATTCACCTAATGGCACAGTAGTATCAAGCATAGAAGTAGTTTCATCATAAGTATCATGCATAGTAGAAGTGGCATCATCAATAACATGCGACATATCAGAATTCATAGCAGTAGCAGGTTTAGGTGTCGCAAGCTTACTCAAAATAGAAGGAGAATCTAGTGCAGAGCTAGATGGCGGTTCCTTAACTCCCCTCGTAGTTGAGGGATAAATCTTAGTTCTTTCGTCTTTCAAGTTCCTCATAGTGATCAGGAGATATAATCCCAAGTGACTCAAAGAATAGAGCTATGCCCCCCGGTAACGACGCCAGAAAATAGTCTTGATAACCCACAAGTATAGGGGATCGCAACAGTTTTCGAGGGAAGAGTACTCAACCCAAATTTATTGATTCGACACAAGGGGAGCCAAAGAATATTCTCAAGTATTAGCAGTTGAGTTGTCAATTCAACCACACCTGGATAACTTAGTATCTGTAGCAAAGTATTTAGTAGCAAAGTAGTATGGAAGTAACTATAACAGTGGCAGAAGTAACGATAGCAGTTTTGTAGCAATTGTAACAGTAGCAACGGTAAAGTAAATAAGCAAAGCAAAATATGTGAAAAGCACGTAGGCAATGGATCAGTGATGGATAATTATGTCAGATTTGATTCCTCATATAATAGTTATAACATAGGGTGACACCGAACTAGCTCCAGTTCATCAATGTAATGTAGGCATGTATTCCGCATATAGTCATACGTGCTTATGGAAAAGAACTTGCATGACATCTTTTGTCCTACCCTCCCGTGGCAGCGGGGTCTTAGTGGAAACTAAGGGATATTAAGGCCTCCTTCTAAAAGAGTATCGGACCAAAGCATTAACACATAGTGAATACATGAACTCCTCAAACTACGGTCATCACCAAGAAGTATCCCGATTATTGTCACTTCGGGGTTGTCGGATCATAACACATAATAGGTGACTATAGACTTGCAAGATAGGATCAAGAACTCACATATATTCATGAAAACATAATAGGTTCAGATCTGAAATCATGGCACTTGGTCCCTAGTGACAAGCATTAAGCATAGCAAAGTCATAGCAACATCAATCTCAGAACATAGTAGATACTAGGGATCAAACCCTAACAAAACTAACTTGATTGCATGGTAAATCTCATCCAACCCATCACCGTCCAGAAAGCCTATGATGGAATTACTCACGCACGGCGGTGAGCATCATGAAATTGATGATGGAGGATGATTGATGATGTCGACGGCGACGAATCCCCCTCTCCGGAGCCCCGAACGGACTCCAGATCAGCCCTCCCGAAGGAGATTCGGGCTTGGCGGCGGCTCCTTATCGTAAAACGCGATGAAACTTTCTCTCTGATTTTTTTCTCCGTGAAAGCAAATATTTGGAGTTGGAGTTGAGGTTGGTGGACGTCCAGGGGGCCCACGAGGCAGGGGGGCGCGCCCAGGTGGAGGGGGCGCGCCCCCTCCCTCGTGGACAGGGTGTGGGCCCCCTGACGCTATTTCTTTCGCCAGTATTTTTTATTAATTCTAAAAAGTTGCTCCGTGGATTTTCAGGTCATTCTGAGAACTTTTATTTCTGCACAAAAATAACACCATGGCAGTTCTGCTGAAAACAACGTCAGTCCGGGTTAGTTCCATTCAAATCATGCAAGTTAGAGTCCAAAACAAGGGCAAAAGTGTTTGGAAAAGTAGATACGACGGAGACGTATCAACTCCACCAAGCTTAAACCTTTGCTTGTCCTCAAGCAATTCAGTTGACAAACTGAAAGTGATAAAGAAAAACTTTTACAAACTCTGTTTGCTCTTGTTGTTGTAAATATGTAAAGCCAGCATTCAAGTTTTCAGCAAAGATTATGAACTAACCATATTCACAATAACACTTAGGTCTCATGTTTACTCATATCAATGGCATAATCAACTAGCGAGCAATAATAATAAAACTCAGATGACAACACTTTCTCAAAACAATCACAATATGATATGACAAGTGGTATCTCGGTAGCCCTTTCTAAGACTGCAAAACATAAATGCAGAGCACCTTTAAAGATCAAGGACTGACTAAACATTGTAATTCATGGTAAAAGAGATCCAGTCAAGTCATGCCCAATGTAAATTAATAGTAATGCATGCAAATGAAGGCAGTGCTCTCCAGCGGGTTCTTTTTAGTAAGAGGGTGATTATTCAACATGAAAGTTAATAGATAGGCCCTTCGCAGAGGGAAGCAGGGATTTGTAGAGGTGCCAGAGCTCAATTTTAAAATAGAGATGAATAACATTTTGAGCGGTATACTTTCACTATCAACATAACAACTATGAGATCTCGATATCTTCCATGCTACACATATTATAGGCGGTTCCCAAAGAGAATGGTAAAGTTTATACTCCCCCACCACCAACAAGCATCAATCCATGGCTTGCCCGAAACAACGGGTGCCTCCAACTAGCAACAATCCTGGGGGAGTTTTGTTTAATTATTTTTGATTTGATTTGATCTTTTGATCATGGGACTGGGCATCCCGATTACCAGCCATTTTCTCGTGAATGAGGAGCGGAGTCCACTCCTCTTGAGAATAACCCACCTAGCATGGAAGATACAGACAACCCTAGTTGATACATGAGCTGCTCGAGCATACGAAACAGAATTCATTTGAAGGTTTGGAGTTTGGCACATACAAATTTACTTGGAACGGCAGGTAAATACTACATATAGGAAGGTATGGTGGACTCATATGGAATAACTTTGGGGTTTATGGAGTTTGGATGCACAAGCAGTATTCCCGCTTAGTACAGGTGAAGGCTAGCAAAAGACTGGGAAGCCACCAACTGAGAGAGCGACAACAGTCATGAACATGCATTAAAATTAATCAACACCATGTGCAAGCATGAGTAGGATATAATCCACCATGAACATAAATATCGTGAAGGCTATGTTGATTTTGTTTCAACTACATGCGTGAACATGTGCCAAGTCAAGTCACTCGAATCATTCAAAGGAGGATACCACCCTATCATACCACATCACAACCATTTTAATAGCATGTTGGCACGCAAGGTAAACCATTATAAGCTCCTAGCTAATTAAGCATGGCATAAGCAACTATAATCTCTAATTGTCATTGCAAACATGTTTATTCATAATAGGCTGAATCAGGAACGATGAACTAATAATATTTACAAAAACAAGAGAGGTCGAGTTCATACCAGCTTCTCTCATCTCAATCAGTCCATCATATATCGTCATTATTGCCTTTCACTTGCACGACCGAACAGTGTGTAAAATAATAATAGTGCATGTGCATTGGACTAAGCTGGAATCTGCAAGCATTCAATTCAAGGTAGAAGACAAGGTAACATGGGCTCTTGGTTAAATCAACAATCATGCATATGAGACTCACTAAATGTTTTCATTATGGTCTTCTCCTCTCGACCCCCAAAGAAAAGAAAATAAAATAAAACTATTTACATGGGAAAGCTCCCAACAAGCAAAAGAAGAACAAGAAATCTTTTTGGGTATTCTTTTAATTACTACTACAAGCATGGAAATTAAACTAACTAATTTTTTTTGGTTTTTCTTAAGGTTTATCAAACACACAAGAAGAAAGCTAGAAAAAGAAATTAAACTAGCATGGATAGTACAATGAAAAAGTATGAGCACCGACAACTAGAATGAGTGTCTGAACATGAATGTAATGTCAGTGAGAAATATGTACTCCCCCAAGCTTAGGCTTTTGGCCTAAGTTGGTCTATGGCCATGGGTAGCCTGACTGGTATCCAAAGTTGTAGCTGGGGTCGTATTGAGATGCAGTAGCCATTACCTCTTGGGCTGCGGCTGAAGGAAATATGCCCTAGAGGCAATAATAAAGTTATTATTTATTTGCTTATTTCATGATAAATGTTTATTATTCATGCTAGAATTGTATTAACCGGAAACATAATACATGTGTGAATACATAGACAAACAGAGTGTCACTAGTATGCCTCTACTTGACTAGCTCGTTGATCAAAGATGGTTATGTTTCCTAACCATAGACATGTGTTGTCATTTGATTAATGGGATCACATCATTAGGAGAATGATGTGATTGACATGACCCATTCCGTTAGCCTAGCACTTGATCGTTTAGTATGTTGCTATTGCTTTCTTCATGACTTATACATGTTCCTGTAACTATGAGATTATGCAACTCCTGTTTGCCGGAGGAACACTTTGGGTGCTACCAAACATCACAACGTAACTGGTGATTATAAAGGAGTACTACAGGTGTCTCTGAAGGTACATGTTGGGTTGGCGTATTTCGAGATTAGGTTTTGTCACTCCGATTGTCGGAGAGGTATCTCTGGGCCCTCTCGATAATGCACATCACTATAAGCCTTGCAAGCAATGTAACTAATGAGTTAGTTGCGGGATGATGCATTATGTAACGAGTAAAGAGACTTGCCGGTAACGAGATTGAACTAGGTATTGGATACCGACGATCGAATCTCGGGCAAGTAACATACCGATGACAAAGGGAACAACGTATGTTGTTATGCGGTTTGACCGATAAAGATCTTCGTAGAATATGTAGGAACCAATATGAGCATCCAAGTTCCGCTATTGGTTATTGACCAAGAATAGTTCTAGGTCATGTCTACATAGTTCTCGAACCCGTAGGGTCCGCACGCTTAAGGTTTCGATGACAGTTACATTATGAGTTTATGAGTTTTGATGTACGGAAGGAGTTCGGAGTCCCGGATGAGATCGGCGACATGACGAGGAGTCTCAAAATGGTCGAGACGTAAAGATCGAAATATTGGACGACTATATTCGGAGTTCGGAAAGGTTCCGAGTGTTTCGGGTATTTTTTGGAGTACCGGAGAGTTACGGGAATTCGCCGGGGAGTATATGGGCCTTATTGGGCCATACGGGAATAGAGGAGATAGGCCGAAAGGAAGGAGGCGCGCAGCCCCCCTCTGGTCCGAATTGGACAAGGGGTGCAGCCCCCCTTTCCTTCCTCCTTTCCCCCTTCTCCTACTCCAACAAGGAAGGAGGGAGTCCTACTCCCGGTGGGAGTAGGACTCCCCTTGGCGCGCCCCTCCTAGGCCGGCCGCCCCCTCCCCCCTTGCTCCTTTATATACGGGGGCAGGGGGCACCTCTAGGCAGAACAACACAAGTTGATCTACGGATTGTTCCTTAGCCGTGTGCGGTGCCCCCTCCACCATATTCCACCTCGGTCATATCATCGCGGAGTTTAGGCGAAGCCCTGCGCCGGTAGAGCATCATCACCGTCACCACGCCGTCATGCTGATGGAACTCATCCCCGACGCTTTGCTGGATTGGAGCCCGGGGATCGTCATCGAGCTGAACGTGTGCTGAACTCGGAGGTGTCGTACGTTCGGTACTAGGATCGGTCGGATCGTGAAGACGTACGACTACATCAACCGCGTTGTCATAACGCTTCTGCTTACGGTCTACGAGGGTACATGGACAATACTCTCCCCTCTCGTTGCTATGCCATCACCATGATCTTGCGTGTGCATAGGAATTTTTTTGAAATTACTACGTTCCCCAACAGTGGTATCCGAGCATAGGTTTTATGCGTTGATGTTATATGCACGAGTAGAACACAAGTGAGTTGTGGGCGATACAAGTCATACTGCTTACCAGCATGTCATACTTTGGTTCAGCGGTATTGTTGGATGAAGCGGCCCGGACCGACATTACGCGTACGCTTACGCGAGATTGGTTTTACCGCCGTGCTTTGCACACAGGTGACTAGAGGGTGTCAGTTTCTCCAACTTTAGTTGAACCGAGTGTGGCTACGCCCGGTCCTTGCGAAGGTTAAAACAACACTAACTTGACAAACTATCGTTGTGGTTTTGATGCGTAGGTAAGAACGGTTCTTGCTCAGCCCGTAGCAGCCACGTAAAATTTGCAACAACAAAATAGAGGACGTCTAACTTGTTTTTGCAGGGCATGTTGTGATGTGATATGGTCAAGACGTGATGAGATATAAGTTGTTGTATGAGATGATCATGTTTTGTTGAAGTTATCGGCAACTGGCAGAAACCCTATGGTTGTCTCTTTGTTGCATAAGATGCAAGTGCCAAATAATTGCTTTACTTTATCGCTATGCGATAGCAATAGTTGCAAGAGCAATAGTTGGCGAGACGACCATGTGACGACACATTGATATAGATCAAGATGATGAAGATCATGGTGTTGTGCCGGTAACGATAGAGATCATGACAGTACTTTGGAGATGGAGATCAAAGGCGCAAGATGAACATGGCCATATCATGTCACATATTTTGATTGCATATGATGTTTATCTGTTATACATCTTATTCTGTTTTGTTTGACGGTAGCATTATAAGATGATCTCTCACTAAAATTATCAAGAAGTGTTCTCCCTGAGTATGCACCGTTGCCAAAGTTCGTCGTGCCCAGACACCACGTGATGATCGGGTGTGATAAGCTCTACGTCCATCTACAACGGGTGCAAGCCAGTTTTGCACACGCGGAATACTCAGGTTAAACTTGACGAGCCTAGCATATGCAGATATGGCCTCGGAACACGGAGACTGAAAGGTCAAGCGTGAATCATATAGTAGATATGATCAACATAATGATGTTCACCATTGAAAGCTACTCCATTTCACGTGATGATCGGTTATGGTTTAGTTGATTTGGATCACGTGATCACTTAGAGGATTAGAGGGATGTCTTTCTAAGTGGGAGTTCTGAAGTAATATGATTAATTGAACTTAAATTTATCATGAACTTAGTCCTGGTAGTATTTTGCAAATTATGTTGTAGATCAATAGCTTGCGTTGTTGCTTTCATATGTTTATTTTGATATGTTCCTAGAGAAAAATTGTATTGAAAAATGTTAGTAGCAATGATGCGGATTGGATCCGTGATCTGAGGTTTATCCTCATTGCTGTGCAGAAGAATTATGTCCTTGATGCACCGCTAGGTGACAAACTATTGCAGGAGCAGATGCAGACGTTATGAATGTCTGGCTAGCTCAATATGATGACTACTTGATAGTTTAGTGCACCATGCTTAACGGCTTAGAATCGGGACTTCAAAGACGTTTTGAACGTCATGGACCATATGAGATGTTCCAGGAATTGAAGTTAATATTTCAAGCAAATACCCGATTTGAGAGATATGAAGTCTCCAACAAGTTCTATAGCTAAAGGATGGAGGAGAATCGCTCAACTAGTGAGCAAGTGCTCATATTGTCTGGGTACGACAATCGCTTGAATCAAGTGGGAGTTAATCTTCCAGATAAGATAGTGATTGACAGAGTTCTCTAGTCACCATCACCAAGTTAGAAGAACTTCGTGATGAACTATAGTATGCAAAGGATGACGAAAATGATTCCCGAGCTCTTCGTGATGTTGAAATCAACGGAAGTAGAAATCAAGAAAGAACATCAAGTGTTGATGATTGACAAGACCACTAGTTTCAAGAAAAGGGCAAAGGGAAAGAAAGGGAAACTTCAAGTAGAATGGCAAACAAGTTGTCACTCCCGTGAAGAAGACCAAAGCTGGACCAAAGCCTGAAACTGAGTGCTTACACTGCAAAGGAAATGGTCACTGGAAGCAAAAATGCCATGAACATTTGGTGGATAAGAAGGATGGCAAAGTGAACAAGGGTATATTTGATATACAGGTTATTGATATGTGCCTTACTAGTGTTTATAGTAGCCCCTGAGTATTTGATACTTGTTCGGTTGCTAAGATTAGTAACTCAAAACAGGAGTTACAGAATAAACAGAGACTAGCTAAAGGGGAAGTGACGATGAGTGTTGGAAGTAGTTCCAAGATTCATATGATCATCATCGCACACTCCCTATACTTTCGGGATTAGTGTTAAACCTAAATAAATGTTATTTAGCGTTTGCGTTGAGCATGAATATGATTTGATCATGTTTATTGCAATACGGTTATTCATTTAAAGTCAGAGAATAATTGTTGTTCTGTTTACATGAATAAAACCTTTAATGGTCATACACCCAATGAAAATAATTTGTTGGATCTCGATCGTAGTGATACACATATTCATAATATTGATACCAAAAGATGCAAAGTTAATAATGATAGTGCAAGTTATTTGTGGCACTGCCGTTTGGGTCATATCGGTGTAAAGCGCATGAAGAAACTCCATAAAGATGGATTTTTGGAATCACTTGGTTATGAATCATTTGATGCTTGTGAACCGTGCCGTATGGGCAAGATGACTAAAACTCCATTCTTCAGAACAATGAAACGAGCTACTGACTCGTTGGAAATAATACATACCGATGTATGTGATCCAATGAGTGCTGATGCTCGTGGCAAGTATCATTATTTTCTGACCTTCACAAGATGATTTGAGCAGATATGGGTATATCTACTTGATGAAACATAAGTCTGAAATAGTTGAAAGGTTCAAAGAATTTCAGAGTGAAGTGGAAAATCATCGTAACAAGAAAATAAAATTTCTGCGATCTGATTGCGGAGACGAATATTTGAGTTTATGAGTTTGGTCTTCAATTAAAAACAATGTGGAATAGTTTCACAACTCACGCCACCTGGAACACCACAACATTATGGTGTGTCCGAACGTCGTAACCGCACTTTATTGGATATGGTGCGATCTATGATGTCTCTTATTGATTTACCATTATCGTTTTTGGGTTTATGCATTAGAGACAGCTGCATTCACGTTAAAAGGGCACCATCTAAATCCGTTGAGACGACACCGTATGAACTGTGGTTTGGCAAGAAACCAAAGTTGTCGTTTCTTAAAGTTTGGGGTTGCAATGCTTATGTGAAAAAGTTTCATCCTGATAAGCTCAAACCCAAATCGAGAAATGTGTCTTCATAGGATACCCAAAGGAGACAGTTGGGTACACCTTCTATCACAGATCCGAAGGCAAGACATTCGTTGCTGAGAATGGATACTTTCTAGAGAAGAAGTTTCTCTCAAAAGAAGTGAGTAGGAGGAAAGTAGAACTTGATAAGGTAATTGTACCTTCTCCCTTATTGGAAAGTAGTTCATCACAGAAATTTGTTCCTGTGACTACTACACCAATTAGTGAGGAAGCTAATGATGATGATCATGTAACTTCCGATCAAGTTACTACCGAATCTCGTAGGTAAACCAGAGTGAGATCCGCACCAGAGTGGTACGGTAATCCTGTTCTAGAAGTCATGTTACTAGACCATGATGAACTTGCGAACTATGAGGAAGCGATGATGAGCCCAGATTCCGCGAAATGGTTTGAGGCCATGAAATCTGAGATATCATCCATGTATGAGAACAAAGTATGGACTTTGATGGATTTGCCCGATGATCGGCAAGCCATAGAAAATAAATGGA
This sequence comes from Triticum dicoccoides, assembly GCF_002162155.2. Lineage (NCBI taxonomy): Eukaryota > Viridiplantae > Streptophyta > Magnoliopsida > Poales > Poaceae > Triticum > Triticum dicoccoides. The sequence goes on along the minus strand of NC_041387.1, from coordinate 87,790,744 downwards.
TCTTCAAGAGGAAGACGGACGCTGATAGTAGTGTTACTATCTACAAAGCTAGAATTGTCGCAAAAGGTTTTCGACAAGTTCAAGGTGTTGACTATGATGAGAATTTCTCACTTGTACCTATGCTTAAGTCTGTCCGAATCATGTTAGCAATTGCCACATTTTATGAAATCTGGAAAATGGATAAAAAACTGCAATCCTTAATGGATTTTTTAAAGAAGAGTTGTATATGATGCAACCAGAAGGTTTTGTCAATCCTAAAGGTGCTAACAAAATATGCAAGCTCCAGCGATTCATCTATGGACTGGTGCAAGCAACTCGGAGTTGGAATATACGCTTTTGATAAGTTGATCAAAGCATATAGTTTTATACAGACTTACGGTGAAGCCTGTATTTACAAGAAAGTGAGTGGGAGCACTACAACATTTCTGATAAGTATATGTGAATGACATATTGTTGATCGGAAATAATGTAGAATTATTCTGCAAAGCATAAAGGAGTGTTTGAAAGGAGTTTTTCAAAGAAAAACCTCGATGAAGTTGCTTACATATTGAGCATCAAGATCTATAGAGATAGATCGAGACGCTTGATAAGTTTTTTCAATGAGTACATACCTTGACAAGATTTTGAAGTAGTTCAAAATGGAACAGTCGAAGAAAGAGTTCTTGCTTGTGTTACAAGGTGTGAAATTGAGTAAGACTTGAAACCCAACCACGGCAGAAGATAGAAAGAGAATGAAAGTCATTCCCTATGCCTTGGCCATAGGTTCTATAAAGTATGTCATGCTGTGCACCAGATCTATTGTATACCCTACACTGATTTTGGCAAGGGAGTACAATAGTGATCTAGGAGTAGATCATTGGACAGCGGTCAAAATTATCCTTAGTGGAATAAAGGATATGTTTCTCGATTATGGACGTCGATGCAAGTTTTGACACCGATCTGGATGACTCTAAGTCTCGATCCAGATACATATTGAAAAGTGGGAGCAATTAGCTAGAGTAGCTCCTTGCAGAGCATTGTTGACATAGAAATTCGTTACGGATCTGAATGTGACAGACCCATTGACTAAAATTATCTCACAAGCAAAACATGATCACACCTGAGTACTCTTCGGGTGTTAATCACATAGCGATGTGACCTAGATTACTGACTCTAGTAAACCCTTTGGGTGTTGATCACATACCGATGTGAACTATGGGTGTTAATCACATGGTGATGTGAACTATTGCTATTAAATCACATGGCGATGTGAACTAGATTATTGACTCTAGTGCAAGTGGGAGACTGAAGGAAATATGCCCTAGAGGCAATAATAAAGTTATTATTTATTTCCTTATTTCATGATAAATGTTTATTATTCATGCTAGAATTGTATTAACCGGAAACATAATACATGTGTGAATACATAGACAAACAGAGTGTCACTAGTATGCCTCTACTTGACTAGCTCGTTGATCAAAGATGGTTATGTTTCCTAACCATAGACATGTGTTGTCATTTGATTAATGGGATCACATCATTAGGAGAATGATGTGATTGACATGACCCATTCCGTTAGCCTAGCACTTGATCGTTTAGTATGTTGCTATTGCTTTCTTCATGACTTATACATGTTCCTGTAACTATGAGATTATGCAACTCCCGTTTGCCGGAGGAACACTTTGGGTGCTACCAAACATCACAACGTAACTGGGTGATTATAAAGGAGTACTACAGGTGTCTCCGAAGGTACATGTTGGGTTGGCGTATTTCGAGATTAGGTTTTGTCACTCCGATTGTCGGAGAGGTATCTCTGGGCCCTCTCGGTAATGCACATCACTATAAGCCTTGCAAGCAATATGACTAATGAGTTAGTTGCGGGATGATGCATTATGTAATGAGTAAATAGACTTGCCGGTAACGAGATTGAACTAGGTATTGGATACCGACGATCGAATCTCGGGCAAGTAACATACCGATGACAAAGGGAACAACGTATGTTGTTATGCGGTTTGACCGATAAAGATCTTCATAGAATATGTAGGAACCAATATGAGCATCCAAGTTCCGCTATTGGTTATTGACCAAGAATAGTTCTAGGTCATGTCTACATAGTTCTCGAACCCGTAGGGTCCGCACGCTTAAGGTTTCGATGACAGTTATATTATGAGTTTATGAGTTTTGATGTACCGAAGGAGTTCGGAGTCCCGGATGAGATCGGGGACATGACGAGGAGTCTCAAAATGGTCGAGACGTAAAGATCGATATATTGGACGACTATATTCGGAGTTCGGAAAGGTTCCGAGTGATTCGGGTATTTTTCGGAGTACCGGAGAGTTACGGGAATTCGCCGAGGAGTATATGGGCCTTATTGGGGCATACGGGAATAGAGGAGATATGCCGAAAGGAAGGAGGCGCGCAGCCCCCCTCTGGTCCGAATTGGACAAGGGGTGCAGCCCCCCTTTCCTTCCTCCTTTTCCCCTTCTCCTACTCCAACAAGGAAGGAGGGAGTCCTACTCCCGGTGGGAGTAGGACTCCCCTTGGCGCGCCCCTCCTAGGCCGGCCGCCTCCTCCCCCCTTGCTCCTTTATATACGGGGGCAGGGGGCACCTCTAGGCAGAACAACACAAGTTGATCTACGGATCGTTCCTTAGCCGTGTGCGGTGCCCCCCTCCACCATATTCCACCTCGGTCATATCGTCGCGGAGTTTAGGCAAAGCCCTGCGCCGGTAGAGCATCATCATCGTCACCACGCCGTCGTGCTGACGGAACTCATCCCCGACGCTTTGCTGGATCGGAGCCCGGGGATCGTCATCGAGCTGAACGTGTGCTAAACTCGGAGGTGTCGTACGTTCGGTACTAGGATCGGTCGGATCGTGAAGACGTACGACTACATCAACCGCGTTGTCATAATGCTTCCGCTTACGGTCTACGAGGGTACGTGGACAATACTCTCCCCTCTCGTTGCTATGCCATCACCATGATCTTGCGTGTGCGTAGGAATTTTTTTGAAATTACTACGTTCCCCAACAGCGCCATGGGGGTGAGCTGCCTCCGTCCTCCTCTCGTACTCTGTTGCCTCCTCCCTGGTTACAACATATCTTCCTTTTTCCTGGTAATCAAAAAGGGTAGGAGCAGGGAGAGTAATATGGACAGCGCCATGTCTGTCAAAGATTAGTCGATACTAGCGGAATTGTTCATTCCCCTCAAGAAAATGATGACTGACCATAGCATTATATTCTAAGTAAGCGGGAAGCAACTGCCTATCATCCTCATGTACAGGTATACAAAGATAATTAGCCACATGGGTCGCATAAATCCCTCCAAACAAATCTCCAACTAAACCATTATTATGCAACCTACGTGCAACAATTGCCCTCAAGTTGTATTGTTTATCACCTAATACAGCACTTTTGAGAACACAAAGATCAGGTACACACATGTGACATGCTTCATCTTTACCGTTAATGCATCTACCAATGAAGAGAGTAAAATAATGTATAGCAGGAAAATGAATGCTCTCTATGGTAGCTTGTGCTATATCTCTAAATTCTCCCAGAGTAATACTAGCAAGGAAGTCTTTATATTCAGATTTACGGGGTTCATTAACAGCACCCCACTGCGGGAGTTTGCAAGAAGTAGTGAAATCTTCTAAGTCCATGGTATATGATTTATCATAGATATCAAACAGGACAGTTGGAGAATTATGCGAAGATGTAAATTTAAACCTTATCACGAATGAATCGGTCAAATAGTAGTACTGAGGACACTTATCTTACATGAAGTCCTCAAGATCGGCATTACGCACATATGTATCAAATTCATCCTTAATGCCTACATTTACCATAAACTCTTCTAACAGCCATTCACAAGGCTGCACGTCAGCTTCCCTTGGTGGTTCATCGTCTTTCTCACGCATTGCGAGCCTAGGTCCTTTCTTTATTGAAGAACCACCTTGATACATTTTCCTAGACATAATTCTTCCTCTGAAAAATTTCTGAATTTTTTAGCAACTCAAAATAAAAGTGAATCAAACTCAATAAAATTGATAGCAACTACTCCCACAAGTGCCTAAAGCCTATATCATGCATTAGAATTACTTGGGACCTCATAAATTTGGCATGCAAGCTCAAGAACAGGGTCACCTAGGAAGCAAAAATTTGCAATGAAAATAGCACTAGAACAAAAACTAATTGGATCATTGGAGGAGTCACATACCAAGGAACAATCTCCCAAAGTAGTTTTGTGAATGGAGCTTTGAGCAAGGAGATCGAAAATCGCAGCAAAATGAGCTGGAACTCGTGCTTGAGCTGGATGGTGATTTTTTTGGGAGGAAGATGAAGTGTGTGGGCGCAGGAATAAGTGGAGGGGGGCCACCGTGGGACCACGAGGCAGGGGGCGCGCGCTATAGGGGTGGGCACGCCCTGGACCCTCGTGGCCAGGTGCCAGCTCCCCCTACTGTGTTCTCACTGCCAAATATTCTCAAATATTCAAGAAAAAATCATACTTAATTTGCAGGGCATTTGGAGAACTTTTATTTTCGGGATATTTTTTATTGCATGGATAATTCAGAAAACAGAAAGAAAATACTATTTTTGCTTTGTTTATTCTAAATAACAGAAAGTAAAAAGAGGGTACAAAAGTTTGTGCCTTCTAGTTTCATCCATCTCTTGATCATCAAAAAGAATCCACTAACAAGGTTGATCAAGTCTTGTTAACAAACTCATTCCGAATAACATGGAACCGGAGAAATTTCGAATAACACTAGGTTACCTCAACGGGGATATGAAAATCCCCAATAATATGAATATCATATTTCTTCTTGACAGTAGGAAGAGGAAATTCAAAACCTCCAATAATGATGGTTGGAATTTTTCCAATAGAATTGATGCTATGAACTTGAGGTTGTTTCCTCGGAAAGTGTACCGTATGCTCATTACCATTAATATGAAAAGTGACATTGCCTTTGTTGCAATCAATAACAGCCCCTGCAGTATTCAAAAAGGGTCTACCAAGGATAATCGACATACTATCGTCCTCGGGAATATCAAGAATAACAAAGTCCGTTAAAATAGTAACGTTTGCAACCACAACAGGCACATCTTCACAAATGCCGACAGGTATATAGTAGTTGATTTATCAGCCGTTTGCAAAGATATTTCAGTAGGTATCAACTTGTTTAATTCAAGTCTACGATATAAAGAGAGAGGCATAACACTAACACCGTCTCCAAGATCACATAAAGCAGTTTTAACATAGTTTCTTTTAATGGAGCAGGGTATAGTTGGTACTCCTGGATCTCCATGTTTCTTAGGTATTCCACCTTTAAAAGTATAATTAGCAAGCATGGTGGAAATTTCAGCTTCCGGTATCTTTCTTTTATTTGTAATAATATCTTTCATGTACTTAGCATAAGGGTTTACTTTAAGCATATCAGTTAAGCGCATATGTAAGAAGATAGGTCTAATCATTTCAGCAAAGCGCTCAAAATCCTCATCATCCTTTTTCTTGGATGGCTTAGGAGGAAAAGGCATGGGTTTCTAAACCCAATGTTCTCTTTCTTTACCGTGCTTCCTAGCAACAAAGTCTCTTTTATCATAACGTTGATTCTTTGATTGTGGGTTATCAAGATCAACAGCGGGTTCAATCTCTACATCATAATTATTGCTAGGTTGAGCATCAACATGAACATTATCATTAACATTATCACTAGGTTCATGTTCATCTCCAGATCATGTTTCAGCATCAGACATAGAAATATCATTTGGACTCTCAGGTGTGTCTACAACAGGTTCACTAGAAGCATGCAAAGTCCTATCATTTTTCTTTTTCTTCTTTTTAGAAGGACTAGGTGCATCTACATTATTTCTCTAAGAATCTTGCTCAATTCTATTAGGGTGGCCTTCAGGATACAATGGTTCCTGAGTCATTTTATCAGTTCTAGTAGCCACTCTAACAGCAAAATCATGTTTATTATTTAGTTCATCGAGCAAATCACTTTGAGCTCTAAGTACTTGTTCTGCTTGAGTGGTAACCATAGAAGCATATTTGCTAATGAGTTTAAGTTCACCTTTAACTCTAGCCATATAATCACTCAAGCGTCCAATCATGTAAGCATTACTCTTTAATTCTCTACCAACATAAGCATTGAAATTTTCTTGTCTAGCCATAAAGTCATCAAATTCATCTAAACATTGGCTAGGAAACTTAGTAGGCGGGATTTCAACCTTATCATATCTATAGAGAGAATTTACCTTTACTACATGTGTCGGGTTATCAAGACAAAGTGTTTCTTCAATAGGTGGTAAAATTTTAACATCTTCAGCTTTAATACCTTTTTCTTTCATAGATTTCTTTGCCTCTTGCATATCTTCAGGACTGAGAAATAGAACACCCCTCTTCTTAGGAGTTGGTTTAGGAATAAGCTCATGAGTTGTCTCAGGAAGTGTCCAATTATTTTCATTAGTCAACATATTATTCAATAGTAATTCAGCTTGATCGACTGTTCTTTCCCTGAAAACAAAACCAACACAACTATCCAAGTGGTCCTTGGAAGTATTGGTTAGTCCGTTATAAAAGATATCAAGTAATTCATTTTTCTTAAGAGGATGATCAGGAAAAGCATTAAGTAACGGGAGAAGCCTCCCCCAAGCTTGTGGGAGACTCTCTTCTTCAATTTGCACAAAATTATATATTTCCCTCAAGGCAGTTTGTTTCTTATGAGCAGGGAAATATTTAGCAGAGAAGTAATAAATCATATCCTGGGGACTACGCACACAACCAAGATCAAGAGAATTAAACCAAGTTTTAGCATCACCCTTTAATGAGAATGGAAATATTTTAAGGATATAATAGTAGCGACATTTCTCATCATTAGTGAACAGGGTGGCTATATCATTTAACTTAGTAAGATGTGCCACAACAGTTTCAGAATCATAGCCATAAAAAGGGTCATATTCAACCAAAGTAATTATCTCAGGATCAACAGAGAATTCATAATCCTTATCTGTAAGAAAGATAGGTGAAGTAGCAAAAGGAGGGTCATATTTCATTCTAGCATTTAGAGATTTCTGTTTTAGTTTAGCTAATAACTTCTTAAGATCAGATCTATCATTGCAAGCAAGAAAATCTCTAGCAGTTTCTTCATCCATAACATAACCCTCAGGAACAACCGGTAATTCATACTTAGGGGGAGAACCTTCATCAACACTATCTTCAATAATTTCATTATCAATAATTTCATTCTCTCTAACCCTAGCAAGTTGTTCATCAAGATATTCACCCAATGGCACAATAGTATCAAGCATAGAAGTAGTTTCATCATAACTATCATGCATAGTAGAAGTGGCATCATCAATAACATGCGACATATCAGAATTCATAGCAGTAGCAGGTTTAGGTGTCGCAAGCTTACTCAAAACGGAAGGAGAATCTAGTGCAGAGCTAGATGGCAGTTCCTTACCTCCCTCGTAGTTGAGGGATAAATCTTAGTTCTTTCGTCTTTCAAGTTCCTCATAGTGATCAGCAGATATAAATCCCAAGTGACTCAAAGAATAGAGCAATGCTCCCCGGCAACGACGCCAGAAAATAGTCTTGATAACCCACAAGTATAAGGGATCGCAACAGTTTTCGAGGGTAGAGTATTCAACCCAAATTTATCGATTTGACACAAGGGGAGCCAAATAATATTCTCAAGTATTAGCAGTTGAGTTGTCAATTCAACCGCACCTGGATAACTTAGTATCTGCAGCAAAGTATTTAGTAGCAAAGTAGTATGGAAGTAACTATAAGAGTGGCAAAAGTAACGATAGTAGTTTTGTAGCAATTGTAACAGTAGCAACGGTACAGTAAATAAGCAAAGCACAATATGTGAAAAGTTCGTAGGCAATGGATCAATGATGGATAATTATGTCGGATGCGATTCCTCATGTAATAGTTATAACATAGGGTGACACAGAACTAGCTCGAGTTCATCAATGTAATGTAGGCATGTATTCCGCATATAGTCATACATGCTTATGGAAATGAACTTGCATGACATCTTTTGTCCTACCCTCCCATGCCAGCGGGGTCCTAGTGGAAACTAAGGGATATTAAGCCTCCTTTTAATAGAGTACCGGACCAAAGCATTAACACATAGTGAATACATGAACTCCTCAAACTACGGTCATCACCAAGAAGTATCCCAATTATTGTCACTTCGGGGTTGTCGGATCATAACACATAATAGGTGACTATAGACTTGCAAGATAGGATCAAGAACTCACATATATTCATGAAAACATAATAGGTTCAGATCTGAAATCATGGCACTCGGGCCCTAGTGACAAGCATTAAGCATAGCAAAGTCATACCAACATCAATCTCAGAACATAGTGGATACTAGGGATCAAACCCTAACAAAACTAACTTGATTACATGGTAAATCTCACCCAACCCATCACCGTCCAGAAAGCCTACGATGGAATTACTCACGCTCGGCGGTGAGCATCATGAAATTGGTGATGGAGGATGGTTGATGATGACGACAGTGACGAATCCCCCTCTACGGAGGCCCGAACGGACTCTAGATCAGCTCTCCCGAGAGAGATTAGGGCTTGGCGGCGGCTCCGTATCGTAAAACACGATGAAGCTTTCTCTCTGATCTTTTCTCCGTGAAAGCAAATATATGGAGTTGGGGTTGAGGTTGGTGGACGTCCAGGGGTCCACGAGGCAGGGGCGCACCCAGGGGGAGGGGCGCGCCCCCCACCCTCGTGGACAGGGTGTGGCCCCCCTGACGCTATTTCTTTCACCAGTATTTTTTATTAATTCTGAAAAGTCTCCATGGATTTTCAGGTCATTCCGAGAACTTTTATTTCTACACAAAAATAACACCATGGCAGTTCTGCTGAAAACAGCGTCAGTCCGGGTTAGTTCCATTCAAATCATGCAAGTTAGAGTCCGAAACAAGGGCAAAAGTGTTTGGAAAAGTAGATACGACAGAGACGTATCATCTATCCCGCCATGGCCATCGCCGATGAAGGACTTGCCTCACTTGGGTAGATCTTCACGAAGTAGGCGATCTCCTTGCCCTTACAAACTCCTTGGTTCAACTCCACAATCTTGACAGAGGCTCCCAAGTGACACCTAACCAATGTAGGAGACACCACTCTCCAAAAGGTAATAGATGGTGTGTTGATGATGTACTCCTTGCTCTTGTGCTTCGAATTATAGTCTCCCCAACACTCAACTCTCTCTCTCTCATAGATTTGGCTATGGTGGAAAGATGATTTGAGTGGAAAGCAACTTGTGGAAGGCTAGAGATCAAGATTCTTGTGGTTGGATTGGAATGTCTTGGTCTCAACACATGAGTAGGTGGTTCTCTCTCAAAAAATGAGTATTGGAAGTGTAGGCACGTTCTGATGGCTCTCTCACAAATGGAGAAGGGGGTGGAGGGGTATATATAGCCTCCACACGAAATCTAACTGTTACACACTTTTTACCCAACTCGGTCAGACCGAATAGAGAAACTCGGTGAGACTGATTTATTTCAAAATGTGAACGTTAGGAATCTCGGTGGGACCGACAAGATCAACTCGGTGGGACCGATGTGCTAGGGCTAGGGAAAAACCTCATCTCGGTGAGACCGATCGCATGAACCCACTGAGACCAATTTCAACAATTGATCAAACAGAGAGTTGGTCAAGCCAACTCGGTGAGGCCAATTGCACATATCTGTGAGACCGAAATAATTGTAATAGGCAACAGAGAGTTTGCAAGGCCATCTCGGTGAGACCGAGATCCATATCGGTGTGATCGAATTGATTAGGGTTTCTGGCAGTGGCTATGACAAATGAACTCAGTGGCGCCGGATAGATCAAATCGGTGGGGCTGAGTTTGACTTTAGGCTTTGGACATATGTGGAAATGAGAAAGTGGTTGAGGGTTTTGGAGCAATATCACTAAGCACTTGAGCAAGTAGACCATTAAGCAACGCTTCATCCCCTTTTAATAGTATTGGCTTTCCTATGGACTCAATGTGATCTTGGATCACTAAAATGGGAATGAAGAGTCTTGAGTCTTTGCCAATCTTTGTCCTTAGCAATTTGAATGGGTTGCACATCCCCTTGTCCTTGCCACTCCATTGTTGAACTCATCTGAAATATACTTGATAAAGATATTAGTCCAACAAAAGATATGTTGACATTAATTACCAAAATCACCCAGGGAGCACTTGTGCTTTCAATCTCCCCATTTTTGGTAATTAATGACAACATACATTGAAGCTTTAGATAGATATATTGATAGCAATAGGTACGTAAAGCTTTGGAAGGACATGTAACAGTATAGGCTCCCCCTACATGTATGCAATCATGTGATGATGGAATGTAAGAACATGTGAATGCATAAGCATGTCAGAGCAAGCAATGAGTTACATGTATCTTGGTTGTATGCATCAGAGCAAATGATGTAGATAGACTAGGTATACCTTCATGTTCATGAATCCTTCTTGCAAACAATATGTGCAGTAGCAAGAGATCATCATGCACATGAGTATGATGCATATACTTACCTTGTGGTCTTGAGCTGGCTTTGGAAGAGATGAGATTTAGAAAACAAGGTTAGATAACACAAGAACACTCTAAATAAAGCAAGTTCAGGAAACCACAAGATTACCAAGAGTGGGATGACATGTAATGAGTGAGTACTTAGTACTCCATTTGGATATAGACATGTCTCCAAAGATTAAAGATATGCAATGAAATCCAAAGATTTTCTTCCCTTAGATGTGAACTCTTTCTCCCCCTGAATCTGATATTGGATAATGGGACAAGCTAGGGTAACAGAAAATTAGAGCAAAGAAGGAAAAGAAAATCAGAGCGAGAACCATTAAAACAAGAAATGATTCAGTAAAACAAGTCTTAACATGTCTTTCCCCTCTTGAAGACATGTGGCTTCTCTCCTCTATTGACCACAAGCACCTGGGGAGGCTAAGATATCTCTCTTCCATGTGATATGCTTTGATGTGGTCTCTCTCTCCCCCATTGACGTCAATTTCCAAGAAGGGATCTTCTGGAGTATGAGTCAATTAGGTTCGGTCCTTGAGACACATTACAAAGCAGCATGCAGACTATGATGCAGGTAGAGGATAAGAATCATTAAGTGGAGCTGGAAAAGATATGCAAAATGCAATGCAAAAAGTTTTCTACAACACTGAAATCGGTAACGCTGATTTTTTTTCATCGGTGACACCGAGTTGGCGAGGTCACAGAGGGTCCTGATCGGTGCAACCGAGTTTGACCGTGTCGGTTGAACCGATGATCTATTCACAAGGATACCTTGTGTTTCGGTTAGACCGATAGGTTTGAATCAGAGAGATCGAGTTCAACACAGAGTAAACATTTTGTCAACACAACTCACTTGGAAAATAGAATCACTTAAAGATTTGCAAGGAATTAGAATACACATAAAGAATAAGGGATCTAGATGAATTTTTTTTATAAAAGGAAACACAAAGACAGAAACAACAAACAAAAACAATAAGCAGAACCAGGAACACTAGAGAACTTCATCTAGAAGGGGTCGGCGACAATGTCACCTATGTTAGAGTATATTGACTTAGGAGTCAAGTTAAATCACTTGATCATAGGTCATACTCATCATTTAAGCTCAAAATGGGGTCACCATTTTTCGTTTAAGCACTTTTATGTATTCACATCTTGTTGAGTTGCTTTATCTCATGACTCGGGTCAAAGCTTCTCTACGATGGAATGACATACCTTGCGTTGTGTGATCTTGATCATGCAGTCGAACTTGTGTTGGATGCTCAAGGTTGATGTAGTCCATCAAGAGTTGAGAGCATCACTTGAAGTTTGAGTTCATCTTCCTACATGGGTTAATCTAGCAAGGAAGAGCACTTGTGTATCCAAAAATGACAAACATGTAACCTGATACCAAATGAAATTTGATATGTTGTCAAAGGATATGTTGAGTGAGGTCATCCTTCCTTGTATTCCACAACCACATAGTAGAAACTTGGTGATGTAGAGATTGCTTAAGATGTGTGTGGCTTGCAATCTCATTGATTTAAGCTCATCCAAGTACCTACAGGGGTTGGATAACATGCAAGGGAACAAGTATAGATCCAAGACATATGATCATCTTCTTAAGAGAAATATCAAGGATTAGTCATAGAAAGGCTCATGCCTTGCATGCATCTAGATGAAGTACCTACTCCAAGTTTGAGGCATCAATAATGTTCAATTCACCTCTCAAACGACAAAACACTTTCTCATTAAGGGGTTTGGTGAAGATATCCGCCAATTGCTTATCGGTACGAACATGCTTAAGATTGATGTCACCTTTTGCAACATGATCTCGAATGAAATGATGACGAACTTCAATATGATTAGTCCAAGAATGTTGCACGGGATTATGAGCAATCTTAATGGAACTTTCATTGTCACAAAGCAATGGAACATGTTTCACATGTATCCCATAATCTTTAAGAGTTTGGGTCATCCAAACTAATTGAGCACAACATGATCCAGCGGCAATGTATTCCGCTTCGGCAGTGGATAAGTATATCGAGTTTTGTTTCTTGGAGGACCAAGATACAAGAGATCTACTAAGAAATTGACAAGTACCTGAAGTGGATTTTCTATCAACCTTGTCTCCGGCATAGTCCGAGTCGGAGTAGCCAACAAGATCAAACGAAGACCTCTTAGCATACCAAATGCCAAAGTTTGGTGTATGAATTAGGTGTCTCACTACCCTTTTCACTGCCTTAAGATGACATTCTCTAGGGTCTACTTGATATCGTGCACACATGCACACACTTAGCACAATAACGCGACGGGAGGCACATAGATATAACAACGAACCAATCATAGAGCGGTAAACCTTTTGGTCAACCGGTTTGCCATCCTTAGTTAAGTCAAGATGTCCACTAGTAGGCATGGGTGTTTTCATACCTTTGCTTTCTTGCATGTTGAACTTCTTGAATAATTCCTTGGTATACTTTGTTTGGGAAACAAACGTACCTTCCTTAGTTTGCTTGATTTGCAAACCAAGAAAGAACTTGAGTTCACACATCATAGACATTTCAAACTTCTCCGACATTAGCCTTCCAAACTTTTCACTAAAATGAGGGTTAGTTGAACCAAATATGATATCGTCCACACAAATTTGGCACACAAATAATTCACCATCAACCCTTTTAGTAAAAAAGTGTAGAATCAACTTTTCCCATTTCAAAGCCTTTTTCAATAAGAAACTTAGTCAAACATTTATGCCATGCTCTAGGAGCTTGTTTAAGACCATAAAGAGCTTTGTGAAGTTTGTAAACATGATTAGATTTCTTAGGATTAACAAAGCTGGGAGGTTGTTTAACATAAACTTCCTCCTCAATTTCACCATTTAGAAAAGCACTTTTTATATCCATTTGATATAGAGTGATGTCATGATGATTGGCATAAGCAAGTAAGATGCGTATGGACTCAAATCTAACAACGGGGCATATGTCTCACCATAGTCCATACCTTCGACTTGAGTGTAGCCTTGAGCAACGAGATGAGCCTTATTGAGCACAACTTGTCCATCTTCATCTTGCTTGTTTCGAAACACCCATTTGGTTCCAATGACATTGTGTTTCTCATCGGGCTTTTCAACCAACATCCATACTGGGTTCCTCTTGAAATTGTGTAGCTCTTCATGAATAGCGTTCACCCAATCCGAATCATCAAGAGCCTCTTCAACCTTCATAGGTTCAATACTCGAAATGAAATAGTAATGTTCACAAAAGTTAGCCAAATGAGTTTTAGAGCAAGTAATTCTCCCGGTTTGAATATCATCAAAGATTTGTTCGACGGGATGATCTCTTGAGCCTCTTGCTCGAACTCTAATATGTTGCTTTGTTCCCTATATTTGTATTGGTGGCGAACTTTGATGCCCGGTGGATGTAATATGTGTAATAGGCATAATACGCTACCGTTAGTTGCTTGCTTATTTATTCCTTGTTGTCTTGTTTATTTGTTTGCTTGTGCAGTTCTTTTCCACGGTTTGCTAGTGGTCGCAATAACCTATTTTTTAAAACTAGGCTACAATAACCACGGGGAACATACGGACTGTTGCTACCATGGTCCTGCTATCTGCTGTAGTGACCATGGGCCTCCTACGGCCCTTCTACGGGCCGTAGAAATAATGGGCCTTCTACGGTCCGTAAGATCGATTGGACAAACGTGGGCCAATAACGGACCGCATTGTGGGCCGAAATGGGCTAGACTGAGAATCGTTTGTTCATGGGCCGACCATAACGGGTCGTTAATAGGCCAATGGGTATAATGGGCTTAATTCTATCAACGGACATAACAGGCCATTAATGGGCCGTATTTGATGTTATGAAAACGATCCAACAGATTAACGGGCCACAAGTGGGCCGACTTCAACCAGGTGCTAAATTTGGCCCACTACCGGAACAGGCCAGTAACGGATCGTAAGTAATTGATTGCTGCAAATCAGCCCAAGAATAAATGGGCCCTTAGAAGGCTGAAAGATAACACGGGCTGGAAATGGCCGAACGGAATAATGGGCCTTTAATGGGCATAAAGCAATATACTGTTCATTGTGGGCCAGTTTCACCACGGTTGTTAGTGGGCCAAGACTAACACGGGGCCTCATATGGGCCGAAAGACGTCATGGGCCATACATGGGTCGGAAGTTACAATGAGCTGAAATCATATTGGACGGCCTAGATGACGCTACTGGGCCTAATTCAGATAGGCCAAAATGGGTCGTGTGTTAGCGGGTTGTAAATGGGCTATATGTGAACAGGCCGTTAACAGGCTTTCAGTGGGCTGGGTCGTTACCTTTTGACCTGAATGGGCCACTGTTGGACCGAGCCACGTGTCGACGTATCATAGGCACGTCCCGTCCATTCATTGGATGACATCTGTCCCAATGCTCAGCCGACACGTGGATCCCCCGCGAATGAGAATTTTACACGTGGAAAATCCCCATTGGTCATTGCTGTTAACGGGTTATCGGATCCAAAACCGGACCCGATAGCTTAACGCGACCCGTTACGGTGGATGCCACGTGTCGGTTACCCTTGATGAAAGGACTTCCATGACGCGTCATTTATCATCATGGAAGTGAACACTTCCGTGATGATAATTTTGGTATTGTCATGGAACACTTCTACGGTAGCCCACGTATGACTATCTTGATTCTGTCATAAAATCATCATGGATGTACATGCATGACAAAAATCGTTACCAACTATGACAAACACGTATCATCATGGAAGTGTATTTTTTGTAGTGCAAAGTAGAGATAATTATTTCCCTTAGTTAAGAAGCAAGGTATCAATTCAGTAGGAGGAACACACAAGTCTCCAATAGTTGTACCTACACGAACAAGCAAATACTTGCACCCAGCGCGATAAACGGGTTGTCAATCCCTTCACAATTACTTACAAGGATGAGATCTAATAGTGATAGATATAAAAGATAAGTAAAAGTGTGAAATAAAATAAAATTAAATTAATTGCAACAAGGTATTTTTTTGTGTTTTTGATTTTGTAGATCTGAAAATAATATGATAAAAGATAGACCCGGGGGGGCATAGTTTTCACTAGGGCTTATCTCTTGAAAGAAAGCATACAATGGGTAAACAAATTGCTGTTGAGAAATTGATAGAAAAGCGTATAGTTATGACGATATCCAAGGCAATGATCATGTATATAGGCATCACGTCCGACACAAGTAGACCGACTCATGCCTGCATCTAGTACTATTACTCCACACATCGACCGCTATCTAGCATGCATCTAGTGTATTAAGTTAAAAAGAACAGACTAACGCCTTAAGTAATATGTCATGATGTAGATGGATAGATCCAATCAATATGAACAAACCCCATATTTTTTATCCTTAATGGCAACAATACAAATACATGTCATGTACCTTTCTGTCACTGGGATTGAGAACCGCAAGATTGAACCCATTACAAAGCACCTCTCCCATTGCAAGAAAAATCAATCTAGTTGGCCAAACCAAATCAATAGATTGGAGAGAAATACAAAGCTATATAAATCATGCATAAAAGAGCTTAGAGAAGACTCCACCGCAAAAGAAGATTACACATTGTATTGAAGATCAAAGAGAGAAAGGAAGCCATCTAGCTACAAGTTATGGACTCGTATGTCTGTAGTAAACTACTCACACATCATCGGAAGGGCAACAAGGTTGGTGTAGAAGCCCACTGTAATCGAATCCCCCTCCGGTAGAGTACCGGAGAAGGTCCCCATATGGGATCTCACGAAGACAGAAACTTGCGGTGGCGAAAAAGTATTTTTGGTGTGCCCTCTCGTCTTCGGGGAATATTTGGGTATTTATAGAAGAAGAATTAGGGTTAGAGGAGCCATGGGGGCCCACAAGCTTGGGGGGCACACCCACTAAGCTTGTCGCCGCCTCGTGGACCTTCTGACCTCCTCCCAAAGCTTCCAGAGTTTCTTGTGATCCAAGAAAAATCACCAAAAAGTTTCATTCCATTTGGACTCCGTTTGGTATTGATTTTTTGTAAAGACAAGAACAAGGAAAAAACAGCAACTGGCACTGGGCACTAGGTTACTAGGTTATCCCAAAAATGATATAAAATAGTAGCATAATAATGCATATAAATTTTCCAAGATTGATAATATAATAGCATGTAACAATAAAAAATTATAGATACGTTGGAGACGTATAAAAGGAAGACATGGGTAGCCTTGTCGTTGACGATCTGCCTGGTGGAGTTCAGCTGTCGCTCGATCCCCTATGTCTCCAGTTCCTCGTCAAGGCAATACTTTGTTGCAAGGAAACAACGTCGAAAATCAGTGATTGAGCAGAACCGAGAGCAAATGGACCGCATTCGAAAGACAAAATTACCAGCAAGCTTCACACTCATCTCAGTGCAGAAGTCATCAATGTACTGCTCCAAGGCATTCTTCTTCTCAAGGAGTTGTGCGACCTTCTCCTCCAAGGTCTGCTTCTCCCGCTCAAAGGCGTCGGCTTGATCCCTGCACTTCTTCTCCCATTAGGAAGACTCGCCTTTTGCAGCAGCAGTAGCATTGAGGTCCCCGATTTCCTCCTCCAACTTGTCGACTCATGCCAGTTCCTCTTCGGCAATCTTGGTCTTGGTCTTGGCCTCCTTTTGGGCTAGCGCAAGCTCCTTGTCCTTGTCCTCTGGGGCCTACTTCATGGTTTCTAAAGAAATAGAAGTCCTGAGCCTCTTTACGAGTTGGGTGTCCTCACTACAAACATCTGTTGGAGCGGAATGACTTGGATCAAAGGAGAAAAAACAGGCTGCAACGACCAACCAAAAGAAATGACTTACCTCCCAAAGTCTTCTTCTCCTTCTCCAGTCGGGCACTCTTGTGTTTCTCCACATCCAGATCCACTCAGAGCGATATCACCTCCTTCTCCAAGGTGGCATAGTGATCCCAGCTCGCAAGCCCTCCACACCATATGAAAGACAATTAGTTAGAAAGCATGAAGAAGATCAAGGACAACAACACCCTGATCTACTATCACTCGGCTGACCACCAAGTCGGCGATGAAGATGATCGAGGATAACAACACCCTGATCTATTATCACTCGGCTGACCACTGAGTCGGCAATGAAGAATATCGAGGACAACAACACCCTGATCTACTATCACTCAACTGACCACCGAGTTGGCGATGGAGATCGAGGACAACAACAACCTGATCTCCTTTCATTTGACTGGCCTTCGAGTCAGAAATGAAGAAGATCCTATCTATCGTCTCATCAAAGTGCCACCTCGGTCAGTCGAGTACAGATGAGCACCCCGAGTGACACACGATAGTTTTGAAGACTACCACCAATTTCCTGCAATCGGCAGCAGTCTCGGGGACTACATCCAATGGGTGCACTCGGCATGCCCCCACTGGAAAGTGACTCATGTTGATGAGATGAGCTAAAAAATGGCAATTAGCCCGAGGATAAAGAAGCCAAAGTTCTAAGATTACCACTGATTGCTTCTAGTCAGTACTAGCCTCAGGGACTACACCTAGTGGGTGCACTCAGCATGCCCCCACTGGGTCGCAAACACTTGGAAACGCCCCTGCTAAGTCCGAGTGAAAGCGACAACGCCAAAAAACATAAGTTTTGAGACTTCCGATGACTGCTTCCAGTCAGCAGGAGCCTCGGGGACTATGGCCAGTGGGTGCACTCAGCATGCCCCCACTGGACCAGAAAACACCCAGTGGGTGTGCCTTGCGCAAACCCACTATAGAAACCCTACCACAGAAAAAGAAACCAAAAAGAAGAAACTCCGACTGAAAAACTTATTCACAATGATACTTACTTGGATGTTGGTGTGCAGCGCCTCGCTGGTGTCGTAGGCATCCTTCGAACGATTGGACACCAGCCCCACCTGGATCAGGGCCTCCTTGCTCGCCCCACTTGGTCTTTTGAGACATGGTACAGAGGGAAAGTGGTGGCAGGGGCTGACGCAGCTGTTGGTGCGGTCCTTGGAGCTGGGATCATTGAAGTCGTAGGGGCTGAGCTGCTCTGAGTCATAGGACTCGGCGCAGTGGCCTTCGCGGTGGTCTTGGCCGGCGAAGCGCGTTCCACTCGGTGAGGGGAAAACTCCTGCATGGTGATACGTCTCCAACGTATCTGTAATTTTTGATTGTTCCATGTTGTTATATTATCAATCTTGGATGTTTTATGTACATTTACTAGCAACTTTATATCATTATTTGGGACTAACCTATTAACTTAGTGCCTAGTGCCAGTTGTTGTTTTTTTGCTTGTTTTTTACTTTGCAGAATATAAATACCAAACGAAGTCCAAATACCACGAAACTTTTTGAAGATTTTTTCCAGTCAAGAAGAGACCCTGGGAGCTTCTAGAGGCCACGAGAAGAGGCCCGTGGGGGCCACTAGGCACCAAGGCGCGCCAGAAGCCCCAGGCGTGCACTGGTGGGTAGTGGGGCCCACGGGCACCTCCTTGACCTACCTCCACCTATATAAATACTCTAAAATCCCCAAAACCCTAGGGGCGTCGACGAAATACTTTTTCTGCCGCCGTAAGTACCAGAACCACAAGATCTAATCTAGAGGCCTTTTTCGACACTCTGCCGCAGGGGGCAACTATCACGACGGGGTTCTCGTCATCCTTATTGCCCCTCGGATGACGCGTGATAGTTTACTGCAGACCTACGGGTTCGTAGTTAGTAGCTAGATGTCTTCTTTTCTCCTTTTGATCTTCAATACAGTGTTCTCCTCGATGTTCTTGGAGATCTATTTGATGAAACTCTTTTTTGCGGTGTGTTTGTTGGGATTCCATGAATTGTGAGTTTATGATAAGATCTATCCATGAATATTATTTGAGTCGTCTCTGAACTCTTTGATGCATGATTGTTATAGCGTCAAATTTTTCTCTGATTTATTGGTTTGGTTTGGCCAACTAGATTGATTTATCTTGCCATGGGAAGAGGTGCTTTGTGATGGGTTTGATGTTGCGGCGCTCAATCTCAGTGACAGAAAGATACATGACATATGCATCATTGCAATTAAGGGTAACAAGATGGGGTTTATTCATACATGAGTTTATCTTGTCTACGTTATGTCATCTTTCTTAATGCATTACTCCGTTTTCCATGAACTTAATACACTAGATGCATGCCGGATAGCGGTCGATGTGTGGAGTAATAGTAGTAGAATAGGCAGGAGTCGGCCTACTAATCTTGGACGTGATGCCTATATACATGATCATTGCCTTGGATATCGTCATAATTATTTGCTTTTCTATCAATTGCCCAACAGTAGTTTGTTTACCCACCATATGCTATTTTCTCAGGAGAAGCCTCTAGTGAAAACTCTGGGCCCCGGTTCTATTTCCTATCATATATTAAAACCAAAAATACCTTGCTGCAATTTTATTTTATTTATTTTATTTTGTATTTTTTGTTAGAGTTATTTACCAAAACCTATACAATTTAATCTATCTCAATACCGTTGAGGGATTGACAACCCCTTCACGCGTTGGGTTGCAAGTATTTGTTATTTGTGTGCAAGTGTTGTTTATATAATGTTGCTTTGGTTCTCCTACTGGATTGATAACCTTTGTTTCATAACCGAGGGAAATACTTACCTCTATTGTGCTACATCATCATCTCCTCTTCGGGGAAGTACCAACGCAGATTACAAGTAGCACATGGCCACGTCGACGCCAGGCGCCTTTCCCTTGTCAGCCTCTGGGTTAGGCGGGTTGGCCCTCTCATCGTCATCCAGCTG
Source organism: Triticum dicoccoides (assembly GCF_002162155.2). Taxonomy (NCBI): domain Eukaryota; kingdom Viridiplantae; phylum Streptophyta; class Magnoliopsida; order Poales; family Poaceae; genus Triticum; species Triticum dicoccoides. The sequence continues at coordinate 87,770,482 of NC_041387.1, read as the reverse complement.
GATGACCTCGGGTGGAGCTACCCAAGCGTTTGAGTAAGATAAATTAGTGAAGTTCGGTCGGGTAAGACATGGACGTCATAAACAGTCGGTGTGAGAATACCTTTGGAAGTGGCGGCATCCACTGCATCTACATCACATTGGTCCTGCTTGGGCGCATGCAGATCCATTGATGTCGTCGAGGTCTCGTTGCTGCAAGGTTCAACAACACTCGGGCGTTAGCCGAGTCAAGATGACAATAAACGAAGGAATAGCAAAGACACTTACGTCGAGGCCACCGACACTGTCACCTTGATCCGAGGCACCACGGCCTTCCGAGGCTTGGAGGCGGTTTGCTTGGGCTGCTTCTCGGCGGAGCTCTCCGCCTTTGTACGCACATACTTTGTGCCGCGGGTCATCCGCCCCGAAGCAGTCAGCCGCTGGGCTCCTCCCGCTTTGCCGCTCGGACCATGCAGCGCCTTGGAGCGGGGTTCCTTCGTGGCCTCATAAGATGGAGAGGACTCGACCTCCTCGCCGTCCCATAGCTCTCATCCTTGCCACTTTCATCGTCATCGGTCCCCTCCGAGTACTGAAGGTCGGTGTCACTCATCACATCCTCGGGTGATCGGTCAATCACCAAAATATCAAAGATCATGTTTTGGAAATCCTGTGAGGACAAACATATCACAACACCAGAATCAGGTACACGGGAAATAACATATGGACTGTCCGACTGAACATACGATGCATACCTCGACTGGTGGCTGATCCTTGGAGTATGGAGGCACTATCCTAGCCCCCCCTTGGGTTGTCTCAGGAACAAGTGATCACTCGTATCTTGGCCCCCACGTCCTTCTCAGCGAGCTCCTCCGGATGCACCCGAGTGGGATTGCTCAGCCCCTCATAGAGCCACATGGGGTGGGCCCTGGCCTGTAGTGGCTGTATCCGCCGAGTGAGGAAGGTCTCCAGCAGATCCATACCATTCATGACAGAGTTCACGACCCCAACAAGGGCGGTGGCCAGGATGCCGACCTCCGCCTTCTCCTCTTTCATCACCAAAAGGGACTCGGGAGCCCGCACCCTCTCTGCCGAACACGGGGAAAGACCCAACTGGTTGTTGGCACCAGGGACGTCTTTGCACTAGAACCAAGTTCCCTGCCACCCCTTGACTGAGTTGGGAAAACTCATCTTGGGGAAGGCGCTTCCGTCCCGGAGCTGAATTCCCAGACCCCCGCACAGTTGGGTGATGTGGGTCTTCTCGCCAGTTGGCCAATCCTTCTTGACAGTCATCAGCCGGCAAGTGAAGATGTGTTTGAAGAGGCCCCAATGGGGATGGCAACAGAGGAAATTCTCGCAGAGGAAGATGAAGGCTGAGAGGTAGATGATTGCGTTTGGGGGAAGATGGTGGAGTTGCACAGTGAAGTAGTCAAGGAATGCGCGGAAGAAGGATGGGGAGGCATCGAGAAACCCCTCTCTGGGTGACCAGTAGGACGCGCTCGCCCTCCTATGGCGTCGGCTTGACCTCCCCCGCCTTCGGACGGCGCCACCCGTCCTACGGGATGAGCGCCCCTTCGCAGTAAGATCCTCCAGCCGCTTGGTCAAGGTGTGCAAAGGGATCCAATCCCCCGACGCACCTCCAGCCGTCACGCCGGAACCTAGGGAGGTGGCCTTCACAGCCTTCTTCACTTTCTCCTCCTTGGCGGTGGATTCTTTCGCCATGGATTCGGGTGCTTTGTGTGCTCGTGTGGGAAGGGGAAGCGGAGGAGCCGAGGGAGAGAGAAGGGGATCTGGGGTTCTAGCCTCTGCCCCCCAATCTTTTATATATCAAACAAAATCGCAAGCCTGATCTTACGTCGCTGATCTCTGGATCGACGACGCTTGCAACCGGGCATCGTGCAGAGGAGCCATAGCACGTGGCGGATTTCATGGGGAAATTTTTGGCATCGTGCCCCCACTTGCCCTACTAACGCACGCCGTTACCGTTCTGTGCACACACACACAAATTCAAATCCTGAGATTTCTGGGGCAAATCGATCTAATTGATTACCCGCAGTTCCTTTCCTAAGGGACACACGTCAGTCCGACTGACCATCCTCCACGGGGACCCGTGCACTCAGCCACGTAAAACAACCGACTGAAGTCTTCTTCGGGATTGCTATGAGACGGGCTTAGCGCCCCTCCGCGGGTTGACTTGGCCCTTTCATTAGGCTCCATGGCGCATGGCTCGTAAATCTGGACTCATAGAACGTCTGCACTGGCGTTCCCGTGGGATAAGGAGTGGCATCTCTCCGGAGAATCAAACCACGCGCCGGCGTCGCCCTCGAGTTTTAATGGCATGCGCTCACTCGGGCCCCAAGTCTATCTCTTCCGAGAGACAAATGAATGCCACCAGGTTTTCTCGAAGATCAACAACCCTCGGTCATCCGGGAAAACTTATAGTCCAGAATCCGTTGTGTTTTCGTCTAAGGAGCAATGAACCACGACTCGGAAACATATTCCGAGTGCCCCCGAAGCACTCGGACTTAACCGAAGGATCGGTCCGCTTGTCCGACGAAACCTCAACTGATTCGGGGGCTAATGATGAGATCACCTACTACAGGTAGGGTCAAGGACCCAGCATACGGGGCCCACCTGGAGCCCCACACCATCTTTGGTAGGTCCCTGGACCATACTAGCACTGAATGTGTATATCATGAGGTCCACTCGGACACCTCGACAACACTCGGACGACCACCCGTCACTCGGCCAGGCTACCATCACTCGGACTAGAGGGACGAAAGGACGACGTGGGAGCTACAATGGTCGAGGAATCCTAAAGTCGTCCTTAAAATGGAGTCAAGACTACCGTTACCTGTAACTGCTGTAGTTGAGGCTCTTTACACCTGTAACTGCTGTAATTAATAGCATTTAGTGCCCTGGCGATGTGGAGAGCGTGGAGCTGCGATGCACTCTATATAAGTTGCACTCCTCCTCCTGAGTCGAGGTTAAGCAATCTTTGTAACTATACCCATCAAGAAAAGCCAGGCCTCAGGGCACGAGACGTAGGGCTGTTACCTGCACCGAGAGGGGCCTGAACTCGTTAAACACTGAGTGTTACACATGCGCCGTAGCTAGGCTCTGCCCTTTCTTTCGTACCCTTTATACTCATTGTCAGGATCGTAACCCCGACAGGAGGAGGGAGGGATTTTTGGTGGGCCATGGCAGTTAGAAACAGGCTTGGGAGCGGTCCGGACTCCCGCAAACCTCCCCACGTTTGTCTCCGGTTTACGGGAGAAAACGCGTCCGAACCACGCCATGGACCAATACATGCCCGCTCGGATGACTTCCGTTGTCCGGACGATTATGGGAGGTTTGAGGGTCGGCGATGAAGATGACCTATCTTCGTATGGTTGATGTAGTGGTTTAACGTAAAATCTACACCGACTATTGGACAATAGGATGTCAGATCATCATTATACAATTGTGCACAAAATCTCTCTTTCGTTACTAACATTCATTGTCGCATGATGCGATGATTTTGTGTAAAACTTATGTGCCTACTGCACATAGTGTGTGATATTATCCCTTGAAGATAAATTACGGGCACAATCAATAGGTTTTCTCACTCTAAAATCAAAAGGCTATAAACAAAGAAGACTTCGATGTGTTTCGCATCGAGTCTTCTACTATCAATTATAAAACTGGACACCAATGGTTTGCACTTAGCGGTCGACATCAACTTTGGTATTAATTCATTCTCAATATAAAGGATCAAATTTTACAGTTCTCATCCTGCTTTCGTTGTGATCAATACAATGAATCATCAACTCGAAAAAGAAAAGAAAAAGACAAACAATCGAAAAGTCACTCCCCAGGACACAAATACATTGTCCAATTATTGAAAAGGGCATTCAGTTAGAGTATCACATTAAACAACACATGCATCAAGCTTCTCCACGAAGAAGAAACCGCACACAAATCCGTCAGAAAAACAGCCGCTTGCAATTGCTTTAACATAAGCTGTTGCTTTCTCAACTTCAAAAAGAAAAATATTGCTTTTTTTTCATCTGTCTACCAGCTGTCACATAGGGCCCAATCAATATGCGTGTCCCGTAGCTCCGCCAGGCTTCTATTTATGCTCTCTCCCATGGACGGAGAGAGGCATCCAGAACCAGAAGCAAAAGCTCACACAAAGTCACAAGAATGATGAACCCAAAGAGCCGTGTCCAAGAGTGGGAGGCCGAGCACATCGACCTCATCCCGGGGATGCCCGACGACATCGCCGTCGACTGCCTGGCGCGCGTCCCGCACGGATCCTACCGTTCGATGCGCCGCGTGTGCCGCGGCTGGAGGAGCGCCGCCGCCGCCCCGGACTTCGCCCTGGCGCGCGCCGAGGCCGGAGCCAACGAGGATCTGGTCTTTCTCATGCAGTTTGGCAACCCGGTTGCCGGGGACGGTGGGGCGCCCGAGAACACCCCGGCGTACGGCGTGGCCGTGTACAACGTCACCACCGGGGAGTGGCACCGCGAGAGCTCGGCGCCGCCGGTGCCGATGTTCGCCCAGTGCGCGGCCGTGGGCACCCGCGTCGCGGTGATGGGCGGCTGGGACCCCAACACCTTCGAGCCCGTGGCGGACGTCAACGTCCTGGACGCCACCACCGGCGTCTGGCGCCGCGGCGCGCCGATGCGGTCCGCGCGCTCCTTCTTCGCGTGCGCCGAGGCGGGGGGCAAGATCTATGTCGCCGGCGGGCACGACAAGCTCAAGAACGCGCTGAAGACGGCCGAGGCGTACGACGCGGAGGCCGACGGCTGGGACCCGCTCCCGGACATGTCGGAGGAGCGCGACGAGTGCGACGGCATGGCCACCGTCGCCGGCGACCGGTTCCTTGCCGTGAGCGGGTACCGCACGGGGCGCCAGGGAGGGTTCGAGCGGGACGCCGAGTGGTTCGACCCGGCGACCCGCGAGTGGCGCCGCCTGGAGCGCGTGCGCGCCCCGCCGTCGGCGGCTCACGTGGTGGTGCGCGGCCGCGTGTGGTGCATCGAGGGCACGGCCGTGATGGAGTGGCGCGGGGAGCGCCGGGGCTGGCTCGAGGTGGGCCCTTACCCGCCAGGTCTCAAGGCCGGCACGGCGCGCGCGGTCGCCGTCGGCGGCGGCGAGCGCGTCGTGGTGACCGGCGCCATCGAGTCCGAGGGAGGCGGCGGCGGGCACGCGCTGTGGGTGTTCGACGTGAAGTCCAAGAACTGGACCGTGGTGCGCCCTCCGCCGCAGTTCGCCGGCTTCGTCTTCTCCCTGGCATCCGTCCGCGTGTGATGAGAGCCTTCTCCGGCGCCGCTCCCGACCAAGAAGACCACTACTACTACTAGCGAGTATGTATGCATGTTCTTGAGTTGCAGTGCTTTTGCCATTGATGGATCTGAGATCCGCGATCTCATCGCCTGAGATCTGCGCTTCCCGGAAGAATCATCGCCAGGAAAAAAGAAGAAAAAAACAGGAGGCATCATCGCCAAGAAGAAAACAACAAAAATAGCTAGAGGATTGTAGCTTGTCAGATCTGTGCACTCTAGTCATCATGGTTGTGAACTTTCCTCCCTCCCCTCTTTTGCTGTTGAGACAGCCTGCCATTTCTGTTGTTGAGACAGCGTGGTGTTTTGGTTCTATGATATTAGCAATGAGTCGCTGTACATATTATTGTGAGTTGGAAGATCATATCATGTGGTTCCTCCATAGTTCTGTCCAGACCCAGTTCTGCTGCTGCAGCTCACAAAGGCTGGTACGCCATCTCAAATGTCCATCCGTTTCGCGGCTGAAGAACACACCTCTCGATGTCGATGCCGGTGGCTCGCCGCCGTCGAGCAATCATCTTTACGTTTCTTTCCATACAATTTTCAATTTTCATACTACTATCTCGCGTCCTATTCAATTGGTACTCGCCGCCGCCGCCCCGGCTGCTGAACCCGAAGAGGAGCTGACCTTGCCAGCCGATTCTTTCTACTAGGTGAGGCCTCGCACTCCACGCAACAGCAAAGCCGGCTAGCTATCCGTCCACATCCGTTTCTCCTCCCACGTCGCCATCCAAGGATAGGAACGAACGGAGTTGAGGTCGCCACCGATTATGGCGTCCGTGCTTGGCCCACGGTTTTGGACCGCTTGCCCATCTACTAGCACGCACGGCCCTCTACTGTACCGACTTTTATTATCGTGAGGGTCCTGACGCCGCTAGGTTGCTGTTAGCTGCATCCATCCATCCATCATCTTGGCATGGGCAACGTGAAATTTGCGGGGGACGCACGGGTATCGTGCCATGCTGCGCAATCCCAATGAGATCGATTGCGAGGACGATCGGTTCTTCTTCTCTTCTGTGCTACCCTACCGATTACCACATTCTCAGTGAATCTGCCAGCTTGATGTATGTTTTTTCTCATCAAGTTTGGATTGCTTTCCATGAGTGTCACCTGGTAGCTTGATGTATGTAACCCTGCTAGTATGACATACACTCCTTGTTAGACAATAGATGAGGTTCTTTTCTTTCTTTGCAACGGGACATAGGCCAAAGGAGGATGACAGGCATGATGGCGTCCGTGTTTTGTTGCTTCTTGATGCAGACAAGCTGAGATATGCAGTCTTTGTGGCGTCTGGGAAACGAACACCGCTAGTGGTTGCTCTGCGACCTCGATCCTTTCGTGAAAGCTCCAGAGAACATCCTTGGGTTGGTTCTTGCGCGTCAATACATGTTTTTTTAAACGGAGGCTAAATATTTTCTCATTAATAATTAATCAAAGAGAGGAATATAGTTTAGGGTGTGGCTAGGCCTCGTCCCGATATGACATAGTTATGTCACATTTAAGTATATCATCACCTGTTTATGGCATTTTTTTTCCTTTTTGTAGGCCTTGTCTTTTTTTCTTTTTCGTGAGCGCTAAAGGAGTTGCCCATAGCACCCTCGCATGACCCAGGCCCAGCGCGCGCCTCCCATCACTCTACGGCCGTCATCACTAACCAGTGTAGCCTAGCGTACGTAGTACTCCATACTCTCCTAAAAAAACATAGTACCACATACGATTTGTGTCGCCCCTGTCCTTTTTTGATTTTTCTTTTCCTGTTCCAAGTTTAGTTTTTCTTCTGGGTTTCTTTTATTTTTTAAGCTTTTTATAATTTTTTGTATTATAAGCATTGTTCTAATATATGTTGAATATTTTTCAAATACACACTGAACACTCTTTCATATACGGTGATTGTCTTGTTCCAAACACACACCGAACAATTTCTTAATATATAGTGACATTTTTTCAAATGCACATTCAACTAATATTTAATATATGATGAACCTTTTCAGTTTACATTGAAGCCTTTTTCTATGTAAGGAGAACTTTTTATAAATATATACGGTGAGACTTTTACAATATACATTGAACAAATTTAAAATGTAGGCTGAACACTTCCAAAAATAAATAAAATGATAGAAGAGAAAAATAAAATACTGGTAAGAAAACCAGGGAAATGTTCATGAATTAAAAAATGTTTTTTTGAAAAAAATCATGAATTTTACAATTGTTCAAGAATTTGAAACATATTGTAGTAAATTCAAAAAATGTTCACTAATTCGATAAATGTGCATGTATTAGATAAATGAGTAAATGTTTGTAAATTCCTAAAGATGTTGATGAATTGAAAATAAATTCCCGTATATAACAAATTTTCACAGGTTCAGGAAATGTTCGTGAATTCAAAATATTTTCACGGCAAATTCAAAAATAGAAAATATGCATATTAGTATCACACCAAATTTGAATGTAGGATTGCAAAATAGAAAATAAAAAAAAATAGTGTCAAAGAGCAAAGGAGAAACAAGAAAACCATATTATTTTGTTTTTCAGTCAACTATACATTTTAAGGTTTTTCTTTTTTCTTGTGAGAACAAAACCATACATATGTGTAATTATGTTTGGAACTGAAAAAGAACAAAAAAACAATTAGCGAGTTATTTGATGAAGTAGAAAGATAGATATTTTAGGTTGTCTCGACGGAAAAATATCGGGCCGAGTTACGAGTCGAGGATGCACTTGCAAGGGAGGTAAAATAAAGGGGTTTGACCAAGTTGCAAGTTGATGGTGACTTTGCAACTAAGGAAAAAATGGTTAGACCCAGTTCCGAGTCAATGGTTGACTTGCAACTCGGACAAAAAAACTTTGGGCCTAGTTATGAGTCAAGGGTGGACTTGCAACTGAAGCAGAAAAATAGGAATCGAGCTTGGTTGCGAGTCGAGGGTAGACTTGCAACTAAGGCAAAAAGGGTCGGGCCCAGATGGAGCCCAGTTGCCATTCGATTGTGAACCTACAACTGAGACAAAAAAACTTTGGGGTTAATTGTGAGTCGAGGGTGGACTTGTAACTAAGGCAAAAAAAGGGGTTAGGCTCCGTAGCGAGTTGAGGGGGAACTTGCAACTGAGGCAAACAAAGGTTGGCGCCAGATTGAGACCAATTGTGAGTCAATGATAGACTCACAACTAGGAAAAAGAAATATTCGGGCCGAGTTGCAAGTCGAGAGTGTACTTGCAACTGGGAGAAAAATTGATCGGTCCCCCCATTGCGTATAAAGGCTGGAGTTGCAACAAGTACAAAAATGGGCCAGGCCCCCAATTGCATATTGAGGATGACGTCAACCATGACAAAACTGATCGGGCCCCAGTTGCGTATCAAGGATAGACTTGCAACTAGGAAAAAAAGATGGGCCCCCAATTGTATATTGGGGATGGAGTTGCAGTTGGGACAAAGAAAACAGTTGGGCCCTAGTTGCGTGTCATTGTTTGGACTTGCAACTGGGACAAAAACATGTGTCATACCAATAAAAGGGTGGGTCCAATTGCATGCTAACTGGGACAAATTGGTCACCAGTTGCGTGTCGAGGGTGGACATGCAAATCGGACAATATGGTCAAGCTTAGTTGCATATCGGGAGTGGGCTTACAACTGGAACGAAAAAGGTGGCCCCCTCAATTGCTTGTCAAAGGTGGAGTTGCAACTGGGGGAAATTTCATCGTCCCCTCCCCCACCCCGAGTTGAATGTCAAGGGTGGGCTTGCAATTTCAAACAAAAATGGTTAGGTCCCAATTACGTAACTAGGGTGGATTTGCAACAAGGACAAATAAAGGGTTCCCCTAGTTGCATGTTATGGTGTGAAGTTGCAACTGGGACAAAAAGAGTCAGCGCCCCGATTGCGTGTCGAGGGTGGCCTTTCAAGTAAAAAAGACAGGGCCCCAAGTTGCATGTCGGGGTGAAGTTGCAACTAGGACAAGAAAAATGGTGGCCTGGCCAACTACATGTTGAAGTGGAGTTGCATCTGGGACAAAAAGGGTTGGGCTCTAAGTTGCGTGTCAAGGGTGGACTTGCGAGTGGGTCAAAAATGGGTCTGGTACTAGTTGCATATTGAGGGTGAACTTGCAACTGGGGCACCCAAATTACATATGAGTCTGGAGTTGCAACTAGGAAAAAAAATGAGTGGCCCTGAGTAGCATATTGAGGGTCATTTTACAACTAGGAAAACATTGGACTAGGTATCATGTTGGGAGTGGAGTTGCAACTGGGTGAAAAATGGTTGTGCCTCCCCACCAGAAAAAGGTTGCATGTCAATGGTTGACTTGCAACTAGGACAAAAAATGGTGGGTTAATACGTCCATTTTGCATCATGCTTTTATATCAATATTTATTGCAGTATGGGATGTTATTACACGTTATGTCACAATAGTTATGGCTATTCTCTCTTATTTTACAAGGTTTACATGAAGAGGGAGAATACCAGCTGCTGGGATTCTGGGCTGGAAAAGGAGCAAATATTGGAAACCTATTCTGCACAGCTCCAAAAGTCCTGAAACTCCAAGAAAGTCATTTTTGGAATTAATAATAAATATTGAGCGAAAGAAGTACCAAAGGGGGCCCACACCCTGGCCACGAGGGTGGGAGGCGCGCCCTACCCCCCTAGGCGCGCCTCCTACCTCGTGGGCCACCTGGAAGCCCTCCGGTGCCCATCTTCTGCTATATGAAGTCTTTTACCCTGGAAAAAATCAGAAAAAATCATACGGGACGAAACTCCACCGCCACGAGGCAGAACCTTGGCGGAACCAATCTAGGGCTCCGGCGGAGCTGTTCTGTCGGGGAAACTTCCCTTCGGGAGGGGGAAATCATCACCATCATCGTCACCAACGATCCTCTCATCGGGAGGGGGTCAATCTCCATTAACAACTTCACCAGCACCATCTCCTCTCAAACCCTAGTTCATCTCTTGTATCCAATCTTTGTACCAAAACCTCAGATTGGTACCTGTGGGTTGCTACTAGTGTTGATTACTCCGTGTAGTTGATGTTAGTTGGTTTATTTTGTGGAATATCATATGTTCAGATCCTTAATGCATATTAATACCCCTCTGATTATGAACATGAATATGCTTTGTGAGTAGTTACGTTTATTCCTGAGGACATGGGTGAAGTCTTGCTATTAGTAGTCATGTGAATTTGGTATTCGTTCGATATTTTGATGATATGTATGTTGTCTCTCCTCTAGGGGTGTTATGTGAACGTCGACTACATAACACTTCACCATTATTTGGGCCTAGAGGAAGGCATTGGGAAGTAATAAGTAGATGATGGGTTGCTAGAGTGACAGAAGCTTAAACCCTAGTTTATAAGTTGCTTCATAAGGGGCTGATTTGGACTCATATGTTTCATGCTATGGTTAGGTTTACCTTAATACTTCTTTTGTAGTTGCGGATGTTTGCAATAGGTGTTAATCATAAGTGGGATGCTTGTCCAAGAAAGGGCAGTACCCAAGCACCGGTCCACCCACATATCAAATTATCAAAGTAACGAACACGAATCATATGAGCGTGAACTAGCTTGACGATAATTCCCATGTGTCCTCGGGAGCGCTTTTCTCTATATAAGAACTTGTCCAGGCTTGTCCTTTGCTACAAAAAGGATTGGGCCACCTTGCTGCACCTTATTTACTTTCATTGCTTGTTACCCATTACAAATTATCTTATCACAAAACTATCTGTTACCTACAATTCAGTGCTTGCAGAGAATACCTTACTAAAAACCGTTTGTCATTTCCTTCTGCTCCTCATTGGGTTCGACACTCTTACTTATTGAAAGGACTACGATAGATCCCCTACACTTGTGGGTCATCAAGACTCTTTTCTGGCGCTGTTGCTGGGGAGTGAAGCGCCTTGGGTGAGTGGAACTTGGTAAGGAAACATTTATATAGTGTGCTAAAATTTACTGTCACTTGTTACTATGGAAACTAATCCTTTGAGGGGCCTGTTCGGGGTATCTTCACCCCGAACAGTAGAGCAAAGAGTTGCTCCTCAACCTACTGAACCTACTGAAAATTTTTACTTTGAAATTCCTTCAGGTATGATAGAGAAACTGCTAGCTAATCCCTTTGTAGGAGATGGAACATTGCATCCCGATTTACACCTTATCTATGTGGATGAAGTTTGTGGATTATTTAAGCTTGCAGGTATGCCCGATGTTGTTGTTAAGAAGAAGGTCTTCCCTTTATCTTTGAAGGGAGATACATTGACATGGTATAGGCTATGTGATTATATGGAATCTTGGGACTATAAACGATTGAAATTGGAATTTCACCAGAAGTTTTATCCTATGCATCTTGTTCATCATGATCGTAATTATATATATAATTTTTGGCCTCGCGAAGGAGAAAGCATCGCTCAAGCTTGGGGGAGGCTTAAGTCAATGCTATATTCATGCCCCAATCATGAGCTCTCAAGAGAAATGATTATTCAAAACTTTTATGCTCGGCCTTCTCTCAACAATCGCACCATGCTTGATACTTCTTGTGCTGGCTCTTATATGATGAAGACTATTGAATTCAAGTGGGATTTATTGGAAATTATTAAACGCAACTCTGAAGATTGGGATTCCGACGATGGTAAGGAGTCAGGTATGACACCTAAGTTTGATTGTGTTAAATCTTTTATGGATACCGATGCTTTTCGTGGATTTAGCACTAAATATGGACTTGACTCTGGGATAGTAGCTTCTTTCTATGAATCATTTGCTACTCATGTTGATCTCCCTAAGGAGAAGTGGTTTAAATATAATCCTCCCACTGAAGTAAAAGTAGTTGCACCTGTTACAGTTGAAGAAAAGACTATCAGTTATAATGATCCTATTGTTCCTACTAGTTATGTTGAGAAACCACCTTTTCCTGCCAGGATAAAAGATCATGCTAAAGCTTCAACTATGGTTCATAAGAGTAATACTAGAATATATACACCTCCTGAGCAAATTAAAGTTGAACCTAGTATTGCTATGGTTAAAGATCTCTTGGCTGTTAATATTGATGGGCATGTTATTTATTTCTGTGAACAGGCTGCTAACATTGCTAGATCTGATGCTAAGAAACATAGACCTATTGTAGGCATGCCTGTTATTTCTATTAAAATAGGAGATCATTGTTATCATGGCTTATGTGATATGGGTGCTAGTGCTAGTGCAATACCTCATTCCTTATATAAAGAAATCATGCATGACATTGCACCTGGTGAGATAGAAGATATTGAGGTTACTATTAAGCTTGCAAATAGAGATACTATTTCACCAATTGGGATTGTTAGAGATGTTGAAGTCTTGTGTGGGAAAGTTAAATACCCTGCTGATTTTCTTGTTCTTGGTTCCCCACAAGATAACTTTTTCCCATTATATTTGGTAGACCCTTCTTGAATACTGTTAATGCTAAGATTGATTGCGAAAAGGATGTTTTTACAATTGGCTTAGGGGATATGTCTCATGAGTTTAATTTTGCTAAATTTCGTAGACAACCCCATGATAAAGAATTGCCTAGTAAGGATGAAATTATTGGTCTTGCTTCTATTGCCGTTCCTCCTAATGATCCTTTAGAACAATATTTGCTAGACCATGAAAATGATATGTTTATGAATGAAAGAAGGGAGATAGATGAAGTATTCTTTAAATAGGATCCTATTTTGAAACACAACTTACCTGTTGAAATCCTAGGGGACCCCCTCCACCCAAGGGTGATCCCGTGTTTGAGCTTAAACCATTACCTGATACTCTGAAATATGCTTATCTTGATGAAAAGAAGATATATCCTATTATTATTAGTGCTAACCTTTCAGAGCAGGAAGAGGAAAGATTATTGAAAACTCTGAAGAAGCACCATGCTGCTATTGGATATACTCTTGATGATCTTAAGGGCATTAGTCCCACTTTATGCCAACACAAAATAAATTTCGAAGAAGACGCCAAACCAGTTATTGATCACCAACGACGATTAAATCCTAAGATGAAAGAAGTGGTAAGAAAAGAAATACTAAAGCTCCTTGAGGTAGGTATAATTTATCCCGTTGCTGATAGTCAGTGGGTAAGTCCTGTCCATTGTGTCCCTAAGAAGGGAGGTATTACTATCGTTCCTAATGATAAAGATAAATTGATCCTGCAAAGAATTATTACAGGTTATAGGATGGTAATTGATTTCGGTAAATTAAATAAAGCTACTAAAAAAGATCATTACCCTCTACCTTTTATTGATCAAATGCTAGAAGACTATCCAAACATACACATTTATGCTTTCTAGATGGTTATTCTGGTTTCTCTCAAATACCTGTGTCAGCGGATGATCAAGCAAAGACTACTTTTACTTGCCCTTTCAGTACTTTTGCTTATAGACGTATGCCTTTTGGTTTATGTAATGCACCTGCTACCTTTCAAAGATGCATGATGGCTATATTCTCTGACTTTTGTGAAAAGATTTGTGAGGTATTCATGGATGATTTCTCCGTTTATGGATCCTCTTTTGATTATTGCTTGAGCAACCTTGAACGAGTTTTGCAGAGATGCGAAGATACTAGTCTTGTTTTGAACTTAGAGAAGTGCCACTTTATGGTTAATGAAGGCATTGTATTGGGGCATAAAATTTCCGAAAAAGGTATTGAAGTTGATAAAGCTAAGGTTGATGCTATTGGAAAGATGCCGTGTCCTAAGGACATTAAAGGTATAATAAGTTTCCGTGGTCATGCCGGTTTTTATAGGAGGTTCATTAAGGACTTTTCTAAAATCTCTAGGCCTCTGACTAATTTATTGCAAAAAGATATTCCTTTTGTCTTCGATGATGATTGTGTGGAAGCATTTGAAATACTTAAGAAAGCTTTGATTTCTGCACTTATTCAGCCACCTGATTGGAACTTACCATTTGAAATTATGTGTGATGCTAGCGATTATGCTGTAGGGGCTGTTCTAGGACAAAGAGTTGATAAGAAATTAAATGTTATTCAATATGCTAGTAAAACTCTAGACACTGCTGATACGTCTCCAACGTATCTATAATTTATGAAGCATCCATGCTATTATATTATCTGTTTTGGATGTTTATGGGCTTTATATACACTTTTATATTATTTTTGGGACTAACCTATTAACCGGAGGCCCAACCCATGTTGCTGTTTTCTTGCCTATTTTAGTGTTTCGAAGAAAAGGAATATCAAACGGAGTCCAAACGGAATGAAACCTTCGGGAGCGTTATTTTTGGAACGGAAGCAATCCAGGAGACTTGGAGTTGAAGTCAAGGAAGTTTCGAGGTGGCCACGAGTGTGGGGGGCGCGCCCCCTTACTGGGCACGCCCCCTATCTCGTGGGCCCCTCGTGGCTCCCCCAACCGACTTCTTTCGCCTATATATTCCCATGTACCCTAAAAACATCGAAGCGAACAATAGATCGGGAGTTCCGCCGCTGCAAGCCTCTGTAGCCACCAAAAACCTCTCAGAACCCTGTTCCGGCACCCTACCGGAGGGGGGATCCCTCACCGATGGCCATATTCGTCATCCCGATGCTATCCATGACAAGGAGGGAGTAGTTCACCCTCGGGGCTGAGGGTATGTACCAATAGCTATGTGTTTGATCTCTCTCTCTCTCTCGTGTTCTCTCTATGGCACGATCTTGATGTATCGCGAGTTTTTCTATTATAGTTGGATCTTATGATGTTTCTCCCCCTCTACTCTCTTGTGATGAATTGAGTTTTTGTTGGGTTTCGTAGTAATTTCAAAAAATTTCCTACGCACACGCAAGATCATGTGATGCATAGCAACGAGGGGGAGAGTGTTGTCTACGTACCCAACGCAGACTGACTGCGGAAGCGATGACACGACGTATAGGAAGTAGTCGTATGTCTTCACGATCCAACCGATCAAGCACCGAAACTACGGCACCTCCGAGTTCGAGCACACGTTCAGCTCGATGACGATCCCCGGACTCCGATCCAGCAAAGTGTCGGGGAAGAGTTCCCTCAGCACGATGGCGTGCTAATGATCTTGATGAACTACAGCAGCAGGGCTTCGCCTAAACTCCGCTACAGTAATATCGAGGTATATGGTGGCAGGGGGCACCGCACACGGCTAAGGAATAGATCACGTGGATCAACTTGTGTGTCTAGAGGTGTCCCCTGCCTCCGTATATAAAGGAGGAGAGGAGGGGAGGCTGGCCGGCCAAGGGGGGAGGCGCAGGAGAGTCCTACTCCCTCTGGGAGTAGGATTCCCCCTCCAATCCTAGTCCAACTAGGATTCCTCGGAGGGGAAAAGAGGAGGAGGGGGCCGACCACCTCTCCTAGTCCTAATAGGACTAGGGGAAGGGGGGGGGGGCGCAGCCCATCTAGGGCTGCCTCTTCTCTTTTCCACTAAGGCCCACTATGGCCCATATAGCTCCCGGGGGGTTCCGGTAACCCTCCCGGTATTCCGGTAAAATCCCGATTTCACCCGGAACACTTCCGATGTCCAAACATAGGCTTCCAATATATCAATCTTTACGTCTCGACCATTTCGAGACTCCTCGTCATGTCCGTGATCACATCCGGGACTCCGAACAACCTTCGGTACATCAAAATGCATAAACTCATAATGAAACTGTCATCGTAACCTTAAGCGTGCGGACCCTACGGGTTCGAGAACAATGTAGACATGACCGAGACATGTCTCCGGTCAATAACCAATAGCAGGACCTGGATGCCCATATTGGCTCCTACATATTCTACGAAGATCTTTATCGGTCAGACCGCATAACAACATACGTTGTTCCCTTTGTTATCGGTATGTTACTTGCCCGAGATTCGATTGTCGGTATCCAATACCTAGCTCAATCTCGTTACCGGCAAGTCTCTTTACTCGTTCCGTAATACATCATCTCACAACTACCATATTAGTTGTAATGCTTGCAAGGCTTATGTGATGTGTATTACCGAGAGGGCCCAGAGATACCTCTCCGACAATCGGAGAGACAAATCCTAATCTCGAAATACGCCAACCCAACATCTACCTTTGGAGACACCTGTAATGCTCCTTTATAATCACCCAGTTACGTTGTGACGTTTGGTAGCACCCAAAGTGTTCCTCCGGCAAACGGGAGTTGCATAATCTCATAGTCATAGGAACATGTATAAGTCATGAAGAAAGTAATAGCAACATACTAAACGATCGTGTGCTAAGCTAATGAAATGGGTCATGTCAATCAGATCATTCAACTAATGATGTGACCTCGTTAATCAAATAACAACTCATTGTTCATGGTTAGGAAACATAACCATCTTTGATTAACGAGCTAGTCAAGTAGAGGCATACTAGTGACACTTTGTTTGTCTATGTATTCACACATGTATTACGTTTCCGGTTAATACAATTCTAGCATGAATAATAAACATTTATCATGATTATAAGGAAATAAATAATAACTTTATTGTTGCCTCTAGGGCATATTTCCTTCAGTCTCCCACTTGCACTAGAGTCAATAATCTAGATTACACTGTAATGATTCTAACACCCATGGAGCCTTGGTGCTGATCATGTTTTGCTCGTGGAAGAGGCTTAGTCAACGGGTCTGCAACATTCAGATCCATATGTATCTTGCAAATCTCTATGTCTCCCACCTGGACTAGATCCCGGATGGAATTGAAGCGTCTCTTGATGTGTTTGGTCCTTTTGTGAAATCTGGATTCCTTTGCCAAGGCAATTGCACCAGTATTGTCACAAAAGATTTTCATTGGACCCGATGCATTAGGTATGACACCTAGATCGGATATGAACTCCTTCAACCAGACTCCTTCGTTGGCTGCTTCCGAAGCAGCTATGTACTCCGCTTCACATGTAGATCCCGCTACGACGCTTTGTTTAGAACTGCACCAACTGACAGCTCCACCGTTTAATGTAAACACGTATCCGGTTTGCGATTTAGAATCGTCCAGATCAGTGTCAAAGCTTGCATCAACGTAACCTTTTACAGTGAGCTCTTTGTCACCTCCATATAAGAGAAACATATCCTTAGTCCTTTTCAGGTATTTCAGGATGTTCTTGACCGCTGTCCAGTGATCCACTCCTGGATTACTTTGGTACCTCCCTGCTAAACTTATGGCAAGGCACACATCAGGTCTGGTACACAACATTGCATACATGATAGATCCTATGGCTGATGCATAGGGAACATCTTTCATATTCTCTCTATCTTCTGCAGTGGTCGGGCATTGAGTCTTACTCAACTTCACACCTTGTAACACAGGCAAGAACCCTTTCTTTGCTTGATCCATTTTGAACTTCTTCAAAATTTTGTCAAGGTATGTGCTTTGTGAAAGTCCAATTAAGCGTCTTGATCTATCTCTATAGATCTTAGTGCCTAATATGTAAGCAGCTTCACCGAGGTCTTTCATTGAAAACTTTTATTCAAGTATCCCTTTATGCTATCCAGAAATTCTATATCATTTCCAATCAGCAATATGTCATCCACATATAATATTAGAAATGCTACAGAGCTCCCATTCACTTTCTTGTAAATACAGGCTTCTCCGGAAGTCTGTATAAAACCAAATGCTTTGATCACACTATCAAAGCGTTTATTCCAACTCCGAGAGGCTTGCACCAGTCCATAAATGGATCGCTGGAGCTTGCACACTTTGTTAGCTCCCTTTGGATCGACAAAACCTTCCGGTTGCATCATATACAACTCTTCTTCCAGAAATCCATTCAGGAATGCAGTTTTGACATCCATCTGCCAAATTTCATAATCATAAAATGCGGCAATCGCTAACATGATTCGGACGGACTTAAGCATCGCTACGGGTGAGAAGGTCTCATCGTAGTCAATCCCTTGAACTTGCCGAAAACCTTTTGCGACAAGTCGAGCTTTGTAGACAGTAACATTACCATCAGCATCAGTCTTCTTCTTAAAGATCCATTTATTCTCAATTGCTTGCCGATCATCGGGCAAGTCAACCAAAGTCCATACTTTGTTCTCATACATGGATCCCATCTCAGATTTCATGGCTTCAAGCCACTTTGCGGAATCTGGGCTCACCATCGCTTCTTCATAGTTCGTAGGTTCATCATGATCTAGTAGCATGACTTCCAGAACAGGATTACCGTACCACTCTGGTGCGGATCTTACTCTGGTTGATCTACGAGGTTCAGTAGTATCTTGATCTGAAGTTTCATGATCATTATCATTGGCTTCCTCACTAACTGGTGTAGGTGTCACTGAAACAATTTTCTGTGATGAACTACTTTCCAGTAAGGGAGCAGGTACAGTTACCTCGTCAAGTTCCACTTTCCTCCCACTCACTTCTTTCGAGAGAAACTCTTTCTCTAGAAAGGATCCATTCTTAGCAACGAATGTCTTGCCTTCGGATCTGTGATAGAAGGTGTACCCAACAGTTTCCTTTGGGTATCCTACGAAGACACATTTCTCCGATTTGGGTTCGAGCTTATCAGGTTGAAGCTTTTTCACATAAGCATCGCAGCCCCAAATTTTAAGAAACGACAACTTTGGTTTCTTGCCAAACCACAGTTCATAAGGCGTCGTCTCAACGGATTTTGATGGTGCCCTATTTAACGTGAATGCGGCCGTTTCCAGAGCATAACCCCAAAACGATAGCGGTAAATCAGTAAGAGACATCATAGATCGCACCATATCTAGTAAAGTACGATTACGACGTTCGGACACACCATTATGCTGTGGTGTTCCGGGTGGCGTGAGTTGCGAAACTATTCCACAGTTTTTCAAATGTACACCAAACTCGTAACTCAAATATTCTCCTCCACGATCAGATCGTAGAAACTTTATTTTCTTGTTACGATGATTTTCAACTTCACTCTGAAATTCTTTGAACTTTTCAAATGTTTCAGACTTGTGTTTCATTAAGTAGATATACCCATATCTGCTTAAATCATCTGTGAAGGTGAGAAAATAACGATATCCGCCACGAGCCTCAATATTCATCGGACCACATACATCGGTATGTATGATTTCCAACAAATCTGTTGCTCTCTCCATAGTACCGGAGAACGGTGTTTTAGTCATCTTGCCCATGAGGCACGGTTCGCAAGTACCAAGTGATTCATAATCAAGTGGTTCCGAAAGTCTATCAGTATGGAGTTTCTTCATGCGCTTTACACCGATATGACCTAAACGACAGTGCCACAAATAAGTTGCACTTTCATTATCAACTCTGCATCTTTTGGTTTCAACATTATGAATATGTGTATTACTACTATCGAGATTCAATAAGAATAGACCACTCTGCAAGGGTGCATGACCATAAAAGATATTACTCATATAAATAGAACAACCATTATTCTCTGATTTAAATGAATAACCGTCTTGCATTAAACAAGATCCAGATATAATGTTCATGCTCAACGCTGGCACCAAATAACAATTATTTAGGTATAATATTAATCCTGAAGGTAGATGTAGAGGTAGCGTGCCGACCGCGATCACATCGACTTTGGAACCGTTTCCCACGCGCATCGTCACCTCGTCCTTTGCCAGTGCCCGCTTATTCCGTAGTCCCTGTTTCGAGTTGCAAATATTAGCAACAGAACCAGTATCAAATACCCAGGTGCTACTGCGAGCTCTAGTAAGGTACACATCAATAACATGTATATCACATATACTTTTGTTCACCTTGCCATCCTTCTTATCCGCCAAATACTTGGGGCAGTTCCGCTTCCAGTGACCAGTCTGCTTGCAGTGGAAGCACTCAGTTTCAGGCTTAGGTCCAGACTTGGGTTTCTTCTCTTGAGCAGCAACTTGCTTGCCGTTCTTCTTGAAGATCCCCTTCTTCTTCCCTTTGCCCTTTTTCTTGAAACTAGTGGTCTTGTTAACCATCAACACTTGATGCTCCTTCTTGATTTCTACCTCCACAGCTTTTAGCATTGCGAAGAGCTCGGGAATAGTCTTGTTCATCCCTTGCATATTATAGTTCATCACGAAGCTCTTGTAGCTTGGTGGCAGTGATTGGAGAATTCTGTCAATGACGCAATCATCCGGAAGATTAACTCCCAATTGAATCAAGTGATTATTATACCCAGACATTTTGAGTATATGCTCACTGACAGAACTGTTCTCCTCCATCTTGCAGCTATAGAACTTATTGGAGACTTCATATCTCTCAATCCAGGCATTTGCTTGAAATATTAACTTCAACTCCTGGAACATCTCATATGCTCCATGACGTTCAAAACATCGTTGAAGTCCCGATTCTAAGCCGTAAAGCATGGCACACTGAACTATTGAGTAGTCATCAGCTTTGCTCTGCCAGACGTTCATAACATCTGGTGTTGCTCCAGCAGCAGGCCTGGCACCTAGCGGTGCTTCCAAGACGTAATTCTTCTGAGCAGCAATGAGGATAATCCTCAAGTTACGGACCCAATCCGTGTAATTGCTACCATCATCTTTCAACTTTGCTTTCTCAAGGAACGCATTAAAATTCAACGGAACAACAGCACGAGCCATCTATCTACAATCAACATAAACAAGCAAGATACTAACAGGTACTAAGTTCATGATAAATTTAGTTCAATTAATCATATTACTTAAGAACTCCCACTTAGATAGACATCCCTCTAATCTTCTAAGTGATTACGTGATCCAAATCAACTAAACCATGACCGATCATCACGTGAGATGGAGTAGTTTTCAATGGTGAACATCGTTTATGTTGATCATATCTACTATATGATTCACGCTCGACCTTTCGGTCTCCGTGTTCCGAGGCCATATCTGCATATGCTAGGCTCGTCAAGTTTAACATGAGTATTCTGCGTGTGCAAAACTGGCTTGCACCCGTTGTAGATGGACGTAGAGCTTATCACACCCGATCATCACGTGGTGTCTGGGCACGACGAACTTTGGCAACGGTGCATACTCAGGGAGAACACTTCTTGATAATTTAGTGAGAGATCATCTTATAATGCTACCGTCAATCAAAGCAAGAGAAGATGCATAAAAAGATAAACATCACATGCAATCAATATAAGTGATATGATATGGCCATCATCATCTTGTGCTTGTGATCTCCATCTCCGAAGCACCGTCATGATCACCATCGTCACCGGCGCGACACCTTGATCTCCATCGTAGCATCGTTGTCGTCTCGCCAATCTTATGCTTCCACGACTATCACTACCGTTTAGTAATAAAGTAAAGCACTACATCGCGATTGCATTGCATACAATAAAACGACAACCATATGGCTCCTGCCAGTTGCCGGTAACTCGGTTACAAAACATGATCATCTCATACAATAAAATTCAGCATCATGCCTTGACCATATCACATCACAACATGCCCTGCAAAAACAAGTTAGACGTCCTCTACTTTGTTGTTGCATGTTTTACGTGGCTGCTACGGGCTTAAGTAAGAACCAATCTCACCTACGCATCAAAACCACAACGATAGTTTGTCAAATAGACTCCGTTTTAACCTTCGCAAGGACCGAGCGTAGCCACACTTGGTTCAACTAAAGTTGGAGAGACAGTCGCCCGCAAGCCATCTCTGTGCAAAGCACGTCGAGGGAACCGGTCTCGCGTAAGCGTACGCGTAATGTTGGTCCGGGTTGTCTCGTCCAACAATGCCGCCGAACCAAAGTATGACATGCTGGTAGGCAGTATGACTTGTATCGTCCACAACTCACTTGTGTTCTACTCGTGCATATAACATCAACATAAATAACCTAGGCTCGGATGCCACTGTTGGGTTTCGTAGTAATTTCAAAAAATTTCCTACGCACATGCAAGATCATGTGATGCATAGCAACGAGGGGGAGAGTGTTGTCTACGTACCCAACGCAGACCGACTGCGGAAGCGATGACACGACGTATAGGAAGTAGTCGTATGTCTTCACGATCCAACCGATCAAGCACCGAAACTACGGCACCTCCGAGTTCGAGCACACGTTCAGCTCGATGACGATCCCCGGACTCCGATCCAGCAAAGTGTCGGGGAAGAGTTCCGTCAGCACGACGGCGTGGTGACGATCTTGATGAACTACAGCAGCAGGGCTTCGCCTAAACTCCGCTACAGTAATATCGAGGTATATGGTGGCAGGGGGCACCGCACACGGCTAAGGAATAGATCACGTGGATCAACTTGTGTGTCTAGAGGTGTCCCCTGCCTCCGTATATAAAGGAGGAGAGGAGGGGAGGCTGGCCGGCCAAGGGGGGAGGCGCAGGAGAGTCCTACTCCCTCTGGGAGTAGGATTCCCCCTCCAATCCTAGTCCAACTAGGATTCCTCGGAGGGGAAAAGAGGAGGAGGGGGCCGGCCACCTCTCCTAGTCCTAATAGGACTAGGGGAAGGGGGGGGGGCGCAGCCCATCTAGGGCTGCCTTTTCTCTTTTCCACTAAGGCCCACTATGGCCCATATAGCTCCCGGGGGGTTCCGGTAACCCTCCCGGTATTCCGGTAAAATCCCGATTTCACCCGAAACACTTCCGATGTCCAAACATAGGCTTCCAATATATCAATCTTTACGTCTCGACCATTTCGAGACTCCTCGTCATGTCCGTGATCACATCCGGGACTCCGAACAACCTTCGGTACATCAAAATGCATAAACTCATAATGAAACTGTCATCGTAACCTTAAGCGTGCGGACCCTACGGGTTCGAGAACAATGTAGACATGACCGAGACATGTCTCCGGTCAATAACCAATAGCGGGACCTGGATGCCCATATTGGCTCCTACATATTCTACGAAGATCTTTATCGGTCAGACCGCATAACAACATACGTTGTTCCCTTTGTCATCGGTATGTTACTTTCCCTAGATTCGATCGTCGGTATCCAATACCTAGCTCAATCTCGTTACGGCAAGTCTCTTTACTCGTTCCGTAATACATCATCTCACAACTACCATATTAGTTGTAATGCTTGCAAGGCTTATGTGATGTGTATTACCGAGACGGCCTAGAGATACCTCTCCGACAATCGGAGTGACAAATCCTAATCTCGAAATACGCCAACCCAACATATACCTTTGGAGACACCTGTAATGCTCCTTTATAATTACCCAGTTACGTTGTGACGTTTGGTAGCACCCGAAGTGTTCCTCCGGCAAACGGGAGTTGCATAATCTCATAGTCATAGGAACATGTATAAGTCATGAAGAAATTAATAGCAACATACTAAATGATCGTGTGCTAAGCTAATGAAATGGGTCATGTCAATCAGATCATTCAACTAATGATGTGACCTCGTTAATCAAATAACAACTCATTGTTCATGGTTAGGAAACATAACCATCTTTGATTAACGAGCTAGTCAAGTAGAGGCATACTAGTGACACTTTGTTTGTCTATGTATTCACACATGTATTACGTTTCCGGTTAATACAATTCTAGCATGAATAATAAACATTTATCATGATTATAAGGAAATAAATAATAACTTTATTATTGCCTCTAGGGCATATTTCCTTCAGTTTTTCCCTTTGAAGTTATCTTGTCGGATTGAGTCTTCAAGGGTTTGAGAACACTTGATGTATGTCTTGCCGTGCATCTGTGGTGATAATGGGATATTCACGTGATCCACCTGATATATGTTTTGGTGATCAACTTGCGGGTTCCGCCCATGAACTTATGCATAGGGGTTGGCACACGTTTTCGTCTTGAATCTCCGGTAGAAACTTTGGGGCACTCTTTGAAGTACTTTGTATTGGTTGAATAGATGAATCTGAGATTGTGTGATGCATATCGTATAATCATGCCCATGGAAGGTGACAATGGAGTATCTAGGTGACATTAGGGTTTTGGTTGATTTGTGTCTTAAGGTGTTATTCTAGTATGAACTCTATGATAGATTGAACGGAAAGAATAGCTTCATGTTATTTTACTACGGACTCTTGAATAGATAGAACAGAAAGGATAACTTTGAGGTGGTTTCGTACCCTACCATAATCTCTTCGTTTGTTCTCCGCTATTAGTGGATTTGGAGTGGCTCTTTGTTGCATGTTGAGGGATAGTTATATGATCCAGTTATGTTATTATTGTTGAGAGAACTTGCACTAGTGAAAGTATGAACCCTAGGCCTTGTTTCCTACCATTTCAATACCGTTTACGCTCACTTTTATCATTAGTTACCTTGCTGTTTTTATATTTTCAGATTACAAAAACCTATATCTACTATCCATATTGCACTTGTATCATCATCTCTTGGCCGAACTAGTGCACCTATACAATTTACCATTGTATTGGGTGTGTTGAGGACACAAGAGACTCTTTGTTATTTGGTTGCAGGGTTGTCTGAGAGAGACCATCTTCATCCTATGCATCCCACGGATTGATAAACCTTAGGTCATCCACTTGAGGGAAATTTGCTACTGTCCTACAAACCACTGCACTTGGAGGCCCAACAACGTCTATAAGAAGGTTGTGTAGTAGACATCAAGCTCTTTTTTGGCGCCGTTGCCGGGGAGGTGAGTGCTTGAAGGTATATCTTTATATCTTGCAATTGAATCTTTTTGTTTCTTGTTTTATCACTAGTTTAGTTTATAAAGAAAACTACCAAAAAATGGAATTGAGTTTGCATCTTACGCTTCATCTTTTTAATATCTTTCGTAAGTATGATGAAAAGGAAAATTGTGCTCAAGTTCTAGAAGAAGAAGTCTATGAAATGTTTGGCACTAAATCTTTGAATGATGAGCATGATTGCAATGTTGTTAGTATGAATTCCTTGAATGTCCATGATGCTAATGATATGCAAAGCCACAAGTTTGGGGAAGCTATGTTTGATGAAGATGATATGTTTAGTCCCCCAAGTTTTGATGAGAATGTTTATTATGATGAAAGCATGCCTCCTATTTATGATGATTATATTGATGAAAGTGGGTTTGGAAGAGTGTCAACTTTAGTAAGTAGTGATCCCACTATTTTGGAGGATGTTGAATCTTATTGTGATGAATATGAAAGTGGATTTGGAAGAGTTTCAACTTTATTTAGTGATCATTCCACTATCTTGGAAGAGGTTTCAGTCGATTATGATGAGAACAAAGTTGCTACTTATGATGATTATTGTGATGAAACTTATGCTATAGAAAGTAGCGATGACTAAATTTATAAAACTTGTCATGATTATGATTACCCTTTTTCTGAACATTACTCCTTTAATGTGGAAACAATTTATAGTATTCAAGTCTCTTATGATACTCCCACCATTCCGAATAAGAAGAATTTTGCTTATGTGGAGAGTAGTAAATTTTCTATGCTTATAGATCATGAAAAGAATGCTTTAGGTGCTGGGTATATTGTTAAATTCATTCATGATGCTACTGAAAATTATGATGAGGGAGGAACTTATGCTTGTAGGAATTGCAATAATATCAAGTTTCCTCTGTATGTGTCGAAAATTTTGAAGTTATGCTTGTTTTGCCTTCCTATGCTAGTTGATTATTGTTCCCATAAGTTGTTTTCTCACAAAGTCCCTATGCATAGGAAGTGGGTTAGGCTTAAATGTGCTAGTCATATTCTTCATGATGCTCCCTTTATCTTTCAATTCTTATCTTTTATGTGAGCATCATTGTCATCATCATGCCTAGCTAGAAAGGCATTAAAGAAAAGCGCTTGTTGGGAGACAACCCAATATTTACCTTTAATGTTTTTCTGTGTCCACATTATTATTCTACTGTAGTAATCATGTTTTATAGCTTTTGTTTCAATAAAGTGCCAAGTAAGACCTTTAGGATAGCTTACGGTGATAGTTGTGTTGATCCTGCTGAAAATCAGAAACTTTTACACCCAGTAAATTAGTTTTGTTAATTCACAGAAACGTGATTTTAATATGATTCTTTTTGATCTGGATTGGTACACAAATTTCTCAGGTCTTCCTAGTTTTGTAGGATTGTTGGAGTTCCATAAGTATAAGTTTGATACAAATTACTACAGACTTTTCTGTTTTTGACAAATTCTGTTTTCTATGTGTTGTTTGCTTATTTTGATGAATCTATGAGTAGTATCGGAGGGTATGAACCATAGAGAAGTTGGAATACAGTAGGTTTAACACCAATATGAATTTAGAATGAGTTCATTACAGTACCTAAGTGGTGGTTTTATTTTCTTATACTAACGGAGCTTACGAGTTTTCTGTTGTGGAGTTTTCATGTTTTGGGTAAAGATTCAATGGAGTATGGAATAAGGAGTGGCAAGAGCCTAAGCTTGGGGATTCCCAAGGCGCCCCAAGGTAATATTCAAGGACAACCAAGAGCATAAGCTTGGGGATTCCCCGGAAGGCATCCCCTCTTTCGTCTTCGTTCATCGGTAACTTTACTTGGAGCTATATTTTTATTCACCACATGATATGTGTTTTGCTTGGAGCGTCATTTTATTTTGTTATTATTTGCTTTTTGCTATTTATAATAATTTATTGCATCTATATTTTCAATAAAAATGTCAAGGATAGCCTTTACCATGCTTATTTTGCTAGTATACATGTTGCTGTTTGAAAACAGAAAGTTTACCGCTGTTGCAAAAATTCCCTATAAAAGTCAGAGAATGGTATAATGTTGATTTTCTTTGCATATTGAGCTATGATAAATCTTCTACCGCGTAGTATTTTTCACATAATTTTTGGAGTTAGGGAAGTATGATGAATCTTGCATTCTTTACAGACTATACTGTTTTGGCAGATTGCTGTTATGTTTGCATTGTTTGCATATGTTTGCTTGTTTGATGATTCTATTTGAGGATAGGAGTATTAAATATGCAGAGAAATTTAGTATGCAATGTTGAATAATATTTTTGTGATTTGCTACAGTAGAGGATGATAAGGTTATTGCGTTGATTTATACTAACCTATCTCACGAGTTCTTGTTGAGTTTGGTGTGGATGAAGCTTTCCAGATTTAGGAAACCGAGGTATAAAAGGAATTAAGGAGACACAAAAGCTCAAGCCTGGGGATGCCCAAGGCACCCCAAGATAATATTTCAAGAAGTCTCAAGCATCCAAGCTTGGGGATGCCCCGGTAGGCATCCCACCTTTCTTCTTCAACAATTATCGGTTAGTATCGGTTGAACCTAAGTTTTTGCTTCTTCACATGAGTTGTGCTATCCTTGCAATGTCATTTTATTTTATTTTGCTTGTTGTTTGAATAAAATACAAAGATCTGAAATTCTTAAATGAGAGAGAGAGTCTTCACATAGTTA
The DNA here is from genome assembly GCF_002162155.2 of Triticum dicoccoides. Classification (NCBI taxonomy): domain Eukaryota; kingdom Viridiplantae; phylum Streptophyta; class Magnoliopsida; order Poales; family Poaceae; genus Triticum; species Triticum dicoccoides. Next base: position 87,743,049 of record NC_041387.1, on the reverse strand, counting down.
CATAATTATTTAACTACTCATTGATCTTCACTTATATCTTTTTGGAGTAGTTTGTCATTTACTAGTGTGCTTCACTTATATCCTATGAGTAAATGGTTGAATGAGTTGAATGTCATAAATCTGAAATTATATATGTTTCATTTGCTTATCCCATGGGGAGTAATGACTTCACATCTAAGAAGTAGAGGTTGTAAATTTATTGAAGGTTAGCAAGCATTGTATTGGTCACTTGAACAATTCATAAAAGAATATTGAAGGAAGAGAGATTTCACATATAAATATACCATCCTAGACATCTTTTATAATTGTGAGCACTCATTAAGTATGTCATGCTAAAGAGTTGATGTTGGACAAGGAAGACAACGTAATGGGTTATGTTTTCTCACATCTCAGTTAAAGTATATTGTCATGGATCATTCAAACATGTTGAGCTTGCCTTTCCCCCTCATGCTAGCCAAAATTCCTTGCACCAAGTAGATATACTACTTGTGCTTCCAAATATCCTTAAACCCAGTTTTTGCCATGAGAGTCCACCATACCTACCTATGGATTGAGTAAGATCCTTCAAGTAAGTTGTCATGTTGCAAGCAATAAAAAATTGCTCTCTAAATATGTATAACTTATTAGTGCGGAAAAAGCTTTATACGATCGTGTGATATGGAAGTAATAAAAGCGACGACTGCATAATAAAGGTTCATATCACAAGTGGCAATATGAAGTGACGTTCTTTTGCATTAATATTTTGTGCATCCAAACCTAAAAGCACATGACAACCTATGCTTTCCTCTGCGAAGGGCCTATCTTTTACCTTATGTCCTTTACTTTATGCAAGAGTCAAGGTGATCTTCACCTTTCCCTTTTTCATTTTATCCTTTGGCAAGCACCTCGTGTTGGAAAGATCCTAATATATATATATCCAATTGGATGTAAGTTAGCATGAACTATTATTGTTGACATCACCCAAAGGTGAATACGTTGGGAGCGAAATTATAAGCCCCTATCTTTCTTAGTGTCCGATTAAAACTCCATAGCCATAAGTATTGCGTGAGTGTTAGCAATTGTAGAAGACTATATGATAATTGAGTATGTGGAGTTTGCTAAATCAAAGCTCTGACATAGACCCGTCCTGAAAATAAGATGAATTGTAATTGACTGAGAATGAAGTTTGCTAGTTTTCAAGAAAGTTTATGGTCTATGCTTTAACATGTGAATAGCTTGTTACTTGATCTTGAGAAGTTTCATGAGATGAACTACTGTTATGACATATAATCATGCTAGAAAAGGTGATTTAAATTATCATTGATCAAACTTGTGCACCTACTAGCATTCACACTTCATAAATTCTTTCTTTTATCATTTACCTACTCAAGGACGAGCAGGAATTAAGCTTGGGGATGCTGATACGTCTCCAACGTATCTATAATTTATGAAGCATTCATGCTATTATATTATCTATTTTGGATGTTTATGGGCTTTATTATACACTTCCATATTATTTTTGGGACTAACCTATTAACCGGAGGCCCAGCCCATATTGATGTTTTCTTGCCAATTTCAGTGTTTCGAAGAAAAGGAATATCAAACGGAGTACAAACGGAATGAAACCCTCGGGAGCGTTATTTTTGTAATGGAAGCAATCCAGGAGACTTGGAGTTGAAGTCAAGGAAGTGTCGAGGTGGACACGAGGGTGGGGGGCGCCCCCCTACTGGGCGTGCCCCCGTGTCTCATGGGCCCCTCGTGGCTCCCCCGACCGACTTCTTTCACCTATATATTCCCATATACCGTAAAAACATCAAAGAGAACAATAGACCGGGAGTTCCGCCGCCGCAACCCTCTGTAGCCACCAAAAACCTCTCGGGACCCTGTTCCGGCACCCTACCGGAGGGGGGATCCCTCACCGGTGGCCATCTTCATCATCCCGACGCTATCCATGACGAGGAGGGAGTAGTTCTCCCTCGTGGCTGAGGGTATGTACCAGTAGCTATGTGTTTGATCTCTCTCTCTCTCTCTCTCTCTCGTGTTCTTTCTATGGCACGATCTTGATGTATTGCGAGCTTTGCTATTATAGTTGGATCTTATAATGTTTCTCCCCCTCTACTCTCTTGTGATGAATTGAGTTTTCCCTTTGAAGTTATCTTGTCGGATTGAGTCTTTAAGGGTTTGAGGACACCTGATGTATGTCTTGCCGTGCTTATCTGTGGTGACAATGGGATATTCACGTGATCCACTTGATGTATGTTTTGGTGATCAACTTGCGGGTTCCGCCCATGAACTTATGCATAGGGGTTGGCACACGTTTTCGTATTGACTCTCCGGTAGAAACTTTGGGGAACTCTTTGAAGTACTTTGTATTGGTTGAATAGATGAATCTGAGATTGTGTGATGCATATCGTATAATCATGCCCATGGAAGGTGACAATGGAGTATCTAGGTGACATTAGGGTTTTGGTTGATTTGTGTCTTAAGGTGTTATTCTAGTATGAACTCTATGATAGATTGAACGGAAAGAATAGCTTCATGTTATTTTACTACGGACTCTTGAATAGATAGAACAGAAAGGATAACTTTGAGGTGGTTTCGTACCCTACCATAATCTCTTCGTTTGTTCTCCGCTATTAGTGGATTTGGAGTGGCTCTTTGTTGCATGTTGAGGGATAGTTATATGATCCAGTTATGTTATTATTGTTGAGAGAACTTGCACTAGTGAAAGTATGAACCCTAGGCCTTGTTTCCTACCATTGCAATACCATTTACGCTCACTTTTATCATTAGTTACCTTGCTGTTTTAATATTTTGAGATTACAAAAACCTATATCTACTATCCATATTGCACTTGTATCATCATCTCTTTGCCGAACTAGTGCACCTATACAATTTACCATTGTATTGGGTGTGTTGAGGACACAAGAGACTCTTTGTTATTTGGTTGCAGGGTTGTTTGAGAGAGACCATCTTCATCCTACGCATCCCACGGATTGATAAACCTTAGGTCATCCACTTGAGGGAAATTTGCTACTGTCCTACAAACCTCTGCACTTGGAGGCCCAACAACGTCTATAAGAAGGTTGTGTAGTAGACATCAAGCTCTTTTCTGGCGCCGTTGCCGGGGAGGTGAGTGCTTGAAGGTATATCTTTAGATCTTGCAATCGAATCTTTTTGTTTCTTGTTTTATCACTAGTTTAGTTTATAAAGAAAACTACCAAAAAATGGAATTGAGTTTGCATCTTACGCTTCATCTTTTTAATATCTTTCGTAAGTATGATGAAAAGGAAATTTGTGCTCAAGTGCTAGAAGAAGAAGTCTATGAAATGTTTGGCACTAAATCTTTAAATGATGAGCATGATTGCAATGTTGTTAGTATGAATTCCTTGAATATCCAAGATGCTAATGATATGCAAAGCCACAAGCTTGGGGAAGCTATGTTTGATGAAGATGATATGTTTAGTCCCCCAAGTTTTGATGAGAATATTTATTATGATGAAAGCATGCCTCCTATTTATGATGATTATATTGATGAAAGTGGGTTTGGAAGAGTGTCAACTTTAGTAAGTAGTGATCCCACTATTTTGGAGGATGTTGAATCTTATTGTGATGAATATGAAAGTGGATTTGGAAGAGTGTCAACTTTATTTAGTGATGATTCCACTATCTTGGAAGAGGTTTCAGTCGATTATGATGAGAACAAAGTTGCTACTTATGATGATTATTGTGATGAAACTTATGCTATAAAAAGTAGCGATGACTAAATTTATAAAACTTGTCATGATTATGATTACCCTTTTTCTGAACATTACTCTTTTAATGTGGAAACAATTTATAGTATTCAAGTCTCTTATGATACTCCCACCATTCCAAATAAGAAGAATTTTTCTGATGTGGAGAGTAGTAAATTTTCTATGCTTATATATCATGAAAAGAATGCTTTAGGTGCTGGGTATATTGTTAAATTCATTCATGATGCTACTGAAAATTATGATGAGGGAGGAACTTATGCTTGTAGGAATTGCAATAATATCAAGTTTCCTCTCTATGTGTCGAAAATTTTGAAGTTATGCTTGTTTTTCCTTCCTATGCTAGTTGATTATTGTTCCCATAAGTTGTTTTCTCACAAAATCCCTATGCATAGGAAGTGGGTTAGGCTTAAATGTGCTAGTCATATTCTTCATGATGCTCCCTTTATCTTTCAATTCTTATCTTTTATGTGAGCATCATTGTCATCATCATGCTAGCTAGAAAGGCATTAAAGAAAAGCGCTTGTTGGGAGACAACCCAATATTTACCTTTAATGTTTTTGTGTGTCCACATTATTATTCTACTGTAGTAATCATGTTTTATAGCTTTTGTTTCAATAAAGTGCCAAGTAAGACCTTTAGGATAGCTTACGGTGATAGTTGTGTTGATCCTGCTGAAAATCAGAAACTTTTACACCCAGTAAATTAGTTTTGTTAATTCACAGAAACGTGATTTGAATCTGATTCTTTTTGATCTGGATTGGTACACAAATTTCTCAGGTCTTCCTTATTTTTTAGGATTGTTGGAGTTCCATAAGTATAAGTTTGATACAGATTACTACAGACTTTTCTGTTTTTGACAGATTCTGTTTTCTATGTGTTGTTTGCTTATTTTGATGAATCTATGAGTAGTATCGGAGGGTATGAACCATAGAGAAGTTGGAATACAGTAGGTTTAACACCAATATGAATTTAGAATGAGTTCATTACAGTACCTAAGTGGTGGTTTTATTTTCTTATACTAACGGAGCTTACGAGTTTTCTGTTGTGGAGTTTTGAAGTTTTGGGTAAAGATTCAATGGACTATGGAATAAGGAGTGGCAAGAGCCTAAGCTTGGGGATTCCCAAGGCGCCCCAAGGTAATATTCAAGGACAACCAAGAGCATAAGCTTAGGGATGCCCCGGAAGGCATCCCCTCTTTCGTCTTCGTTCATCGGTAACTTTACTTGGAGCTATATTTTTATTCACCACATGATATGTGTTTTGCTTGGAGCGTCATTTTATTTTGTTATTATTTGCTTATTGCTATTTATAATAATTTCTTGCATCTATATTTTCAATAAAAATTTCAAGGATAGCCTTTACCATGCTTATTTTGCTAGTATACATGTTGCTGTTTGAAAACAGAAAGTTTACTGCTGTTGCAAAAATTCCCTATAAAAGTCAGAGAATGGTATAATGTTGTTTTTTTTGCATATTGAGCTATGATAAATCTTCTACCGCGTAGTATTTTTCACATAATTTTTGGAGTTAGGGAAGTATGATGAATCTTGCATTCTTTACAGACTATACTGTTTTGGCAGATTGCTGTTATGTTTGCATTGTTTGCATATGTTTGCTTGTTTGATGATTCTATGTGAGGATAGGAGTATTAAATATGCAGAGAAATTTAGTATGCAATGTTGAATAATATTTTTGTGATTTGCTACAGTAGAGGATGATAAGGTTATTGCGTTGATTTATACTAACCTATCTCACGACTTCTTGTTGAGTTTGGTGTGGATGAAGCTTTCGAGATTTAGGAAACCAAGGTATAAAAGGAATTAAAGAGACACAAAATCTCAAGCTTGGGGATGCCCAAGGCACCCCAAGATAATATTTCAAGAAGTCTCAAGCATCCAAGCTTGGGGATGCCCCGGTAGACATCCCACCTTTCTTCTTCAACAATTATCGGTTAGTATCGGTTGAACCTAAGTTTTTGCTTCTTCACATGAGTTGTGCTATCCTTGCAATGTCATTTTATTTTGTTTTGCTTGTTGTTTGAATAAAATACCAAGATCTGAAATTCTTAAATGAGAGAGAGAGTGTTCACATAGTTACATAATTATTTAACTACTCATTGATCTTCACTTATATCTTTTTGGAGTAGTTTGTCATTTACTAGTGTTCTTCACTTATATCCTATGAGTAAATGGTTGAATGAGTTGAATGTCATAAATCTGAAATTATATATGTTTCATTTGCTTATCCCATGGGGAGTAATGACTTCACATCTAAGAAGTAGAGGTTGTAAATTTATTGAAGGTTAGCAAGCACTGTATTGGTCACTTGAACAATTCATAAAAGAATATTGAAGGAAGAGAGATTTCACATATAAATATACCATCCTAGACATCTTTTATAATTGTGAGCACTCATTAAGTATGTTATGCTAAAGAGTTGATGTTGGACAAGGAAGACAACGTAATGGGTTATGTTTTCTCACATCTTAGTTAAAGTATATTGTCATGGATCATTCAAACATGTTGAGCTTGCCTTTCCCCCTCATGCTAGCCAAAATTCCTTGCACCAAGTAGATATACTACTTGTGCTTCCAAATATCCTTAAACCCAGTTTTTGCCATGAGAGTCCACCATACCTACCTATGGATTGAGTAAGATCCTTCAAGTAACTTGTCATGTTGCAAGCAATAAAAAATTGCTCTCTAAATATGTATAACTTATTAGTGCGGAGAAAGCTTTATATGATCGTGTGATATGGAAGTAATAAAAGCGACGACTGCATAATAAAGGTTCATATCACAAGTGGCAATATAAAGTGACGTTCTTTTGCATTAATATTTTGTGCATCCAAACCTAAAAGCACATGACAACCTATGCTTTCCTCTGCGAAGGGCCTATCTTTTACCTTATGTCCTTTACTTTATGCAAGAGTCAAGGTGATCTTCACCTTTCCCTTTTTCATTTTATCCTTTGGCAAGTACCTCGTGTTGGAAAGATCCTGATATATATATATCCAATTGGATGTAAGTTAGCATGAACTATTATTGCTGACATCACCCAAAGGTGAATACGTTGGGAGGCGAAATTATAAGCCCCTATCTTTCTTAGTGTCCGATTAAAACTCCATAGCCATAAGTATTGCGTGAGTGTTAGCAATTTTAGAAGACTATATGATAATTGAGTATGTGGAGTTTGCTAAATCAAAGCTCTGACATAGACCCGTCCTGAAAATAAGATGAATTGTAATTGTTTGATGACTGAGAATGAAGTTTGCTAGTTTTCAAGAAAGTTTATGGTCTATGCTTTAACATGTGAATAGCTTGTTACTTGATCTTGAGAAGTTTCATGAGATGAACTACTGTTATGACATATAATCATGCTAGAAAAGGTGATTTAAATTATCATTGATCAAACTTGTGCACCTACTAGCATTCACACTTTATAAATTCTTTCTTTTATCATTTACCTACTCAAGGACGAGCAAGAATTAAGCTTGGGGATGCTGATACGTCTCCAACGTATCTATAATTTATGAAGCATTCATGCTATTATATTATCTATTTTGGATGTTTATGGGCTTTATTATACACTTCTATATTATTTTTGGGACTAACCTATTAACCGGAGGCCCAACCCATATTGATGTTTTCTTGCCTATTTCAGTGTTTCGAAGAAAAGGAATATCAAACGGAGTACAAACGGAATGAAACCCTCGGGAGCGTTATTTTTGTAATGGAAGCAATCCAGGAGACTTGGAGTTGAAGTCAAGGAAGTGTCGAGGTGGACACGAGGGTGGGGGGCGCCACCCCCCCTACTGGGCGCGCCCGCATGTCTCATGGGCCCCTTGTGGCTCCCCCGACCGACTTCTTTCACCTATATATTCCCATATACCCTAAAAACATCAAAGAGAACAATAGGTCGGGAGTTCCGCCGCCGCAAGCCTCTGTTGCCACCAAAAACCTCTCGGGACCCTGTTCCGGCACCCTGCCGGAGGGGGGATCCCTCACTGGTGGCCATCTTCATCATCCCGACGCTATCCATGACGACGAGGGAGTAGTTCACCCTCGTGGCTGAGGGTATGTACCAGTAGCTATGTGTTTGATCTCTCTCTCTCTCTCTCTCTCTCTCTCTCTCTCTCGTGTTCTCTCTATTGCACGATCTGGATGTATCGCGAGCTTTGCTATTATAGTTGGATCTTATAATGTTTCTCCCCCTCTACTCTCTTGTGATGAATTGAGTTTTCCCTTTGAAGTTATCTTGTTGGATTGAGTCTTTAAGGGTTTGAGGACACCTGATGTATGTCTTGTCGTGCTTATCTGTGGTGACAATGGGATATTCACGTGATCCACTTGATGTATGTTTTGGTGATCAACCTGCGGGTTCCGCCCATGAACTTATGCATAGGGGTTGGCACACGTTTTCGTATTGACTCTCCGGTAGAAACTTTGGGGAACTCTTTGAAGTACTTTGTGTTGGTTGAATAGATGAATCTGAGATTGTGTGATGCATATCGTATAATCATGCCCACGGATACTTGAGGTGACAATGGAGTATCTAGGTGACATTAGGGTTTTGGTTGATTTGTGTCTTAAGGTGTTATTCTAGTATGAACTCTATGATAGATTGAACGGAAAGAATAGCTTCATGTTATTTTACTACGGACTCTTGAATAGATAGAACAGAAAGGATAACTTTGAGGTGGTTTCGTACCCTACCATAATCTCTTCGTTTGTTCTCCGCTATTAGTGGATTTGGAGTGACTCTTTGTTGCATGTTGAGGGATAGTTATATGATCCAGTTATGTTATTATTGTTGAGAGAACTTGCACTAGTGAAAGTATGAACCCTAGGCCTTGTTTCCTACCATTTCAATACCGTTTATGCTCACTTTTATCATTAGTTACCTTGCTGTTTTTATATTTTCAGATTACAAAAACCTATATCTACTATCCATATTGCACTTGTATCATCATCTCTTTGCCGAACTAGTGCACCTATACAATTTACCATTGTATTGGGTGTGTTGAGGACACAAGAGACTCTTTGTTATTTGGTTGCAGGGTTGTCTGAGAGAGACCATCTTCATCCTACGCATCCCACGGATTGATAAACCTTAGGTCATCCACTTGAGGGAAATTTGCTACTGTCCTACAAACCACTGCACTTGGAGGCCCAACAACGTCTATAAGAAGGTTGTGTAGTAGACATCAAGCTCTTTTTTGGCGCCGTTGCCAGGGAGGTGAGTGCTTGAAGGTATATCTTTAGATCTTGCAATTGAATCTTTTTGTTTCTTGTTTTATCACTAGTTTAGTTTATAAAGAAAACTACCAAAAAATGGAATTGAGTTTGCATCTTACGCTTCATCTTTTTAATATCTTTCGTAAGTATGATGAAAAGGAAAATTGTGCTCAAGTGCTAGAAGAAGAAGTCTATGAAATGTTTGGCACTAAATCTTTGAATGATGAGCATGATTGCAATGTTGTTAGTATGAATTCCTTGAATATCCATGATGCTAATGATATGCAAAGCCACAAGCTTGGGGAAGCTATGTTTGATGAAGATGATATGTTTAGTCCCCCAAGTTTTGATGAGAATATTTATTATGATGAAAGCATGCCTCCTATTTATGATGATTATATTGATGAAAGTGGGTTTGGAAGAGTGTCAACTTTAGTAAGTAGTGATCCCACTATTTTGGAGGATGTTGAATCTTATTGTGATGAATATGAAAGTGGATTTGGAAGAGTGTCAACTTTATTTAGTGATGATTCCACTATCTTGGAAGAGGTTTCAGTCGATTATGATGAGAACAAAGTTGCTACTTATGATGATTATTGTGATGAAACTTATGCTATAAAAAGTAGTGATGACTAAATTTATAAAACTTGTCATGATTATGATTACCCTTTTTCTGAACATTACTCTTTTAATGTGGAAACAATTTATAGTATTCAAGTCTCTTATGATACTCCCACCATTCCGAATAAGAAGAATTTTGCTTATGTGGAGAGTAGTAAATTTTCTATTCTTATAGATCATGAAAAGAATGCTTTATGTGCTGGGTATATTGTCAAATTAATTCATGATGCTACTGAAAATTATGATGAGGGAGGAACTTATGCTTGTAGGAATTGCAATAATATCAAGTTTCCTCTCTATGTGTCGAAATTTTTGAAGTTATGCTTGTTTTGCCTTCCTATGCTAGTTGATTATTGTTCCCATAAGTTGTTTTCTCACAAAGTCCCTATGCATAGGAAGTGGGTTAGGCTTAAATGTGCTAGTCATATTCTTCATGATGCTCCCTTTATCTTTCAATTCTTATCTTTTATGTGAGCATCATTGTCATCATCATGCCTAGCTAGAAAGGCATTAAAGAAAAGCGCTTGTTGGGAGACAACCCAATATTTACCTTTAATGTTTTTGTGTGTCCACATTATTATTCTACTGTAGTAATCATGTTTTATAGCTTTTATTTCAATAAAGTTCCAAGTAAGACCTTTAGGATAGCTTACGGTGATAGTTGTGTTGATCCTGCTGAAAATCAGAAACTTTTACACCCAGTAAATTAGTTTTGTTAATTCACAGAAACGTGATTTTAATATGATTCTTTTTGATCTGGATTGGTACACAAATTTCTCAGGTCTTCCTAGTTTTGTAGGATTGTTGGAGTTCCATAAGTATAAGTTTGATACAGATTACTACAGACTTTTCTGTTTTTGACAGATTCTGTTTTCTATGTGTTGTTTGCTTATTTTGATGAATCTATGAGTAGTATCGGAGGGTATGAACCATAGAGAAGTTGGAATACAGTAGGTTTAACACCAATATGAATTTAGAATGAGTTCATTACAGTACCTAAGTGGTGGTTTTATTTTCTTATACTAACGGAGCTTACGAGTTTCTATTGTGGAGTTTTCAAGTTTTGGGTAAAGATTCAATGGACTATGGAATAAGGAGTGGCAAGAGCCTAAGCTTGGGGATTCCCAAGGCGCCCCAAGGTAATATTCAAGGACAACCAAGAGCATAAGCTTGGGGATGCCCCGGAAGGCATCCCCTCTTTCGTCTTCGTTCATCGGTAACTTTACTTGGGGACACAAGAGACTCTTTGTTATTTGGTTGCCGGGTTGTTTGAGAGAGACCATCTTCATCCTATACCTCCCAGGGATTGATAAACCTTAGGTCATCCACTTGAGGGAAATTTGCTACTATCCTACAAACCTCTGCACCTGGAGGCCCAACAACGTCTACAAGAAGAAGGTCGTGTAGTAGACATCAACTACTCAGAGAAATTATGCTAGTACTGAAAAAGAATTCTTAGCAGTTGTATTTGCTTGTGATAAGTTCAGACCTTACATTGTTGATTCTAAAGTAACTATTCACACTGATCATGCTGCTATTAAATATCTTATGGAAAAGAAAGATGCTAAACCTAGACTTATTAGATGGGTTCTCTTGCAACAAGACTTTGATTTGCATATTATTGATAGAAAGGGAGCTGAGAACCCCATTACAGACAACTTGTCTAGGTTAGAGAATGTTCTTGATGACCCACTACCTATTGATGATAGCTTTCTTGATGAACAATTAGCTGTCATAAATGCTTCTCGTACTGCTCCATGGTATGCTGATTATGCCAATTACATTGTTGCTAAATTCATACCACCTAGTTTCACATACCAGCAAAATAATTGGTAATATTAGTAGACGTCAAGAAATGCCTATGAATCATTCTCTTGTTATTGAACCATTTAATGTTTGGGGCTTTGATTATATGGGACCTTTTCCTGCCTCTAATGGATATATACTCATATTTTAGTTGCTGTTGATTACATTACTAAGTGGGTAGAAGCTATTCCAACTAGTAGTGTTGATCATAACACCTCTATTAAGATGCTTAAAGAAGTTATTTTTCCGAGGTTTGGAGTCCCTAGATATCTCATGACTAATGGTGGTTCACATTTTATTCATGGTGCTTTTCGTAAAATGCTTGCTAAGTATGATGTTAATCATAGAATTACATCTCCATATCACCCACAGTCTGGTGGTCAAGTAGAATTGAGTAATAGAGAGCTCAAATTAATTTTGCAAAAGACTGTTAATAGATTTAGAAAGAATTGGTCCAAGAAACTTGATGATGCATTATGGGCCTATAGAACTGCATATAAGAATCCTATGGGTATGTCTCCGTATAAAATGGTTTATGGAAAAGCATGTCACTTACCTCTCAAACCTGAACATAAGGCATATTGGGCAATCAAAGATCTCAATTATGATTTCAAACTTGCCGGTGAGAAGAGGTTATTTGACATTAGCTCACTTGATGAATGGAGAACCCAAGCCTATGAGAATGCCAAGCTGTTTAAAGAAAAGGTTAAAAGATGGCATGACAAAAGGATACAAAAGCGTGAGTTTAATGTAGGTGATTATGTTTTGCTATTCAACTCTTGTTTAAGATTTTTTGCAGGAAAACTTCTCTCTAAATGGGAAGGCCCTTACGTTATCGAGGAGGTCTATCATTCCAGTGCCATAAAAATCAACAACTCCGAAGGCAAATCCGAAGGTGGTGAACGGTCAAAGAATCAAACATTATATCTCAGGTAATCCTTTAAATGTTGAAACTAATATTATTGACAACGTAACCCCAGAGGAATACACAAGGGACACTTTCCAGAATGTTTTAGACTCCGAAAAGGAATAGGTATGTGGTACGGTAAGTAAACCGACTCAAAAACAGTTCTAATAGCAATTTTTCTCCGTTTTGGAATATTCAAGAAAATAGGAAAATAAGAAGTAGTCTGGGAAGGACACGAGGCGTCCACGAGGGTGGAGGGTGCACCCTACCCTACTGGGTGCGCCCCCTGCCTCGTGGGCACCTTGTGTGTTCTCTGGACTCCGTTTTCTTGCACAATACTTCTTTTGGTCGGTAAAAATTCATTATATAATCTCCCGAAGGTTTTGACCACCGTATCACGCAAATATCCTCTGTCTTTGTTTCGAGCTGTTTCTGTCACAGATTTAGAGCAAGATGTCTTCTCAAGAGTCAGTCGGGGAGAGTCGGGTGTCTCACCCAATGCCAGGTCCAGGAGCAAACAGCGATGCTTATTACTTTGGGCCATCAATAGAGGATGAGATGGATGCCGATTTGAAAGGGATAGATGCCATGGAGGAGGATCAAGAAGTTACCTCTCGTTTCCAAGCTGGATTCACGATGGGGGAACTACAGAGCTCAGCCATTCCAAACTCGGTCATCCCTTCCAATGTTAAATTTCTTTCTTATGAAAAAATGAAAAAGAGTGTCACTTGTTCTCCAGCAGCTATGCAACATCCGTGGGTGAAAGGAGCTTTAGCCATCACTGGTAAACTCCATAAAGAAAATATGGACCTCAAGCAGGAGGTCAATAAGCTCGAGGAGGAGAATCGTATCCTGAGATGCATTATCGCCAAGAAGATCACGCCATCATCTCCGAAGAAGGAGACATAATCATATGTGTATGGGCACTCCCCTTGGCAACTGCCAAGCTTGGGGGAGTTGCCCCGGCATCGTATCACCATCACACCCCTATCTTTACCGTTTTTCTTAGTTCGATCCTTTTGGTAATATCTTGATCTAGTAGAATAAAGTTTTGGTTTGAATTAGTATTGAGTTTTGCTTTGTGATCCCTCTATGTAATCAAGTCCGTGAGCTATATATAATAAAGATTAGTGTTGAGTCAAGGGCTTTGCTATCTTGCTATGATCTTAAGTGCATAAAAGAGTAAAAAGAAATCAAGAGATCATATTGATCTTATGAAAAGTAATGACTTCACATATTGAGAGTATGATGATTAAAAGTTGTTGAGAGATGGCAAACATAGTTTTGGTCATTGTTGCAATTAATACGAAGTAATAAAGAAAGAGAGGTCCTCACATATAAATATACTATCTTGGACATCTTTTATGATTGTGAGCACTCATTAAAGTATGACATGCTAAAGAGTTGATGTTGGACAAGGAAGACAACATAATGGGTTATGTTTTCTCACATCTCAGTTAAAGTATATTGTCATGGATCATTCAAACATGTTGAGCTTGCCTTTCCCCCTCATGCTAGCCAAAGTCTTTGCACCAAGTAGAGATACTACATGTGCTTCCAAACATCATTAAACCCAGTTTTGCCATGAGAGTCCACCATATCTACCTATGGATTGAGTAAGATCCTTCAAGTAAGTTGTCATGTTACAAGCAATAAAGATTGCTCTCTAAATATGTATGACTTATTAGTGTGGAGAAAATAAGCTTTATACGATCTTGTGATATGGAAGTAATAAAAGCGACGGACTGCATAATAAAGGTTCATATCACAAGTGGCTATATAAAGTGACGTTCTTTTGCATTAAGATTTCGTGCATCCAACCCTAAAAGCACATGACAACCTCTGCTTCCCTCTGCGAAGGGCCTATTTTTTACATTATGCAAGAGTCAAGGTGATCTTCACCTTTCCCTTTTTCATTTTATCCTTTGGCAAGCACCTCGTGTTGGAAAGATCCCGATATATATATATATATATATATATATATATATATATATATATATATATATATATATATATATATATATATATATATATATATCCAATTGGATGTAAATTAGCATGAACTATTATTGTTGACATTACCCTTGAGGTAAGACGTTGGGAGGCAACACTATAAGCCCCTATCTTTCTCTATGTCTGATGAAAACTCCATAACCATAAGTGTTGTGTGAGTGTTAGCAATTGTGGAAGACTAAATGATAGTTGAGTATGTGGACTTGCTGAAAAGCTCTTATTTTGACTCTTTCCTATGTTATGATAAATTGCAATTGCTTCAATGACTAAGATTACAGTTTGTTAGTTCTCAATGAAGTTTCTGAATCATACTTGACACTATGAATAGATTGTTACTTGAGCATAAGAAATCATATGACAAAATCTCTATATGTTGTTGCTATAGGAATGATCATGATGCCCTCATGTCCGTATTTTATTTTTATCGACACCTCTATCTCTAAACATGTGGACATATTTTTCGATATCAGCTTCCGCTTGAGGACAAGCGAGGTCTAAGCTTGGGGGAGTTGATGCGTCCATTTTGCATCATGCTTTTATATCGATATTTATTGCATTATGGGTTGTTATTACACGTTATGTCACTATACTTATGGCTATTCTGTCTTATTTTATAAGGTTTACATGAAGAGGGAGAATGTCGGCAGCTGGGATTCTGGGCTAGAAAAGGAGCAAATATTGGAAATCTATTCTGCATAGCTCCAAAAGTCCTGAAACTCCACGAAAGTCATTTTTGGAATTAATAATAAATATTTAGCGAAAGAAGTACCAGAGGGGGCCCACACCCTGGCCACGAGGGTGGGGGCGCGCCCTACCCCCCTGGGCGCGCCCCCTGCCTCGTGGGCCACCTGGCAGCCCTCCGGTGCCCATCTTCTGCTATATGAAGTCTTTTACCCTGGAAAAAATCGGAAAGAGCTTACAGGACGAAACTCCGCCGCCACGAGGCAGAACCAATCTAGGGCTCCGGCGAAGCTGTTCTGCCGAGGAAACTTCCCTCCGACAGGGGGAAATCATCACCATCGTCATCACCAACGATCCTCTCATCGGGAGGGGGTCAATCTCCATCAATATCTTCACCAACACCATCTCCTCTCAAACCCTAGTTCATCTCTTGTATCCAATCTTTGTACCAAAACCTCAGATTGGTACCTGTGGGTTGCTAGTAGTGTTGATTACTCCTTATAGTTGATGCTAGTTGGTTTATTTGGTGGAAGATCATATGTTCAAATCCTTAATGCGTATTAATACCCCTATGATTATGAACATGAATATGCTTTGTGAGTAGTTACGTTTGTTCCTGAGGACATGGGTGAAGTCTTGCTATTAATAGTCATATGAATTTGGTATTCGTTCGATATTTTGATGAGATGTATGTTGTCTCTCCTCTAGTGGTGTTATGTGAACGTCGGCTACATGACACTTCACCATTATTTGGGCCTATAGGAAGGCATTGGGTAGTAATAAGTAGATGATGGGTTGCTAGAGTGACATAAGCTTAAACCTAGTTTATAAGTTGCTTCGTAAGGGGCTGATTTGGATCCATATGTTTCATGCTATGGTTAGGTTTACCTTAATACTTCTTTTGTAGTTGCGGATGCTTGCAATAGGGGTTAATCATAAGTGGGATGCTGGTCAAAAAAGGGCACTACCCAAGCACTGGTCCACCCATAATTCAAATTATCAAAGTAACGAATGCGAATCAAATGAGCACGATGAAAACTAGCTTGACGATAATTCCCATGTGTCCTCGGGAGCGCTTTTCTCTATATAAGAATTTGTCCAGGCTGTTTGCTACAAAAAGGATTGGGCCACCTTGCTGCACCTTATTTACTTTCATTGCTTGTTACCCATTACAAATTATCTTATCACAAAACTATCTATTACCTACAATTTCAGTGCTTGCAGAGAATACCTTATTGAAAACCGCTTGTCATTTGCTTCTGCTCCTCGTTGGATTCGATACTCTTACTTATCAAAAGGACTACGATAGATCCCCTACACTTGTGGGTCATCATGGGTCCACAGTTGCAAGTCGAGGGTGGAGTTGCAACCAGGACAAAAATGGGTTGGACTCTTAGTTGCATGTCGAGAGGGTGCATTTGCAATTAGGACAAAAAATGGACCGGAGTCAGTTGCATATCGAGGGATGGACTTGCAACTAGGATACAAAGAATAGCTCAGTTGTGTGTCGGGGTAGAGTTGCAACTAGGTCAAGAAAATTCATTGGATGAAAATCATGCAAACTACAAAAATCACAAAATTCCTAGATAAAAACAACACAAAAGGGACAAAGATGGATCCAAGGTCATACGTCGCATCATCATTGACTGCCATGTTCTTCGTCATGCGGAAAAAGATCGACCCTCCTAGTCGACTCCCTCCTACCTGCTCATGCCAGCTCTACTCCAAGACAAAGGGGAATGGGAGAGAAACAGTGCCGAGATGGAACTGAGTAGGCAACGACTAGTTCATATCTTCAACTTATACAACGCACAGAAAATAGAAACGACTCCTCGATATCGCGGCACAGAGACGAGCCAACAAAAGACGCATATGCGAATGGACCAACAAGTGGATTCCAGAAGTATGAAAAGATATGGGATTATGGGACGCACGTGACAAAACAACCCATGATCAAGATTTGAACAACATTTAAAACAAACATGTCAAACAGTCAGGAGTTTCCATGACACATCGCTAGATCAATCTCAATTTTTGATGGATATAAAACAGATAAATAAAGAAGGGAAAAGGAAAAGTAAAAAAAAATAAGGAAAAGGAAATGAAAGAGGAGAAAATGAAAATTTTAAAATACAAATAAAAATTATCATAATTTTTCTAAAATACATGAATTAAACATGCTAATTTTAAAATCATATAAATTAAAGAAAATAAATAAAAAATAAGGATGGAAAAAGAAAAAGGGAAATAACACAATCGAGCTCGTACATTTCTACCCCGCACCCCACAATAGAAAATAATACAGAAAGGCCCACTCTTTGTTTGCATTGCATGAGACAAATATGTTTTTTGAACCAAAAAAAAATTGTTCAAATTATATTTGCACAAATAAAAAAATAAAAAAATTAAATTTTAGAAAACTTTGTGCTACTGAGTTGCTGAGGTTTGAAACTTCTCC
>NC_041387.1:87721326-87725327 GCF_002162155.2 Triticum dicoccoides | reverse complement strand
ATGCCGTTGTCATTGCGGCAATGTGAAAAACAAAATTGACACACCATTTCGTGAGCAACAAGAAATATGGATGACAAAAAAATGCATTGTCTAGTTTGTCCCACCCAAATGCATACTTTTTTCAGTCTAGTCTCATCCTCTCAAAACACAAAACTGGAGTCAGTAAAAATAATACAAATAGAATTTGAAGCCCACCACACTGGGACAAACGTGGCACAACAAAAAGTTGAAAAATACAAACAAAGCACAAGGTTCGGGCGGGAGCTATATCTCACATTAAGTGAGATGGAAGAAGCTCTCGCTGAAGCATTAGCGGTAAAGGGCCGACCCATTAGTGCATATAGTAAAATAGGAGAAATAGGGAGGAAAAGAGAGTTCCTAGGGAATCCATCCCACGACGCATCGGTGGTGGGTGGTGCTTCTGTCCATTGCGACCAACTAGAGGAAAAAGACAAAGTTTTTTTCGTCCTTTTTTGTTTTTGTTTGGTTTTCTTATTTCTTCTCTGGTTTTCTTGTTTTTGTTGTTATACTTTGATTTTTTTTCTTTTGGTTTCTCTTTTTTTCTTTCATTCATGGTTATTTTTCCTAGTTTTCTTCTTCTTTCATTCCTTGTTTTTTTGTTTCCTTTCTTGGTTTTCAAGTTTTTTGTTTTCTTTCTTAGTATTCAATGCCCTTTGTTTTTCTTTGTTTCTTTATTGGTTTCACCGTTTTCAATTCTTTTTGTATTTGTTTTTCCCTTTTTATTTTTCGTATTCTTTTCTTTGGTTTCCTTTTCAATTTTCATTGTTTTTTTGTTTTACCTTCTTTTTTGTTTTTATTCTACATTTTTCGTACACGTCAAGTACATTTTTCTAATACACGTTTAGAAGTTTTCAAATAAAATTCTAACATTTTTAATACATGGTCAATTTTTTCAAGACATATTTCAAAGATTTTTAAATGATTTATTAGAATTCTTTAAATACACGATTAACATTTTCTGAATACACGGAACAATTTTTCTGTACATATTTCCAACATTATCAAATGCTTGATTGACATTTTCCGAATACATGATTAACTTTTTTAATACATGGTTAACATTTGTTCAATACATATTTAACATTTTAAAATGCTTGATTAACATTTTTTCAAATGCAATGTTAACTTTTTTAATACATGGTCAACAATTTTTTCTATATACATTTAACAATTTTCAAATACTTGGCTAACATTTTTTAAATACTTGCTCAACATTTTTTCAAATGCTTGATTGCATTTCCAAATGCAAGATTAACATTTTTTTTGATACATAGCAATCATTTTTTATACATATTTAATATTTTTCAAATGCTTGATTAGCTTTGTTTCATATGCACTATTAACATTTTTTAATACATGGTCAACATTTTTTCTACATACATTAAACATTTTTCAAATAATTGACTAAGCTTTTTCAAATACTTGTTCAACATTTTTTAAAATGCTTGATTAACATTTTTCTAATACTCACTCCGGTCCTAAATATTTGTCTTTTTAGAGATTTCAAATGGACTACCGCATACAGCTGTATATAGACATATTTTAAAGTGTAGATTCACTCGTTTTGCTCCCTATGTAGTCACTTATTAAAATCTTTAGAAAGATAAATATTTAGGAATGGAGGGAGTACAAGATTAACATTTTATAATACATGGTCAACATTTTTGTTTACACACTTAATATTTTACAAATGCTTGATTAACATTTTTCAAACACTTGTTCAACATTTTTTTATAGATGATTTCTTTGGATGGCTTGGCACAATAGGAATGAGGTGTTACATGAAAAAGGACTCCCACCAATGGATGTTTCAAAAGGATACCTATGCAGTTATCTGGACTCCCTGATTGCATTAGAACATAACTCAGGTTGTGACCCAGAAAAAGGGAAGGCTGTGATAACGTATGAACCGGTTCCCATGAGCAACATGTGATAACAACAGGTAGAGAGCAAAGTAAGTGGATTCCTCCTTCTGTGGGATGGGTTAAGTTGAGTACTAATGGTTCATGGATAGATGATGGAAAAAGAGGAGGCATGATTCTTAGGGATCATATGAGAAATATAATTTACTCATCATGTAGAGGGTTATTCTCATGCCGGGATGTGCTGGAAGCCGAGTTATGTTCTTGTATGGAGGGCCTTTCCGTCGCTATCCAACGCACTTAGTTGGCAATATTTATTGAGATGGATTCTTTCTTGGCGGTGAACATGGTAAAAGATGAAGACATGGATAGTCCTGTCTTTGCAGCTTTGGTAGGGGAGATTAAGCACCTGAGATCTCTTTGCATGACATATATTAAGCATGTCTCTCATACACAGAATTTGGCTAGCGATTACTTAGCAAAGTTTACTATAATAGAAGGTAGAACAGCTGTTTGGTTGGGCTCTGGCCCCAAGGGATAGTGAATTTATGTATGAACGACCAGATGTTCCTTGATTAATACAAGTTTCATACCCGCATTTTTTTTGTTTCATACACATTTTAGTTTTTTGTATGCATTTTTCGTGTACGTGATAAACATTGTTTCTATATACATTTTTTTTCAAATGCTTGGTCAATATTTTGTGAAATGTTTTATGTAGAGTGATTTTTGTAATATATTTGTTTTGATTATTTGTAAGTATAAACAAAAGTAAAAAACAAAGCAAAGAAATGAAAACAAAAAACGAGGATGGTGTTCCCGCGCCTGGGCCGACCCAACTCATGTCACCCTTCAGCGAGGGTTCCCCCTGTCTCGCGTGAAGCGAGACATAGGGGCGTCCCAAGGTTCGGCAGTAGCAAAAGCAACACAACACAACCCACTATTTAAAAACACACACGCGCACTCCCCTCCTCCAACAACCCGTGAGGCAACAAAAACACAACGCAGCACCAGAGCGAGGCGTATTTAGGCGAGCACAGTAGCACGACTGTAACACCCACGATGCGGCTATATCTCCCACGTGTCGAAGCACGACTTAGAGGCATAACCGCATGGTGGTTTTGTCGCAAGAAGGGACATCTTCACACAATCCCATGTAATGAACAAGAATGGGATAAAGAGAGTTGTCTTACAATCGCCACTTCACACAATACATAATTAAGATCATACATCATTCAAATACACTCATAGACCGGCTACGGTCAAGTTCAAATGAAAAGAAGACAACCCCAAGTGCTAGATCCCCGATCGTCCCGACTGGGCACCTCTACTGATCATCTGAAAACGATACATAGTAACGACCAAAGGCCTCATCAAATTCCCACTTCAGCTCAGTTGCGCCATCTGCGCTGGTATCCTCGGCACCTGCATCTGTTTTGGTAGAATCTGTGAGCCACGGGGACTCAGCAATCTCACACCCGCGAGATCAAGACTATTTAAGCTCATAGGTAGGAAAAGGGGTAATATGGTGGAGCTGCGGCAAGCACTAAGCATATATGGTGGCTAACATACGCAAGTGAGAGCGAGAAGAGAAGCAACACATCGGTCAAGAAGCTAGAAGTGATCAAGAAGTGATCCTGAAACTACTTACGTCAAGCATAACACAAACCGTGTTCACTTCCCGGACTCCGCTGAGAAGGGACCATCACGGCTACACACCCGGTTGATGTATTTTAATGAAGTCAAGTGCCAAGTTATCTACAACCAGACATTAACAAATTCCCATCTGCCTCATAACCGCGGGCATGGCTTTCGAAAGATAATATACCCTGCATGGGTGTCCCAACTTAGCCCATTATAAGCTCTCACGGTCAACGAAGGATAAACCTTCTCCCGGGAAGACCCGATCAGTCTTGGAATCCCGGTTCGCAAGACATTTCGACAATGGTAAAACAAGACCAGCAAGACCGCCCGATGCGCCGACAAATCCCGATAGGAGCTGCACATATCTCGTTCTCAGGGCACACCGGATGAACACTACGTACAACTAAAACCATCCCTCAAGTTTCCTCGAGGTGGCGCTGCAAGTGGCTCTAGTTTGGACCAACACTCGAAGGA
>NC_041387.1:87718740-87721037 GCF_002162155.2 Triticum dicoccoides | reverse complement strand
AAATAAAGATGACCCTCGGGATCGCAAAAACCCAAGGGAAAAAGGCTTATGTGGCAAATGGTAAAACCAAGGTTGGGCCTTGCTGGAGGAGTTTTATTCAAAGCGAACTGTCAAGGGGGTCCCATAAATCACCCAACCCATAAGGAACGCAAAATCAAGGAACATAACACCGGTATGACGGAAACTAAGGCGGCAAGAGTGGAACAAGTCACCAGGCATAAGGCCGAGCCTTCCACCCTTTACCAAGTATATAAGGTGCATTAATTAAACAAGAGATATTGTGATATCCCAAAATATCCATGTTCTGACCAGGAACAAACTTCATCTTCACCTGCAACTAACAACGCTATAAGAGGGGCTGAGCAAAAGCGGTGACATAGCCAAACAACGGTTTGCTAGGACAGGATGGTTAGAGGTTTGACATGGCAATAGGGAGGCATGATAAACAATGGCAGGTAGAGCTAACATAGCGATAGAGCGAGTACTAGCAAGCAAAGATAGAAGTGATATCGAAGGTATGGTCATCTTGCCTGCAAGGTTCTCAGAGTTGTCGAAGGCTTGATCCTCGTTAGCGTACTCAACAGGTTCCTCGTGCACGTACTCGTCTCCCGGCTCTACCCAAAGCAAGAACACAAGCAAAGGAACCACAATAAATCACGGTGCAATGCACAAGCAACATGATGCAATACATGTCATGATATGTGAGATGTGATATGCAATGCGCATGCGTGCTTTGGGAGGAAAACGGATGAACAAGGCATCAACTTGGCAAACCAAGTATGCCGCTGGAAAGATGAGATGATTTCGGTTGAAATCGATATAAGGATCACCGGGAATGGATGCACGGTTTGCAAATGGCAAGCAAAACAAGAATGGCACAAAGCTGCGATTAACAGCACGATGCTACTTAGCATGCAACAAGAAACTATGCTACAGCACCCCAACATAAAAACAAAACATATGGCAGTGATCTACAGGAGATGCTTAACAAAAGAGGAACACTGATCTACGGCTAAATCACATCATAACAGGTTCAAACAAGCATGGTGAAAGTGCAAAAAAATATCAGGTTGGACATGACATAAACAGCATCACGAAGCAATGTTCATAGCAAGTTATCAACAAGCTACAGGAACTTATAATAGCAAAACAAGACATGGCATGAATCTACTCAAAGCATAGATCAAAAGTCTCTTACTGACCATAAGCCAAAAAAGATCAGAAAATATGATGGCACCCATGTGAACTTAGCAAGTTTCGTTAAAAGATTCAGCAAACAGAGCATGGCATAAACAGAATTACGAAGGCACCTTCGCGAGCTCGATGCACTCACTACAGAGCATCTCATGATAAACTAAGCATACATCCATCAAGAAGACATGTCATAGAAGCTATACATGGAAAGAATAACATCATAGCATACACGGATCAACTACAACAACCTTGGCAAAATTGAATAACATGTAAACAATCTGCCAGGAAACATTTTGAAGCAAAAGTAGAGCACAAAAATGACGTGCTAGACTACTCCATAATTGCAAACAGGGCGATGGATGGATAGATCATAACCATATGTTCAAAACATCCTTACTGAAGTAACTCAAAATATGCATAGATCTCTCTGTAGCATCATGTTTACATGGCATGCAAATAACAGCAGAACAGGGACTAAAATCAGCAATATCACGAAGCCTAGTTTGCATGCTTGTGCTAGTCACCACATTGATCACAAAAATACATGGCAAGTACCTCTGTAAAGAAGGAATGGCATAGATCAACTCACATGTAGGGATCAAGTACATAGGATGCACACATCAATCATGGCAAAAATGACAAAAGTGCATATTCTGATACGAATCTGAAACTAATATTATGAAGCACTTTTCCAACAGCATTTCGGGAATCAAGACGAGCTCAAATGAAAATGTTCCACGGAGATGAAATGATGTACTCTTTGAGACGAACAATTAGGTATGCTACACGTCCAAAACAGAGCCACGGGTGCAGAGTTGTGGGACGATGAACATGCAACAAAATTTATCACAGAAAAGACAGACGAAAATAGGGGGGAGGAAGAAAAGTCAACCGAGGCTTCTCCGATCGGATCTGGGCGCGCGGAAGCCGAGGCGTCGCCGGAGGCTCGGGGACGCGGCTGCCGGAGTCGGGGGAGGACGGAGACGAGGCCGGGGCGGCGGACGGAGCCGGATCTGGGGCGGCGACGGTCGAGGACGACGCCGGACGGCGCGGTCGCCGGAGTACTTGGGCGCGGCCGGGCGGCGGACGAGGCGGGCGGCGAC
>NC_041387.1:87714325-87718448 GCF_002162155.2 Triticum dicoccoides | reverse complement strand
CGGGAACGGGCCAGGCGGGCCGTCGGCGCGGGGGCGGCGGAGCGGCCACGTGTGGCGCTGCGATTGGCTCGGGCGGCGGGGTGGACGCGTCCGGCTCCGTCCGGACGTGTCCGGCGGCGCGGAGAGGAGCGGGGCTAGGGTTGGACTGCGAAAAATCCGGGGGGAAGCACATATTTATAGGTAGAGGGAGCTAGGAGTGTCCAAATGAGGTGCGGTTTTCGCCCACATGATCGTGATCCAACGACGGAGAGCATGGAAGTGACTTAGATGGGTTATTGGGCTGTAACTCAAAAGAGGCCTTAGCGGTTATGCGGATAACCGTTGGAGTACCAAACGAGCTCCAAATGACCCAAAACTTGACAGGTGGTCTACCGGTGCTATACCAGGGCCACTTGTCAAGGCTCGGTCCATTCCGAAAACGTTCAACACCCGCACACGAAAAGAGACAAGAGGGGTGCGCTGGTGCATGTGGGAGTATCGGACTGCGAAACGGACAACGGGGAAAAAGCTCGGATGCATGAGACGAACACGTATGCAAATGAGATGCACATGATGACATGATATGATATGCATGACATTAATAAAATGCAAAACAAAAGAGAAAACCCAACAACGGAGGGAATAACATATCACATAGCCGAAAATGGCAAGAGTTGGAGATACAAAGATGGAAAGTTACATCCGGGGTGTTACAGGCTCGTCCGCCGCCCGGCCGCGCCCAAGTACTCCGGCGACCGCGCGGTCCGGCGTCGTCCTCGACCGCTGCCGCCCCAGATCCGGCTCCGGCCGCCGCCCCGGCCTCGTCTCCGTCCTCCCCCGACTCCGGCAGCCGCGTCCCCGAGCCTCCGGCGACGCCTCGGCTTCCGCGCGCCCAGATCCGATCGGAGAAGCCTCGGTTGACTTTTCTTCCTCCCCCCGATTTTCGTCTAAGTCTTTTCTGTGATAAATTTTGTTGCATGTTCATCGTCCCTCAACTTTGCACCCGTGGCTCCGTTTTGGACGTGTAGCATACCGAATTGTTCGTCTCGAAGAGTACATCATTTCATCTCATTACATCATTTTCATTTGAGCTCATCTTGATGCCCGAAATGCTGTTGGAAGAGTGCTTCATAATATTAGTTTCAGATTCGTATCAGAACATGCACTTTTGTCATTTTGCCATGATTGATGTGTGCATCCTATGTACTTGATCCCTACATGTGAGTTCTGGCTTGATGAAGTTCTTTACCTTGGTCATATCATCTCTGCCAAGGGCATTGCTGTTAATCCCGCGAAGGTGTCTGCAGTTCTGAATTGGGAACCTCCTCAGAATGTCAAACAGCTCCGCAGTTTTCTTGGTCTTGCAAGCTATTGCCAAAGATTCGTTGAGAACTTCTCTAAGATTGCAAAGCCTCTTTCCAACCTCCTCCAGAAGCATGTCAAGTATGTCTGGACGCCTGAGTGTGACGTCGCTTTCAACACCCTCAAAGAGAAGCTAGTCACAGCTCCTGTCTTGACTCCTCCTGATGAATCCAAGCCATTCGAAGTTTTCTATGATGCTTCCCTTCAAGGTATCAGTGCTGTGTTAATGCAAGAGAAGAAAGTTGTGGCCTATACCTCTCCTCAGTTGAAGCCCAATGAAAAGAACTACCCCACTCACGATCTTGAGTTGGCAGCAGTTGTCCATGCATTGATAACATGGAGACATCTCTTATTGGGAAGGCAAGTGGACATTTTCACCGATCACAAGAGCCTCAAGTATATCTTCACTCAACCCAACCTTAACCTCAGGCAAACTCGATGGGTCGAAATGATTCAAGAGTACAATCCGAGTATCGAATATACTCCTGGCAAGGCGAATGTGATTGCAAATGCTCTGAGCAGAAAGTCTTATTGCAACAGTCTAATTCTCAAGCCGTTTCAACTGGATCTTTGTGAGGCTTTCCGCAAGCTGAATCTTCAAGTTGTTCCTCAAGGCTTTCTTGCCAACCTCATAGTCTCTCCTACTTTGGAAGATCAAATTCGTGAGGCACAACTCCTGGATACCATGGTGAAGAAGGTGAAACGTGGTATTGACAAGGGCATTCCCAAAAAAAGTGCTATCGCTTGGATGACAAAGATACTCTTTTCTTCGAGGATCGAATTGTGGTTCCTAAAGGTGTTTGAGAAAAGTCATCATGAATGAGGCACACAATTCCCTCCTATCCATTCATCCTGGAAGTACAAAGATGTACCATGACCTCAAGCAGTCATATTGGTGGACTCGAATGAAGCAAGAGATTGCTCAATTCGTGAATGAATGTGATGTCTGCAAAAGGGTGAAAGCAGAACACCAACGACCAGCTGGTCTCCTTCAACCTCTTGCTATTCTAGAATGGAAGTTTGACCACATCGAGATGGACTTCGTGACTGGTTTTCCTAAGTCCAAGCGTGGAAATCATGCTATCTTCGTTGTCATTGACAAGCTTACCAAAGTGGCTCATTTTCTTCCTATCAAAGAATCTATCACAATAGCTCAGCTGGCAGAGCTATACACCTCCAGAATTGTCTCCTTGCACGGTATTCCAAAATTGATATCTTCAGATCGTGGAAGCATCTTCACTTCTAAGTTCTGGGAATCCTTTCAGAAGGCCATGGGCTCCAACATTCGTTTCAGCACAGCTTTCCATCCTCAAACAAGTGGCCAAGTCGAGCGAGTCAATTAAATTCTTGAAGATATGCTCAGGGCTTGTGTCATCTCTTTCGGTATGAAGTGGGAAGATTGTCTTCCATATGCCGAGTTCTCCTACAACAACAGCTTCCAAGCGAGTTCGGGCAAGGCCCCATTCGAAATTCTCTATGGCAGAAAGTGCCGTACTCCTCTCAACTGGTCCGAGACAGGTGAACGCCAACTTCTTGGCAACGACTTGATCACAGAAGTCGAAGAAATGTGCAAAGTCATTCGTGAGAATCTCAAAGCCGCACAATCGCGCCAAAAGAGCTACTATGATAGCAAGCACCGTGACTTGGCTTTTGAAATCGGAGACCATGTCTACCTCCGCGTCTCTCCAATGAAAGGCACTCGTCGCTTCGGTATTAAAGGGAAGCTTGCCCCTACATACGTGGGTCCTTTCAAGATCATTGGTAAAAGAGGCGATCTCGCCTATCAACTTGAGCTTCCGTCCAACTTTGCGAACGTGCACGACGTGCTTCACGTGTCACAGCTTCACAAGTGCTTCAAGACTCCTGAGCGCACTATCAACTTTGAAGAGATCGACCTCCAAGAAGATCTCTCTTATCATGAGCACCCTGTTGCTATTCTTGAAGAAACCGAGTGCAAGACTCGCAACAAGTCGATCAAATTCCAGAAAGTGAAGTGGTCACACCATTCCGACCGAGAAGCCACCTGGGAGCGCGAGGATCGCCTCCGTTCCGAATATCCGGAGTTCTTTCAGTCCTAGATCTCGGGACGAGATCCTCTTGTAGTGGTGGAGTGTTGTAACACCCCGGATGTAAATTTCCATCTTTGTATCTCCAACTCTTGCCATTTTCGACTATGTGATATGTTATTCCCTCCGTGGTTGGGTTTTGTCTTTTGTTTTGCATTTTATTAATGTCATGCATATCATATCATGTCATCATGTGCATCTCATTTGCATACGTGTTCGTCTCATGCATCCGAGCTTTTTCCCCGTTATCCGTTTCGCAGTCCGACACTCCCACGTGCACCGGCGCACCCCTCTTTTCTCTTTTCGTGTGCGGGTGTTGAACATTCTCGGAATGGACCGAGCCTTGACAAGTGGCCCTGGTATAGCACCGGTAGACCACCTGTCAAGTTTTGGGTCATTTGGAGCTCGTTTGGTACTCCAATGGTTATCCGCATAACCGCTAAGGCCTCTTTTGAGTTACAACCCAATAACCCATCTAAGTCACTTCCATGCTCTCCGTCGTTGGATCACGATCGTGTGGGCGAAAACCGCACCTCATTTGGACACTCCTAGCTCCCTCTACCTATAAGTATGTGCTTCCCCCCGGATTTTTCGCAGTCCAACCCTAGCCCCGCTCCTCTCCGCGCCGCCGGACACGTCCGGACAGAGCCGGACGCGTCCGCCCCGCCGCCCAAGCCAATCGCAGCGCGACACGTGGCCGCTCCGCCGCCCCCACG
>NC_041387.1:87562117-87714093 GCF_002162155.2 Triticum dicoccoides | reverse complement strand
CCGCCCGGCCGCGCCCAAGTACTCCGGCGGCCGCGCCGTCCGGCGTCGTCCTCGACCGCCGCCACCCCAGATCCGGCTCCGGCCGTCGCCCCGGCCTCGTCTCCGTCCTCCCCCGACTCCGGCAGCCGCGTCCCCGAGCCTCCGACGACGCCTTGGCTTCCGCGCGCCCATATCCGATCGGAGAAGCCTCGGTTGACTTTTCTTCCTCCCCCGATTTTCGTCCAAGTCTTTTCTGTGATAAATTTTGTTGCATGTTCATCGTCCTACAACTTTGCACCCGTGGCTCCGTTTTGGACGTGTAGCATACAGGATTGTTCGTCTCGAAGAGTACATCATTTCATCTCATTGCATCATTTTCAATTGAGCTCATCTTGATGCCCGAAATTTTGTTGGAAGCGTGCTTCATAATATTAGTTTCAGATTCGTATCAGAACATGCACTTTTGTCATTTTTGCCATGAATGATGTGTGCATCCTATGTACTTGATCCCTACATGTGAGTTGATCTATACCATGTCTTCTTTACAGAGGTACTTGCCATGTATTTTTGTGATCAATGTGGTGACTAGCACAAGCATGCAAACTAGGCTTCGTGATATTGCTAATTTTAATCCCTGTTCTACTGTTATTTTCATGCCATGTAAACATGATGCTACAGAGAGATCTATGCATATTTTGAGTTACTTCAGTGAGGATGTTTTGAACATATGGTTATGCTCTATCCATCCGTGGCCCTGGTTGCAATTATGGAGTAGTCTAGCACGTCATGTTAGTGCTCTACTTTTGCTTCAAAATGTTTCCTGGCAGATTGTTTACATGTTATTCAATTTTGCCAAGGTTGTTGTAGTTGATCCGTGTATGCTATGATGTTGTTCTTGCCATGTATAGCTTCTATGACATGTCTTCTTGATGTATATATGCTTAGTTTATCATGAGATGCTCTGTAGTGAGTGCATCGAGCTCGCGAAGGTGCCTTCGTAATTCTGTTTATGCCATGCTCTCTTTGCTGAATCTGTTAATGAAACTTGCTAAGTTCACATGGGTGCCATCATATTTTCTGATCCTTTTTGGCTTATGGTCAGTAAGGGACTTTTGATCTATGCTTTGAGTAGATTCATGCCATGTCTTGTTTTGCTATTATAAGTTCCTGTAGCTTGTTGATAACTTGCTATGAACATTGCTTCGTGATGCTGTTTATGCCATGTCCAACCTGATATTTTTTTGCACTTTCACCATGCTTGTTTGAACCTGTTATGATGTGATTTAGCCGTAGCTCAGTGTTCCTCTTTTGTTAAGCATCTCCTGTAGATCACTGCCATATGTTTTGTTTTTATGTTGGGGTGCTGTAGCATAGTTTATTGTTGCATCCTAAGTAGCATCGTGCTGTTAATCGCAGCTTTGTGCCATTCTTGTTTTGCTTGCCATTTGCAAACCGTGCATCCGTTCCCGGTGATCCTTATATCGATTTCAACCGAAATCATCTCATCTTTCCAGCGGCATACTTGGTTTGCCAAATTGATTCCTTGTTCATCCGTTTTCCTCCCAAAGCACGCATGCGCATTGCATATCACATCTCACATATCATGACATGTATTGCATCATGTTGCTTGTGCATTGCACCGTGATTTATTGTGGTTCCTTTGCTTGTGTTCTTGATTTGGGTAGAGCCGGGAGACGAGTACGTGCACAAGGAACCTGTTGAGTACGTTAACGAGGATCAAGCCTTCGATAACTCTGAGAACCTTGTAGGCAAGATGACCATACCTTCGATATCACTTCTATCTTTGTTTGCTAGTACTCGCTCTATCGCTATGTTAGCTCTACCTGCCATTGTTTATCATGCCTCCCTATTGCCATGTCAAACCTCTAACGATCCTGTCCTAGCAAACCGTTGTTTGGCTATGTCACCGCTTTTGCTTAGCCCCTCTTATAGCGTTGTTAGTTGCAGGTGAAGATGAAGTTTGTTCCTGGTTGGAACATGGATATTTTGGGATATCACAATATCTCTTGTTTAATTAATGCACCTTATATACTTGGTAAAGGGTGGAAGGCTCGGCCTTATGCCTGGTGACTTGTTCCACTCTTGCCGCCTTAATTTCCGTCATACCGGTGTTATGTTCCTTGATTTTGCGTTCCTTACGCGGTTGGGTGATTTATGGGACTCCCTTGATAGTTCGCTTTGAATAAAACTCCTCCAGCAAGGCCCAACCTTGGTTTTACCATTTGCCACCTAAGCCTTTTTCCCTTGGGTTTTCGCGAGCCCGAGGGTCATCTTTATTTTAACCCCCCCGGGCCAGTGCTGCTTCGAGTGTTGGTCCAAACTAGAGCCACTTGCAGCGCCACCTCGAGGAAACTTGAGGGATGGTTTTAGTTGTACGTAGTGTTCATCAGGTGTGCCCTGAGAACGAGATATGTGCAGCTCCTATCGGGATTTGTCGGCGCACCGGGCGGTCTTGCTGGTCTTTTTTTACCATTGTCGAAATGTCTTGCGAACCGGGATTCCGAGACTGATCGGGTCTTCCCGGGAGAAGGTTTATCCTTCGTTGACCGTCAGAGCTTATGATGGGCTAAGTTGGGACACCCCTGCAGGGTATATTATCTTTCGAAAGCCGTGCCCGCGGTTATGAGGCAGATGGGAATTTGTTAATGTCCGGTTGTAGATAACTTGGCACTTGACTTCATTAAAATACATCAACCGGGTGTGTAGCTGTGATGGCCCCTTTTCAGCGAAGTCCGGGAAGTGAACACGGTTTGTGTTATGCTTGACGTAAGTAGTTTCAGGATCACTTCTTGATCACTTCTAGCTTCTCGACCGATGCGTTGCTTCTCTTCTCGCTCTCACTTGCGCATGTTAGCCACCATATATGCTTAGTGCTTGCCGCAGCTCCACCATATTACCCCTTTTCCTACCTATGAGCTTAAATAGTCTTGATCTCGCGGGTGTGAGATTGCTGAGTCCCCGTGGCTCGCAGATTCTACCAAACAGATGCAGGTGCCGAGGATACCAGCGTAGATGGCGCAACTGAGCTGAAGTGGGAATTTGATGAGGCCCTTGGTCGTTACTATGTATCATTTCCAGATGATCAGTAGAGGTGCCCAGTCGGGACGATCGGGGATCTAGCACTTGGGGTTGTCTTCTTTTCATTTGAACTTGACCGTAGCCGGTCTATGAGTGTATTTGAATGATGTATGATCTTAATTATGTATTGTGTGAAGTGGCGATTGTAAGCTAACTCTCTTTATCCCATTCTTGTTCGTTACATGGGATTGTGTGAAGATGACGCTTCTTGCGACAAAACCACCATGCGGTTATTCCTCTAAGTCGTGCTTCGACATGTGGGAGATATAGCCGCATCGTGGGTGTTACAACGACTCTTGAAGAAATTAGATCATGTTGTGAGGGATTTATATGTAGCTACATCTCATCTAGATGAGGTTTAGCAAATCCGTATTACAACATCCCTAAAACAAAAGGTTATTACTCTCGAGGCATATTATTTCCTAATTTTTTAACACCAGCGATGACTCAAAGCATAAATGTCTTCTTGATGTTGGCAAGGAGAACCATCGGTGCGGGGAGTTCTTGTGGTGGAAGACATGTGCATTCCTTTTGTTCCAAATGGTCCACGAGGTGAGCATGATGAGGGCTGCCATCACTTTTATAATTGGATGGCCTTGTCGGATAATACAACAACCTATCTCTAGTCGTACGCCAGAGGTGCCAAGTGGTAGTATCATTGCTCTCAAGTTGAAGCCAACCTTTGAGCATATCTCACTGGTGGAGAGAAAACCGACATTTGAAGAGGAGGTGATCCACGAATTCTTGTTCACCCTTGCATAGGAGCAAATGCCACAATTTGGCAAAAAACTCTTCTCCGGTGTATATGTGGTCCAAATTCTATTTTGGATGGCCAGCCAAGCAAATAACTTGAGATTAGGCGGCGCCCAAGCTTTCCACATTGTGTGCTTCATAGCAGATTGGATAGCATCAAAAAATTGCGCTTTCTAAGCGGATCATGCCGTATATTGGCCACCAGCAGTGTGCTTCCACACAATATCATCATCGACATTGTTATCAAGTTGGACACCACGTAATGTGGTCCAAAGGGAAACAAATTCACGGAGGTGAGTTAGGTAAAATGACATTGTAATCTTGATTTTGGAGACCCATGCATCATTATTGAGAGCTTCTCGCACCTTCTAATTCTTTTTCTTGGATGCTTCATAAATGAGGGGTGCAATCTCCCTAGGCTTACGATTATGCACCCATGGTATGTCCCAAAAATTTCCGCGCCATTGCCGACAATTATGGTCGTGGATGTTGGGAAACGTAGTAGAAAACAAAAATTCCGTGCCTATGCACACCCAAGATCAATATGAAGATGCATAACGGATTGGGATCACGATCGTTACCATCACTGAGTTGCAGCGAAAGAAGAACACGTCGGTACATATCGTACTTGGAATCCCTTGAACCATTGATGAATGATCCCATGAACTTCCCACGAATAGTCGCTCAAACCAAAGACCGAAAGCACGACTTCTCTACATGGTTGCAAGCGCACAGCCTTATGATCCGGCAGCGCTTTGCCGTCTAGAGCTAATCATCATTGGAGAATTAGAGGGAGGATATTAGAACCACACTACGCTTCTAATTATGAGGATTAGAAGAACTAGACCAACCTCTAATTAGTCAAGTAGGACCAACTAGAACTAGGGCTAGAAGAACTAGAGGAGGCTCTGAAACTTGTGTGTTCCAAAGAGCAAAAACCTAGTATATATAGGTTGGAGGGAGGGAGAGGGAAGCCACCAAGGAGGGAAGTCCCTCCTTAGGACGCTAGCCAAGGGAGGGGAGGAAGAGTCCTCCTTGTCGGTGTCAAAACCGGCTGATCTCAGGTAGGGGGGGCCCAAGATGTATGTCTGAGGATCAATGGTAACAATGGACAAAGGGACACAATGTTTACCCAGGTTCGGGGCCTCCTAAAGAAGGTAAAACCCTACGTCCTGCTTGGTTATATTCAATGAGTATAGGGGTTACAAGAGTTGATCTACCTCGAATGACTAAACCCTAGATTGCCTAGCCTATGAATGTTATGATTCTGCCTCCGGTCTAACCCCCCCGGTTTATATAGACACCGCAGGGGCCTAGGGTTGTACAGAGTCGGTTTACAGAGAAAGGAAATAGCATATCCAAACACCTAATGTTGCCGTTCACACATACAGGAGTCCTAACCGGACACGGGAGGTGGTCTTCTTCCTTCATCTTGACAGCCCATCAGTCTGACCCATATTGAATAGGCCAGACGCCCGAGGACCCCCTAGTCCAGGACTCCCTCACTCCTCCCCATCCAATTCGGCCTCCTTCCATGGCAAAGGGCCCCCCCCCCCACTTGGGCCTTGGTGGCCCAAGTTGCCTTCCACCACCTGGCCTTTTTAGGCCCGTTGATGTTAAATTAAATATAGAAGTGTTCTAAATATTTTTGGACCCTTTTATATGTAATTTAACAACGCCAGAAACATTTCCCACATATATATTATTTATCGGTAATACCCGATATTACCCGATACTCTCCGAAACCCTTTCGGTGACCCTGAAACGCTTCCGGATCCTCTCAGAACTATTCCAAATATTAATGAAAAAATTCCACAAATGTATTCTCATCACTCCCGTCCTATTAACACTCAGAATATCATGATTGCCTTAAGCTTGTGACCCCGTAGATTCGGTAACTCACAGACATGAATGAAACTCCTTCGTTCAATGACCGATAGCGGAACCATGGACGTCCATATCAATCCCTATAAACACATGAATGATATTCGAGTGAACCTTTACTTATCATGCGTTGTTCCCTTTGCTTCACGATACTTCACAAAACCCGAGATGCACTAATATCCTCATAAGTCATCACATGCTCACTATACCGTATCCTTGTTACCGGTTTTGTTCTTCTTTCTCGTTATCGTGTTTCGGCATACCCGTGACGCAGTCACCTGTGTTTGGCTAGACGATGATGGATGCCATCACACTGAGAGGGCCCTAAGAATATCTCTCCATCATCGTCGGAGGAAATCCCACAGTCGAGCTATCTTGTCCCTTGTCAAACTTTTCGATGAGCCAGCAAGTTGTCTTTATGATCACCGTATTACAGGTGATGTTTAATCAACCCCAAAGTCCACCGTATGGCAAGAAGTGACTAAAATACACTCACGGTCTTAGGAGCAAAATCACACGTTGATACTTTGTGGAATTACAATTGAGTAGAGACGATATAAACTCAATTCATAATAGTCAAGTTTGGGTCGATTCAATATGACTGTTCTTCCAATGTCATAACTCGATGTTGTTTTAGGACCATCGTTTAACACTTAACGATATCCTAAGATCCAAAAAACTTGATCACCCCCAACAACACTTGAGCTAGTCCTAGAGGAAAGACTAGGAACCTTTCATTTAATGGTTTCTAATTCCACACGTGCCTATTAGTTTTCCACAGAATTGAATATGCCAGGATCATAACAGTTACATGATAGAATATAAACTCTTTAATTATGAATATGAAAATATAAAAATACAAATATTATTGCCTCTAGGGCATATTACCAATTGTGGAGGCATAAAACAAGCCAAAATCCATTTCGTCGCATGGATTACCTATGGTGACCCACATTATGGTTGGGTCCTTCCATTCAGACCAAAGCCATTGAAGCCTAAGTGCCTGCACAAACTTATCCGCACTGATCTCATCAAGGCCCCGGAGCTCATGTGGTCAGCAAACAATGTCCCAATTGACCCTGCCCTTAACATCATTAATTTTGTCCATTCGTTCACAAAGAAATATATGCAAAATATTGTTGACATTTTGAAGGGTGGTGGGAGGGACTATTTGGGGTGTGATATAGAAAACCATTTACGAAGAAATCACTAACTTGACAAGGTCGGAGCGACCGTTAGGGGTGATGTTTTGTCCATCCCAAGTAACTATTAGAAATATGCCCTAGAGGCAAACATATTTCTATTATTATATTCCCATATTCATAATAAAAGAGTCTATATTCTATGCTATAACTGCTATGATCCTGGGATATGCAATCCAATAGAAAACTCATATGCACGTGTGGAATGATAAACAATTAAATAAAAGATTCCTAGTGTTGCCTCTAGGACTAGCTCAAGTATTGTTGATGATCATGTTTTTCGGATTTTAACATATCGTGAAGTGTTAAATGATAGTCTTAAAACAACACTGAGATTATGATGTTGGGAGAACAATCATATTGAATCAGCCCAAGCTTATCTGGTATGTATTGAGTTTATATCGTCTGTATTCAATTGTAATAACATGGAGTGTTAACATGTGACTTCGCTCCTTAGACCATGAGAGTATCATAGTCACTTCTTACCATACGGTGGACTTTGGGGTTGCTCAAACGTCACCTGTAACACTATGATAATAACGACAACTTACAGGCTCATAGAAAAGTTTGACAAGGGACTAGATAGCTCGATAGTGGCATTTGCTCCTCCCATGATAGAGAGTATTATTAGGGCCCTCTCGTTGTGAAGGCATCCATCATCATCTAGCCAGACATAGGTGACTACGTCATGGGGATGCAGAAACATGACAACGAGAAAGAAGGACACAACCGTTAACGAGATTAACAACGTAGTGAGCATGTGATGACTCGGGAGGATACCGATGCATCCCGGGTTTTATGAAGTATCGTGAAGCAAAGGGAACATCATATGATAACCAAAGTTTCACTCGAATATCATTCGTGTGCTCATAGGGATCGTATGGATGTTGACAGTTCCGATATCGGTCATTGAACGAACGATTTTGTTCATGTCTATGGGTTACCAAACCTATGGGGTCACAAGCTTAAGGCAATCAATGTTTGCTGAGTGTTAGTAGGACGACAGCGATGATAATATACTTGTGGAATTGTTCCACACATATTCGAAATAGTTTCGAGAGGATCCGAAAGCGTTTTGGGGTCACTGGAAGGGTTTCAGTGAGTAACGGGTAATACCGGGTATTACCGGTAATTAATATATTGGTGGAAAATGTTTCCGGCACTGTTAAATTATATATATAATGCTTTAGTAATTGTTAGAAGGCATTTATATTTAACTTAATATCAACGGGCCTAAGAAGGCCAAGTGGTGGAAGGCAACTTGGGCCACCAAGGCCCAAGTGGGGGAGGCGCCCCCATAGCCATGGAAGGAGGCCGAACTAGAGAGGGGGCAGGACTCCTCCTCCCATCCGTTGGCCAGCGCACCAAGGAGGGACCTTCCCTCTTTGGTGTGAGCCCTCTCCCTTCCCTCCAACCTATATATACTAGTTTTTTTGCTCTTTGGAACATCCAAGTTTTGGAGCCTCCTCTAGTTCTTCTAGTTCTAGTTTTAGTTGGCCCCAGTTGACTAATTAGAGCTAGGTATAGTTCCTCTAATCCTCATAATTAGAAGCCCAGTGTGGTTCTAATCTCCACCCTCTAATTCTTCTGCGACGATTAGCTTGGTGAAGCACTGCCGAATCGTGGAGATTGCACGCTTGCAACCAAGTAGAGAGGTCGTGCTTTCGGTCTTTGGTTCGAGGGACTGTTAGTGGGCGGTTCGCGGGATCGTTTATCGATGGTTCGAGGGACTCCAAGTAAGATCTACACCGACATATTTTTCTTCCGCTGCAACTCGGTGACGGTAATGATCGTGATGCCAACCCGTTATGCATCTTCATATTGATCTTGGGTGTGCTTAGGTGCGATTTTTTCTACTACGTTTCCCAACAGTGACCAATTTGGCCACCACCTTGTCCTTAGGGAATCGAAAATGCACCTTTTTAGTTGTCGCACTGAGAAGAGCACCCTCACATATTCCATAGGAAAGGATGTTCGGTTGGCTGGGAGGCCTTGAAGATGTGTGCTGAGTTTAGCTGACCGCAATGAATGGGGACACCTATGGCGTCGTCCACATGTAGCTAGAGAGGTTCATAATCACAACACGACCGCATATTTTGTGGAACAATCTTTTTCTAGTTTCCAACTTGAGAAATTTTTGGATTGGGTTGATGACAAATAGCACGGGGGATATGAGACCCCTTGAAGAGGACACGCCCATGGAAAATGGAGTTGCCGAGCACCCCATTTAAAAGGATATGTGGGTAAGAGTTCAAAGGAGGGCGATGATTTAACACCAAAACATGACCAGGAAACCTCTATGTTGGAGGAGGTCAATAATGTACTCAAATTTGACCGAGTCAAAAGCCTTCTAGATGTCAAGCTAGAAAAGAAGGGGATATCTTTGCACTTATGGAGGCGGCGTGCAAGGTTTTTGTCACATACTGTGGGAAAAAGTCCATTTTAAACCTTGAACTTGTAGAGGTCCGGCGAAATGAACCCCCAAGTCAAAATCCCGGTCGATTGCACCCTGAACTCTGCAATCCCGGTCTAAATCGAACCTTCGGATCATTTCCCAAACAGGGATTGCTGACGTGGACCGGGATTGCTGAGGAAACGCTTGCAGCACCCATGGATGGGCCGGCCCAGTTCACGGCAGCGCATGCTGCGCCTTGTTGCTTCCATTTTTCGTTCGTTATTTGTTTTCTCTTTTTGGTTTTTCTTTAGTGGTTCTGCTTTCTTTTAGTTTTTCTTTTTATTTATATTTATATTCTTTTCTTTTTCCTTTTTTATGATTTCTTTTTTCTACTTCCTTCGGATCATTTTCCTATTTATATTACAAAAAAGTTCATCATGCATTATAAAATATTCATTGTATATTAGAAATTGCTCAATGAATATAAATTGTTCCTTGTGTTTCTGAATTTTCTTCAGTGGTATATTACCCAAATATTTAATGTGTATTTAAAAATGGTCATCATATATTAAAAAATGTTCATTGTGTATAATTTAAAATATTCATTGTATATTAAGAAAATGTTCAATGGATATTACAAAATCTTCAGTGCAAAATATTTGCAAATGTTCAAAAGCAGTTCGATAGATAATGTTTCGCACCGTGAATCTATCTGTTGAACTCACTAGTTCGGTTGGCAAGTTGCAACAGCTAATAAAACTGAGGTCGCGAATTTGAGATGCTACCGCAGAACTTTTCAGATTTTTTTCTGCGCCTGCTATTCAGTAGCTCCAAATGGGCTGGTGTTTTATACTTTAAAATAATTTGAGCATTCAAAAAAATATTTATGGGATTTGAAAAAAATATAGAAACAATATGCCCTGGTGGTTTGTTTTTCAAAATCAATTATTTCTTCAAAACAAATGAACTTTTCTGTAATTCATGAGCTTTCTCCAAAATGTTTAAAAAAAATAAAAAATAAATCGCTACAGTAAACGTTTTACATGTGTAATAAATTACGCGACTACAAATGTACTTACAAGGTTCTCCTTATAATTGATCATTAGCGCACGGTAGCTGAGGTGGTTATTCATACTAGTGCCGTGTTCTTTCGGCGCGAGTTCGATTCTCGCTCTCAACTTTTTTTGAGGTGTTTTTTTGCTTTTTTGGCGCAAGTACCAGGAACCGGCCCAGCGAAAGTTACGAGGTACCAGGAACCCTGACATCATTTGGCGCACGATCCTCCGAATTTTTTTTCAAGTGTTTTTTCGCGCGAGTACCAGGAACCGGCCCAGCGAAAGTTATTTAATAAAAAAAACGGCTCAGTGAAAGTTACGAGCTCAGGGTGTGCGCCTTTTGGAATTGTTGTTATTGAAGAAAAAATAATTTAGCGGGCCGGCCCACCAGACGAATCCCGGTTTAAATGATGTCAGGGTTCGATTTAGACCGGGATTACATAGTTTATGGTGCAATCGACCGGGATTTTGACTTGGGGGTCCATTCCGCCTAACCTCTACAAGTTTAAGGTTTAAAATGGACTTTTTCCCATACTGTGAGAACCTGGAAGTTAACTCCCAAATCCTCCTACATTTGATAGTCAACCGTAGGATCTTTGTTGGCAACACAGTGAAATGATATCATTGCAGAATAGGTGAAAGTGTTATAGGTTTAACAAATATTTCCACAAGGCATACACAAATAAATGTCTCATGACATGTATTACATTTAGAAAGCAGCGAAAAGTAAAAATGCGTAGCGACTCCATCTCAGACACAGGCTGTCAATATAGTCCGTGTGACCTCAGTTCTATGGATCGCCATTGTAGTCCTAGTCATCACCTTCGTCTTCATGGAACTATGTTGTCAACAAAATTATTGCCATGAGTACATTTCGTACTTAACATGCCTCCCTCGGGAAAGTACCTATAGCTATTAGCTATATGTGGCTTTAAAGGAAGGCTATATGGCTCATTTGCACAAATCTAGTTTTATTTGAAATATCATAGTAGTTGGATAAAAGTAGTTTTAGATGAAGACATATTTTTATCTCCAACATAACTTTCTTCAAGTGAGGATCCACAATCAACTCACTCTCTTCATAGATTCCAAGAATAGGGACAAAGAGGGAATATGCAAGACAAGTCTTGTGTGTCAAGAAAGATTAATGTGGCGTCCATGAACGTGGACATGGCTATTCCAATAGTTTTACACTCTGAAGAGGTTCTACAATTTACCCCAGGACACAATCCCATCTTGTTGCCACTAGTGGCTGCTGGTATAGTACACCATTTGGTATACCAACAGGGAGATTGTGATGAGGTCTTTCATTAGACCACACTTACTGTGACATGGCCACTAGGATTCAACACGGAAATAACCACAGTTCGTAGTCCGAGCCCCCTTTTGTGTCAAGGATACTCCTCGCAAAGCAGCTACCCCATCTATGGTACGACAATGATAGCAATAAGGGTGAACTAACTAATCAACCAAGTTAGTTCCCATATAGCATGTGGTTGTACTGTTAATACAATCTTCAAATCCAAGACTTATTAGGCCTCTTGTGGCACAGATAACAGATTGCCCCCTTCATCGGCATCCAATCGCTCCTTCAATCCTTGATTCAGGTGTCACCCGCGCCAGTATTTAGATGGTAAGTTTCACCCAGAGTAGAAGAGGATAGATGAAATCAACAAGGGCAACTAGCCTAGCTCAACGAGCTCAGCAACAAGTTTCAAGTGTGAACAATGATCCGAAGATCATTGAAAGAAGCACTATAGAATAATGAGCATGGCTAAGCATTTCTACTCTACCAGAATACGATATAATTATACTCAGGTGTCAAGACAATAGGCGACAAGCAGATCAAGGTAATATGTCAATCGACATGCTAGCTACTAGAATTAAAATAGCATGCATGTAAATATAAAATAAAATGCAATTTTGTAAAACATAGGATAATCATGATCAAAGAAGGAGGCTTGGCTTTATTGTTGAGTCCTTCTTCAGTAACTTGCTTATGTCCATGTACAACCTCATCACTCCCTACTCATCATAACAATATCAAATGACAAACAGTAAATACCAAAGCAATAGTAAGTTCGAAATAACACCAAAACAAATTAAGAGTGGATGGATAGAAAGATATTGATCAAGATGGAGATTCCTAAATGAGGTAACATGTTAGGGATAAGTAGAGAGGATTCAAAAAGTGACAGTCCTTCTTTGGTAAACACGGTTGACAACCGCTAAGTAAGACTTCCCAACAAGACTAATGTTTAGATATGAAATATGCTACTAACCAATAGTAGTGTCCACTACACATCTCGATTGACTGTATAAGAAACAACTATATGACGAACACAATGACATTAACACATATGGAATGGAACCATCCTACGCATTTAGCTACACAATCACAACATGGCATGATTAAGGTAAAAGTTAACTACAAATAAATATTTAGATAGAATCTAAATATTTATAATGGTCAATAGAAGTCAAACATATACATCAACTATATAATAATTCAAAATCATGCATTGCCTAAGATAACTAAACCAACATTATAAATCATACTAGTTAACAATGAAACACATACGATAAACATGAATTGAGTTGGATCTAGGTCTAGCACTAAAACAATACAAACTCATATCCAATATCATGAACCCAAACATATGAACCTAATACAAAGAAATTAAACAA
Source organism: Triticum dicoccoides (assembly GCF_002162155.2). Lineage (NCBI taxonomy): Eukaryota > Viridiplantae > Streptophyta > Magnoliopsida > Poales > Poaceae > Triticum > Triticum dicoccoides. Next base: position 87,701,038 of record NC_041387.1, on the reverse strand, counting down.
CACACTGAACAAACAAACAACAATTGTCCTAGACATGACATTGTAATACAAGATAATGTAACCTCATCCTACCACAAGATAGACATGGCATGTTTACGAGTAACAATTAAACACATATAAAGATTTAGATGCTTCTAAATTATTATAATGGTTAACATCAAGCAGAATCAACATCAACCATAACAACTATTAACAAACATTTCTATAACAAGAGCCAACTCAATACTAGGGTGAAAGCTAATTAAACAACTGGATAATAAGACACATGCCAAACAATCCATGTTAATATAGGATTATAAATATGTATTAACTAATAACACAAGCATCAAAGATAGAAGTGATCATTAGAAGATATTAAACTAGGACATGCTATTTATTACAAGAAATATCAATATCCAAATAACAACTACCAACAAGATTACCACCACATGCTTGTAATAACATAACTATTTATTTAAGTCGAGCCTATGAGGAAGGCATAACTCAACTAACATAAAAGGTAAACTATCTTAAGCATGAGATGAACCATTGCATCAAGTATAAAACACTCATAAGACTAACATGTGACAAGGGTAATCATCTATAAGAAGCACAGGGACTAAGCACTCAAGTATAACACAAGGATCATAATAAGACATGAAAGATCGCTATCATGACAAGATGTATAGGCTTAGGCATACAGCAATGTAATAGTGAGATAAACTAGATATACTACTAAGCATGGATGATTGTTGATTGCTGTAATCCGCGTTGGTATTTCCCTGAAGAGGAGAGGATGATGAACCACTGATGCGTCTCCAACGTATCTATAATTTTTTGATTTTTCCATGTTGTTATCTTATCATTCTTGGATGTTTTACAATCATTTTCTAATCATTTTATATAATTTTTTGGTAGTAACCTGTTAACATAGTGCCCATGCCAGTTGCTATTTTTTGCTTGTTCTTTTACATCATAGGAAATCAATACCAAACGGAGTCCAAATGCACCGAAACTTTTTGTGGATTTTTTCTAGACCAGAAGACACCTATTGGGCCAAAGAAGTACCAGAGGGGTGCTCCGAGGGGAGCACTGTTGGGGAACGTAGTAATAATTCAAAAAAAATCCTATGTGTCACCAAGATCAATCTAGGAGATGCTAGCAAAGAGAGAGAGAGAGAGAGGGAATGCATATCCATACCCTTGAAGATCGTTACGGAAGCGTTAGAAGAACGCAGTTGATGGAGTCGTACTCACGGTGATTCAAATCGTGAAAGATCTGATCCAAGCATCGAACAGATGGTGCCTCCGTGTTCAACACATGTACAGCCCGGGGACGTCTCCTCCTTCTTGATCCAGCAAGGGGAGAGGAGAAGTTGAGGGAGAAGTCCGACAGCATGAGGCGTGCTGGTGGTGGAACTCGTGGTTCTCTGGCAGGGCTTCGCCAAGCACTACAGAGGAGGAGGAGGTCTAGGAGGGGGAGGGCTGCACCAGGGGAAGGGTGCGGCTGCCCTCCCACCCCCTTCTATTTATAGGGTGAAGGGGAGAGGGGGCCAGTCCCCAAGTTGGTGGAGGGGGGCAACCCTAGGGTTTTAACCATAGGTGCCTTGGTCCCCTTGGGGGCACACCAGCCCACTAATGGGCTGGCTCCCACCCATATTCAGCCCATTTGGTCCCCCCGGGTAGGTGTCCCCACCCGGTGCACCCCCGTACACCTTTCGGTGGTCTCGGTACAATACTGATAACCCCGAAACTATTTCGACGACTGAAACTGGACTTCCCATATATAAATCTTCACCTCCGAACCATTCCCGAACTCCTCGTGACATCTAGGATCTCATACAAGACTCCGAACAACTTTTGGTAACTAAGGGAGTCCTGGATTAGGGGGTATCCGGACAGCCAGACTATATACATCGTTCGGACTATTGGAGCGTGAAGATACAAGACTCAAGACTTCGGCCCGTGTCCGGATGGGACTCTCCTTTGCGTGGAAGACAAGCTTGGCGATCCGGATATTGTGTTTCCTTCCTTGTAACCGACTCCATGTCAACCCTAGCCCTCTCCGGTGTCTATATAAACCGGAGAGGTTGGTCCTTAGAAGGCCGATCACAATTACAATTGTACCATCATAGGCTAGCTCTTAGGGTTTAGCCTCTATGATCTCGTGGTAGATCTACTCTTGTACTACTCATATTTTCAATATTAATCAAGCAGGAAGTAGGGTTTTACCTCCATTGAGAGGGCCCGAACCTAGGTAAACATTGTGTCCCTTGCTTCCTGTTACCATCAGCCTAAGACGCACAGATCGAGACCCCCTACCCGAGATCCGCCGGTTTTGACACCGACATTGGTGCTTTCATTGAGAGTTTCTCTATGTCGTCGCTGCAGGGCTTGATGTCGCCTTCAATCGTCAACAACACGGTCCAGGGGGAGACTTTTCTTCCTGGATAGATCTTCATGTTCGGCGGCTTCACACTGTGGGCCAATTCGCTTGGCCATCTGGAGCAGATCGATAGCTACGCCCCCGACCACCAGGTCAGGTTCGGAAACCTGAACTACACAGCGGATATTTGTGGAGACTTGATCTTCGACGGATTTGGGCCTGCGCCAGGGGCACCGAACAGTCACGACGAGCATGGCTTAGACCTGCTATCGGACAAAGCTCAAGATATCACCCCTCCAGTAGCCTTAGATCTAAATCCAGAGCAAGTTGTGTTGCCTAAGGACTGAGGGGTGGACCCCGCCCTATAGGCCGCACACTCACCGGCGGTGGAGCCGAACACAGATTTCACCTCAGTGGAAGCCTGTAACCCCGGGCCCCCGGACTCGTATCCGGTTGTTGGCTTCGGTCCGCACACCCTCCAGCCAGCCGAGCCAGGCCGGGCTCCGGTAATGGAGTTTACCGCTGCGGACATCTTCCAGCACTCGCCCTTCGGCGACATGCTGAACTCATTAAAGTCTCTCTCTTTGTCAGGAGGCTCTGGGCCGAACTATGTCCGACTTGAGTGGGAAGCAGGCGACGAAGGAATTCGCTGCCCAGCCACCACCCACTTCATTGCCACGATCGATGATTTAACCGACGTGCTTGACTTAGACTCCGAAGACATCGACGGTATGGACGACAATGCAGGAGAATTACAGGAGCCACCGCTCGCAGGGCGGTGGACGGCCACCTCCTCATACGATATATACATGGTGGACACTCCAAAGGAAACCAATGGCGATGAGGCAACGGTGGATTACCCCTCAGGAGGAAAAGCAAAGCATGGGCGTCTTCGGTGCCGCTCCAAGCCCCGCCACATCAACACCGGCCCCGAAGATGAAACCAATCCGGATGGTGCCAAAGAGGAATACAGCCCTGATCAGCCTACCTTGAAGCAGGCCGGACCGGCCACGGTAGGATACTTGGAGAGGGACAACTATACACCCCCCTCCGAAGACGAGGTAAGCCTCGGCAATGATGAGTTCAGCGTGCCCAAAGATCCAGTGGAACAAGTTCGCTTCAAGCGCCGGCTCATGCCCATGGCAAGGAGCCTACAAAGGAAGCAAGAGCAGCTTAAAGCTGACCAAGATCTGCTAGTTGATAGGTGGACCAAGATCCTGGCCATCGAAAAGTATGGACTCGACCGCCCTAACAAGGGGCATACGCGGCACAACTGGCTACCTCAACCTAAGCAGGAGAACCAAAGGCACACACCCCGACGTCCACACATCACTATGGTCCAAGACAGTAAGAAGGATACACGAAGAGGCATCCTCAAGCCTCGGCGCAATGGTCATAAACGTCAAGTCAGGGAAACGGGTGCCAAGTCCAGCAACTCTCAGTACGGTCAACGGACAAAGAATAGCTCAAGCCTATCCGGCCCGAGCCATACACTCGATCAACAGTGTGAAATTCACGGCACTCCCAGAAGGACGGCAAAGCATACCAATAGAGAATGCTGAATCCTCAGAACAAAATGACCGGTCGTGTGTCGGAAACAATGAGGGAGGCGTCTAGTGAAAAACCCCCCAGAACATAAAAGTATGGCCAATCGCCCTCGGTCACACTTCCCACAACAATTCAATTACCGTATCCCCAGACCTAGTAGTCCGGGGGCTTCATAATGCAAAAAACCCCCATGGGTATGAAACCACAAACTAAAGGATGCCAGGTGCAAAGGCCAAGTTTATTGGCCCACCACCCTAACGGTTGTTTCCGAATCACCAAAAAATGCCATGCCAAAGAGTAATTCTTCGGCACCTTCCCCTCATATGGTAATATACCGTATGCAAATAGGATGAACCACGTTGATTAGATTCCACGTGATAAACCATTAGGCCAACACCGGGTGATATAATCATGCCCACGGGCAAGGCCGAACTCCGCCCTTAGAGCGGAAATCATACAGCTGCTGGAGTAGCGAGTCGCGCATGCCTATCAAAATTTTGATATGACAAGCCAACTATCCGGACACCAACTGAGGAGTCTGCGCTACTTCACGGTATAGCGGCTGGGTTCACCAGGGTCCGATCAGGAACCCTTAGACTAACCACAAGAGGATGTTCAGCTGCCTCAAGCATTTGCCTTTACAAACTAACTTTGACGCAGAACAGGATTGGCGGCGTGGAATCGGCCCGGACACACAAGGGCGGGAACATGCACGTAGAAGGCAGTTTGGATTCACTTTTGATCCACTCACAACCCCCTCCAGTCCAGACATCACAGGTTCCGCCAAAAACACCTCTTTTCATAATCACACATCGTACTCATATGCGTAGACATATCATACTACTACAATGCGTAGACTTAAATAGCACTTACCGGCCGTCGTTTATCGCCGACGCCTCTTTGCCAAAAAACGGCAGTCACACTTCGTGTTACGCCCGGTTATGCCAGGGGCTTCACAGTACGGCAATAAAGTCTGACCACCTTTTCAGTCACTTGGCACCCCGAACTTATAGCATTATATGCGTCAGCTCCGAATCATGTCTTGGGTCATTGGTTGGGTTTGCCCGGCTCCCATGTTTTGGTACCTTACATTCCGTTCTATCGTCTAAGGTAGCGCTGGGAGAACTACTACGATTGTGTCCCGGTTCTGCCGGACGAGCACCTCAGTAGAGAAAGCCGAAAACCGACTGTCATGATGCAGCGAGAGCTGGTCAGCTCTTCGAGAGGTTGTAAAATCCTTAAAGATTTATTCCGCACAATGCCACTATCAATGCGGAGTGCGATGGATCGGTCTTCTGATCAGGCGCCAATAGAGCCCCTAGTTCGGCCTTCCGAACACTAGGGGCTGCGCCGACCATACTCGAATTCCTATGGCTAAGTGAGAGTAGTAAAGCCCTATAGTCTGATTGCCTGGTTCGTGGTGAGAAACACCTCCTTAAAAGGACCCAACTATGGGATAAACAACGTTCAGATATATCCTGAACACCCCCGTATTCTTTTTACGTGGGGGCAGAAGCCGACGACTGGCCAACTCTCAGGATTTACATACAATAAACAGCCGCACAGGAAGAACATATGTTAAAAAAACAAGCAATATATAATAAAAATGCCATTATCCCATATTACAGAAAGCGGCATGAATGCCCTGAGGGGAATATAATGTCTTTGGTACACTTATCCACCGCAAGGCAGGCCCCCTTCAGTACACCTTCATAGTACAGTTCGGGCTTGCGGTGCTCCTTACCCTCCGGCGGTCCCTCAGTCATCAGCTTCTCCGCGTCAAGCTTCCCCCAATGCACTTTTGCATGGGCGAACGCCATGCGCGCACCTTCTATACGGACTGGTCGCTTGATAGCATCAAGCCGAGGACAGGCGCCCACAATCCGCTTCACGAGTCTGAAATAACTGCTTGGAATTGGCTCCGCAGGCCACAGCCGGACAACCAAGTCCTTCATGGCCAGTTCGGCCGCCTGGTGCAGTTTGACCAACTGCTTCAGCTGATCGATAAAAGGCACCGGATAGTTTGGCGCCAAATACTGCGACCAGAAGTTCCTCTCCGCAGACTTCTTCTCCTCGGTCCGGTAAAATAGGGCGGCATCTGATATGCTACGAGGCAGATCCGCAAAAGCCCCTGCAAAAATAAGAATTCAGCTTGCCGCTTAAGAGTTCTCCCCACTATCAGGTAAAAATGTCCATGAATACAACATGCCTAACCAGCCGCAACTTTCCGGGCCTCCTGAATGTCCCATACAGCACCTCGGGCTTCTTCCCGAGCATGTACCGCGGCTTCGAGAGCTTGGGCGAGTTCGGATTCTTTCCCTACTAGACTCTGCTCCAAGCCATCGCTTTTCTTCACAGCCTCATGGAGCTCCCGCTAGCTGTGATGACCCTGGCCTCGTGTTTTTCACTACGTGCTTGTTTGGCGGCAGCCTTCTCGTTGGCATCAGCCATAGCCTTCTTCAGTGCCTCATATTCGGCACTCGCTCCTAGGGCATACAACATAAATACTTTTCAATAGGCACAATAACTTATTCGTGCCCAATGCAAGACAATGTTTCAACATACCTTGCTTATCCTCTAATTGCTTCTTCACACGGCCAAGTTCTTCCTTGGCCCGTTCCAGGCTCCGCTTCAGTTCGGACACTTCCGCATTATGAGCGGCCGTCTTCTCCGAACACGCCTATTTTCAAACAAAGAGGTACACGTCATCCACAAAGGTTCCCATGATAAAATAGGATTTAATCCCCTGCCCGGCTCTCTTTCTTTCGCCGGACAATGTATCAGGGGCTACTACTCATATTATGATGATTCCTCCAAAGGTTTCTTAGAAACCATACCTCAAAAACTTTTATAAGGCCGAGGCAGGACTCATTCAGCCTGCTTTCGGCAGACTGAATCTTTCCAACCACCGCACCCATGAGTGTCCGATGTTCGTCGATGATAAACGTGTTCTTTAACGCTGTCGACAGACCGCCTGACAGCTCTGCATGGACAGAGGTTACCGGCGGAGTAGGCAAACCTCCCTCCGCCGAAGGTGGCCGCTCGCTCGATCCTGGAGCCTTAGAGGTCTCCAGGACCTTATCTGGCTGTGGTCCGAACCCGAGATCGCCCCCATCATCGACACGCCATGGGGCCGCTGCCCCCACGTGTCCGGCTCCAGAGACATGTCTCTCCTGCTCTGGGTCTCTTTGAGATGACACCTCGGTGTCGCTCCTGGACTTTGGAGAAGGAGCCTCCGGGGGTGTCTCGCTTGCCACGACATCCGTGCTCAGCGAATCCTCCGATGAGGACTGTCCGGCACGAGACCTCGCCGGGCTACATGAGATATGGCGATAGTCAAAACTACTGCACCCAGACGGCCCAGGATGCATAGACGCATTCGGATTTCAGTTACTTACGATTTTTCCAGGGGCTGGGCCCTGGGATCCCACTTCGGGCTGTTTTCGGTAACCGTGGTGGACGCCTCTGGACGAGAACCTCTCCCCCTCTTGGGTGATTCGGCCTCCAGGGATGGGGAAGCTTCATGCTTCTTCCCACCTTCAGTGTGAGGCTCATCCTCGTCTGCTTCCTCATCTTCGTCTTCCGAAGAAGGAGCATCGCTTGAGTCTTTAGATTTTGCGTCCGAAGCCTCGCGGCGACGGAGGCCACTCCGGGTCTTCTTGACCTTCTTGGAGGCCTCCTTCTTTGGCGCCTCGCAAGACGCGGGGACCAGCATCTTCGTCAGAAGAGGTCCGGCTGGTTCCTCCGGCAGCAGGGTCGGACAATATATCCGCTCCACCTTCTTTATCCATCCTGAGGTCACGATGAAACACGATTAAAATGTCTCCCTCATGACATGCCAACTGAAGCATGGATGGACAGAGCGCGGCTGTAACTTACCGGGCTTGCAGAATGGGATAATTGATACCCACGGTCCTCGGCGGAGCCCGGCCGCGATTTGCCGGACTTGAAGAGCACCTTCTATATATCCTTGCGGGAGGAATCATAGAGCTCCTGAAGGGTTTGGTGCTTAGTTGGGTCGAACTCCCACAGAGTGCAGGCCCGACGCAGGCAAGGGAGAACTAGGCGAACTAGCATCACCTGGACTACATCGACAAGTTTGACATCGCTGTCAATCACGCTCTAAACGCGCGTCTGGAGCAGTGATAGCTCATCGGACGAGGACCAGTTCGGGCCCTTCTTGGGCCAGGACGTGAGCCGCAGTGGAGCTCCGGATCTGAACTCAGGAGCTGCAGCCCACTTTTTGCCGCGTGGTTTGGTGATATAGAACCACTGCTGCTGCCACTCCTTTACGAAGTCGTTGAAGGCGCCCTTCGGCCAAACGGCCTTAGGCATCTTGCTCACCATGGCACGGCCGCACTCGGCGTGTTTGCCACTCACCACCTTGGGCTTCACATTGAAAACGTTCAGCCACAGGCCGAAGTGAGGTGGAATTCGGAGAAAGGCCTCGCACACGATGATGAACGTCGAGAAATTGAGAAAAGAGTTGGGGGAAAGATCATGCAAATCAATACCATAGTAATACTTGACTCCACGGACAAATGGGTGGAGGGGAAACCCGAGCCTGTGGACAAAGTGGGGAAGGAACACGACTCTTTCATGAGGCTCCGGAGTGGGGACGATCTGTCCCGTGAGTGTCCGATGTTCGTCGACGATAGACGCGTTCTTTAACGCTGTTGACAGACCGCCCGATAGCTCAGCATGGACAGAGGTTACCGGCGGAGTAGGCAAACCTCCCTCCGTCGAAGGTGGCCGCTCGCTCGATCCTGGAGCCTTAGAGGTCTCCAGGACCTTATCCGGCTGTGGTCCGAACCCGAGATCGCCCCCATCGTCGACACACCGTGGGGCCGCTGCCCCCATGTGTCCGGCACCAGAGACATGTCTCTCCTGCTCTGAGTCTCTTTGAGACGACACCTCGGTGTCACGCCTGGACTTTGGAGAAGGAGCCTCCGAGGGTGTCTCGCTTGCCATGGCATCCGAGCTCAGCGAATCCTCCGATGAGGACTGTCCGGCAGGAGACCTCGCCGGGCTACATGAGATATGGCGATAGTCAAAACTACTGCACCCAGACGGTCCAGGATGCATAGACGCATTCGGATTTCGGTTACTTACGATTTTTCCAGGGGCAGGGCCCTGGGATCCCACTTTGGGCTCTTGTCGGTAACCGTGGTGGACGCCTCTGGACGAGAACCTCTCCCCCTCTTGGGCGATTCAGCCTCCAGGGACGGGGAAGCTGCATGCTTCTTCCCACCTTCAGAGTGAGGCTCGTCCTCTTCTGCTTCCTCCTCTTAGTCTTCCGAAGAAGGAGCATCGCTTGAGTCTTCAGATTTTGCATCCAAAGCCTCGCTGTGACGGAGGCCACTCCGGGTCTTCTTGACGTTCTCGGAGGCCTCCTTCTTTGGCGCCTCGTAAGGCACGGGGACCAGCATCTTCGTCAGAAGACGTCCGGCTGGTTGCTCCGGCAGCAGGGCCGGACAATGTATCCGCTCCACCTTCTTTATCCATCCCTGAGATCACGATGAAACACGATTAAAATGTCTCCCTCATGACATGCCAACTGAAGCATGGATGGACAGAGCGCGACTGTAACTTACCGGGCTTGCAGAATGGGATAATTGATACCCACGGTCCTCGGCGGAGCCCGGCCACGATTTGCCGGACTTGAAGAGCACCTTCTAGATATCCTTGTGGGAGGAACCATAGAGCTCCTGAAGGGTTTGGTGCTTGGTTGGGTCGAACTCCCACAGAGTGCAGGCCCGGTGCTGGCAAGGGAGAACCAGGCGAACTAGCATCACCTGGACTACATCGACAAGTTTGACGTCCCTGTCAATCACGCTCTAAACGCGCATCTGGAGCAGTGATAGCTCATCGGACGAGGACCAGTTCGGGTCCTTCTTGGGCCAGGACGTGAGCCGCAGTGGAGCTCCGGATCTGAACTCAGGAGCTGCAGCCCACTTTTTGCCGCGTGGTTCGGTGATATAGAACCACTGCTGCTGCCACTCCTTTACGGAGTCGTTGAAGGCGCCCTTCGGCCAAACAGCCTTAGGCATCTTGCTCACCATGGCGCTGCCGCACTCGGCGTGTTCGCCACTCACCTCCTTGGGCTTCACATTGAAAACCTTCAGCCACAGGCCGAAGTGAGGTGAAATCCAGAGAAAGGCCTCGCACACGACGATGAACATCGTGATATTGAGAAAAGAGTTGGGGGAAAGATCATGAAAATCAATCCCATAGTAATACATGACTCCACGGACAAATGGGTGGAGGGGAAACCCGAGCCCGTGGACAAAGTGGGGAAGGTACACAACTCTTTCATGAGGCTCCGGAGTGGGGACGATCTGTCCCGTGAGTGTCCGATGTTCGTCGACGATAGACGCGTTCTTTAACGCTGTCGACAGACCGCCCGACAGCTCTGCATGGACAGAGGTTACCGGCGGAGTAGGCAAACCTCCCTCCGTCGAAGGTGGCTGCTCGCTCGATCCTGGAGCCTTAGAGGTCTCCAGGACCTTATTCGGCTGTGGTCCGAACCCGAGATCGCCCCCATCGTCGACACGCCTTGGGGCCGCTGCCCCCACGTGTCCGGCACCAGAGACATGTCTCTCCTGCTCTGGGTCTATTTGAGACGACACCTTGGTGTCACGCCTGGACTTTGGAGAAGGAGCCTCCAAGGGTGTCTCGCTTGCCACGGCATTTGAGCTCAGCGAATCCTCCGATGAGGACTGTCCGGCAGGAGACCTCACCGGGCTACATGAGATATGGTGATAGTCAAAACTACTGCACCCAGACGGCCCAGGATGCATAGACGCATTCGGATTTCGGTTACTTATGATTTTTCCAGGGGCTGGGCCCTGGGATCCCACTTCGGGCTGTTGTCGGTAACCGTGGTGGACGCCTCTGGACGAGAACCTCTCCCCCTCTTGGGCGGTTCGGCCTCCAGGGACGGGGAAGCTGCACGCTTCTTCCCACCTTCAGAGTGAGGCTCGTCCTCTTCTGCTTCCTCCTCTTCGTCTTCCGAAGAAGGAGCATCGCTTGAGTCTTCAGATTTTGCGTCCAAAGCCTCGCTGCGACGGAGGCCACTCCGGGTCTTCTTGACCTTCTCGGAGGCCTCCTTCTTTGGCGCCTCGTAAGGCGCAGGGACCAGCATCTTTGTCAGAAGAGGTCCGGCTGGTTCCTCCGGCAGCAGGGTCGGACAATGTATCCGCTCCACCTTCTTTATCCATCCCTGAGTTCACGATGAAACACGATTAAAATGTCTCCCTCATGACATGCCAACTGAAGCATGGATGGACAGAGCGCGGCTGTAACTTACCGGGCTTGCAGAATGGGATAATTGATACCCACGGTCCTCGGTGGAGCCCGGCCACGATTTGCCGGACTTGAAGAGCACCTTCTAGATATCCTTGCGGGAGGAATCATAGATCTCCTGAAGGGTTTGGTGCTTGGTTGGGTCGAACTCCCACAGAGTGCAGGCCCGACGCTGGCAAGGCAGAACTAGGCGAACTAGCATCACCTGGACTACATCGACAAGTATGACGTCCCTGTCAATCATGCTCTAAACGCGCGTCTGGAGCAGTGATACCTCATCGGAAGAGGACCAGTTCGGGCCCTTCTTGGGCCAGGACGTGAGCCGCAGTGGAGCTCCGAATCTGAACTCGGGAGCTGCATCCCACTTTTTGCCGTGTGGTTCGGTGATATAGAACCACTGCTGCTACCACTCCTTTACGGAGTCGTTGAAGGCGCCCTTCGGCCAAACGGCCTTAGGCATCTTGCTCACCATGGCGCTGCCGCACTCGGCGTGTTCGCCACTCACCACCTTGGGCTTCACATTGAAAACCTTCATCCACAGGCCGAAGTGAGGTGAAATCCGGAGAAAGGCCTCGCACACGATGATGAACGTCGAGATATTGAGAAAAGAGTTGGGGGAAAGATCATGCAAATCAATCCCATAGTAATACTTGACTCCACGGACAAATGGGTGGAGGGGAAACCCGAGCCTGTGGACAAAGTGGGGAAGGAACACGACTCTTTCATGAGGCTCCGGAGTGGGGACGATCTGTCCCGTGAGTGTCCGATGTTCGTCGACGATAGACGCGTTCTTTAACGCTGTTGACAGACCGCCCGATAGCTCAGCATGGACAGAGGTTACCGGCGGAGTAGGCAAACCTCCCTCCTTCGAAGGTGGCCGCTCGCTCGATCCTGGAGCCTTAGAGGTCTCCAGGACCCTATCCGGCTGTGGTCCGAACCCGAGATCGCCCCCATCGTCGACACACCGTGGGGCCGCTGCCCCCATGTGTCTGGCACCAGAGACATGTCTCTCCTGCTCCGAGTCTCTTTGAGACGACACCTCGGTGTCACGCCTGGACTTTGGAGAAGGAGCCTCCGAGGGTGTCTCGCTTGCCATGGCATCCGAGCTCAGCGAATCCTCCGATGAGGACTGTCCGGCAGGAGACCTCGCCGGGCTACATGAGATATGGCGATAGTCAAAACTACTGCACCCAGACGGCCCAGGATGCATAGACGCATTCGGATTTCGGTTACTTACGATTTTTCCAGGGGCAGGGCCCTGGGATCCCACTTCGGGCTCTTGTCGGTAACCGTGGTGGACGCCTCTGGACGAGAACCTCTCCCCCTCTTGGGCGATTCAGCCTCCAGGGACGGGGAAGCTGCACGCTTCTTCCCACCTTCAGAGCGAGGCTCGTCCTCTTCTGCTTCCTCCTCTTCGTCTTCCGAAGAAGGAGCATCGCTTGAGTCTTAAGATTTTGCGTCCAAAGCCTCGCTGTGACGGAGGCCACTCCGGGTCTTCTTGACGTTCTCGGAGGCCTCCTTCTTTGGCGCCTCGTAAGGCACGGGGACCAGCATCTTCGTCAGAAGACGTCCGGCCGGTTCCTCCGGCAGCAGGGCCGGACAATGTATCCGCTCCACCTTCTTTATCCATCCCTGAGGTCACGATGAAACATGATTAAAATATCTCCATCATGACATGCCAACTGAAGCATGGATGGACAGAGCGCGGCTGTAACTTACCGGGCTTGCAGAATGGGATAATTGATACCCACGGTCCTCGGCGGAGCCCGGCCACGATTTGCCGGACTTGAAGAGCACCTTCCAGATATCCTTATGGGAGGAACCATAGAGCTCCTGAAGGGTTTGGTGCTTGGTTGGGTCGAACTCCCACAGAGTGCAGGCCCGGTGCTGGCAAGGGAGAACCAGGCGAACTAGCATCACCTGGACTACATCGACAAGTTCGACGTCCCTGTCAATCACGCTCTAAACGCGCGTCTGGAGCAGTGATAGCTCCTCGGACGAGGACCAGTTCGGGTCCTTCTTGGGCCAGGACGTGAGCCGCAGTGGAGCTCCGGATCTGAACTCAGGAGCTGCAGCCCACTTTTTGCCGCGTGGTTCGGTGATATAGAACCACTGCTGCTGCCACTCCTTTACGGAGTCGTTGAAGGCGCCCTTCGGCCAAACGGCCTTAGGCATCTTGCTCAGCATGGCGCTGCCGCACTCGGCGTGTTCGCCACTCACCACCTTGGGCTTCACATTGAAAACCTTCAGCCACAGGCCGAAGTGAGGTGAAATCCGGAGAAATGCCTCGCACACGACGATGAACGTCGAGATATCGAGAAAAGAGTTGGGGGAAATATCATGAAAATCAATCCCATAGTAATACATGACTCCACGGACAAATGGGTGGAGGGGAAACGCGAGCCCATGGACAAAGTGGGGAAGGTACACAACTCTTTCATGAGGCTCCGGAGTGGGGACGATCTGTCCCGTGAGTGTCCGATGTTCGTCGACGATAGACGTGTTCTTTAACGCTGTTGACAGACCGCCCGACAGCTCTGCATGGACAGAGGTTACCGGCGGAGTAGGCAAACCTCCCTCCGTCGAAGGTGGCTGCTCGCTCGATCCTGGAGCCTTAGAGGTCTCTAGGACCTTATCCGGCTGTGGTCCGAACCCGAGATCGCCCCCATCGTCGACACGCCTTGGGGCCGCTGCCCCCACGTGTCCGGCACCAGAGACATGTCTCTCCTGCTCTGAGTCTCTTTGAGACGACACCTTGGTGTCACGCCTGGACTTTGGAGAAGGAGCCTCCGAGGGTGTCTCGCTTGCCACGGCATTTGAGCTCAGTGAATCCTCCGATGAGGACTGTCCGGCAGGAGACCTCACCGGGCTACATGAGATATGGCGATAGTCAAAACTACTGCACCCACACGGCCCAGGATGCATAGACACATTCGGATTTCGGTTACTTACGATTTTTCCAGGGGCTGGGCCCTGGGATCCCACTTCGGGCTGTTGTCGGTAACCGTGGTGGACGCCTCTGGACGAGAACCTCTCCCCCTCTTGGGCGATTCGGCCTCCAGGGACGGGGAAGCTGCACGCTTCTTCCCACCTTCAGAGTGAGGCTCGTCCTCTTCTGCTTCCTCCTCTTCGTCTTCCGAAGAAGGAGCATTGGTTGAGTCTTCAGATTTTGCGTCCAAAGCCTCGCTACGACGGAGGCCACTCCGGGTCTTCTTGACCTTCTCGGAGGCCTCCTTCTTTGGCGCCTCGTAAGGCGCAGGGACCAGCATCTTCGTCAGAAGAGGTCCGGCTGGTTCCTCCGACAGCAGGGTCGGACAATGTATCTGCTCCACCTTCTTTATCCATCCCTGAGTTCACGATGAAACATGATTAAAATGTCTCCCTCATGACATGCCAACTGAAGCATGGATGGACAGAGCGCGGCTGTAACTTACCGGGCTTGCAGAATGGGATAATTGATACCCACGGTCCTCGGCGGAGCCCGGCCACGATTTGCCGGACTTGAAGAGCACCTTCTAGATATCCTTGCGGGAGGAATCATAGATCTCCTGAAGGGTTTGGTGCTTGGTTGGGTCGAACTCCCACAGAGTGCAGGCCCGACGCTGGCAAGGGAGAACTAGGCGAACTAGCATCACCTGGACTACATCGACAAGTATGACGTCCCTGTCAATCATGCTCTAAACGCGCGTCTGGAGCAGTGATAACTCATCGGACGAGGACCAGTTCGGGCCCTTCTTGGGCCAGGACGTGAGCCGCAGTGGAGCTCCGAATCTGAACTCAGGAGCTGCAGCCCACTTTTTGCCGCGTGGTTCGGTGATATAGAACCACTGCTGCTACCACTCCTTTACGGAGTCATTGAAGGCGCCCTTCGGCCAAACAGCCTTAGGCATCTTGCTCACCATGGCGCTGCCGCACTCAGCGTGTTCGCCACTCACCACCTTGGGCTTCACATTGAAAACCTTCATCCACAGGCCGAAGTGAGGTGAAATCCGGAGAAAGGCCTCGCACACGATGATGAACGTCGAGATATTGAGAAAAGAGTTGGGGGAAAGATCATGCAAATCAATCCCATAGTAATACTTGACTCCACGGACAAATGGGTGGAGGGGAAACCCGAGCCTGTGGACAAAGTGGGGAAGGAACACGACTCTTTCATGAGGCTCCGGAGTGGGGACGATCTGTCCCGTGAGTGTCCGATGTTCATCGACGATAGACGCGTTCTTTAACGCTGTTGACAGACCGCCCGATAGCTCAGCATGGACAGAGGTTACCGGCGGAGTAGGCAAACCTCCCTCCGTCGAAGGTGGCTGCTCGCTCGATCCTGGAGCCTTAGAGGTCTCCAGGACCTTATCCGGCTGTGGTCCGAACCTGAGATCACCCCCATCGTCAACACACCGTGGGGCCGCTGCCCCCATGTGTCCGGCACCAGAGACATGTCTCTCCTGCTCTGAGTCTCTTTGAGACGACACCTCGGTGTCACGCCTGGACTTTGGAGAAGGAGCCTCCGAGGGTGTCTCGCTTGCCATGGCATCCGAGCTCAGCGAATCCTCCGATGAGGACTGTCCGGCAGGAGACCTCGCCGGGCTACATGAGATATGGCGATAGTCAAAACTACTGCACCCAGACGGCCCAGGATGCATAGACGCATTCGGATTTCGGTTACTTACGATTTTTCCAGGGGCAGGGCCCTGGGATCACACTTCGGGCTCTTGTCGGTAACCATGGTGGACGCCTCTGGACGAGAACCTCTCCCCCTCTTGGGCGATTCAGCCTCCAGGGACGGGGAAGCTGCACGCTTCTTCCCACCTTCAGAGTGAGGCTCGTCTTCTTCTGCTTCCTCCTCTTCGTCTTCCGAAGAAGGAGCATCGCTTGAGTCTTTAGATTTTGCGTCCAAAGCCTCGCTGTGACGGAGGCCACTCCGGGTCTTCTTGACGTTCTCGGAGGCCTCCTTCTTTGGCGCCTCGTAAAGCACGGGGACCAGCATCTTCGTCAGAAGACGTCCGGCCGGTTCCTCCGGCAGCAGGGCCGGACAATGTATCCGCTCCACCTTCTTTATCCATCCCTGAGGTCACGATGAAACACGATTAAAATGTCTCCCTCATGACATGCCAACTGAAGCATGGATGGATAGAGCGCGGCTGTAACTTACCGGGCTTGCAGAATGGGATAATTGATACCCACGGTCCTCGGCGGAGCCCGGCCACGATTTGCCGGACTTGAAGAACACCTTCCAGATATCCTTGTGGGAGGAACCATAGAGCTCCTGGAGGGTTTGGTGCTTGGTCGGGTCGAACTCCCACAGAGTGCAGGCCCGGTGCTGGCAAGGGAGAACTAGGCGAACTAGCATCACCTGGAATACATCGACAAGTTTGACGTCCCTATCAATCACGCTCTAAACGCGCGTCTGGAGCAGTGATAGCTCATCGGACGAGGACTAGTTCGGGTCCTTCTTGGGCCAGGACGTGAGCCGCAGTGGAGCTCCGGATCTGAACTCAGGAGCTGCAGCCCACTTTTTGCCGCGTGGTTCGGTGATATAGAACCACTGCTGCTGCCACTCCTTTACGGAGTCGTTGAAGGCGCCCTTCGGCCAAACGGCCTTAGGCATCTTGCTCACCATGGCGCTGCCACACTCGGCGTGTTCGCCACTCACCACCTTGGGCTTCACATTGAAAACCTTCAGCCACAGGCCGAAGTGAGGTGAAATCCGGAGAAATGCCTCGCACACGACGATGAACGTCGAGATATTGAAAAAAGAGTTGGGGGAAAGATCATGAAAATCAATCCCATAGTAATACATGACTCCACGGACAAATGGGTGGAGGGGAAACCCGAGCCCGTGGACAAAGTGGGGAAGGTACACAACTCTTTCATGAGGCTCCGGAGTGGGGACGATATGTCCCGTGAGTGCCGATGTTCGTCGACGATAGACGCGTTCTTTAACGCTGTTGACAGACCGCCCGACAGCTCTGCATGGACAGAGGTTACCGGCAGAGTAGGCAAACCTCCCTCCGTCGAAGGTGGCTGCTCGCTCGATCCTGGAGCATTAGAGGTCTCTAGGACCTTATCCGGCTGTGGTCCGATCCCGAGATCGCCCCCATCGTCGACACGCCTTGGGGCCGCTGCCCCCACGTGTCCGACACCAGAGACATGTCTCTCCTGCTCTGGGTCTCTTTGAGACGACACCTTGGTGTCACGCCTGGACTTTGGAGAAGGAACCTCCGAGGGTGTCTCGCTTGCCACGGCATTTGAGCTCAGCGAATCCTCCGATGAGGACTGTCCGGCAGGAGACCTCACCGGGCTACATGAGATATGGCGATAGTCAAAACTACTGCACCCAGACGGCCCAGGATGCATAGACGCATTCGGATTTCGGTTACTTACGATTTTTCCAGGGGCTGGGCCCTGGGATCCCACTTCGGGCTGTTGTCGGTAACCGTGGTGGACGCCTCTGGACGAGAACCTCTCCCCCTCTTGGGCGATTCGGCCTCCAGGGACGGGGAAGCTGCACGCTTCTTCCCACCTTCAGAGTGAGGCTCGTCCTCTTCTACTTCCTCCTCTTCGTCTTCCGAAGAAGGAGCATCGCTTGAGTCTTCAGATTTTGCGTCCAAAGCCTCGCTGCGACGGAGGCCACTCCGGGTCTTCTTGACCTTCTCGGAGGCCTCCTTC
The DNA here is from genome assembly GCF_002162155.2 of Triticum dicoccoides. NCBI lineage: Eukaryota > Viridiplantae > Streptophyta > Magnoliopsida > Poales > Poaceae > Triticum > Triticum dicoccoides. Next base: position 87,683,155 of record NC_041387.1, on the reverse strand, counting down.
TTTGGCGCCTCGTAAGGCGCAGGGACCAGCATCTTCGTCAGAAGAGGTCCGACCGGTTCCTCCGGCAGCAGGGCCGAACAATGTATCCGCTCCACCTTCTTTATCCATCCCTGAGTTCACGATGAAACACGATTAAAATGTCTCCCTCATGACATGCCAACTGAAGCATGGATGGACAGAGCATGGCTGTAACTTACCGGGCTTGCAGAAGGGGATAATTGATACCCATAGTCCTCGGCGGAGCCCGGCCATGATTTGCCGGACTTGAAGAGCACCTTCCAGATATCCTTGTGGGAGGAATCATAGATCTCCTGAAGGGTTTGGTGCTTGGTTGGGTCGAAATCCCACAGAGTGCAGGCCCGGTGCTGGCAAGGGAGAACCAGGCGAACTAGCATCACCTGAACTACATCGACAAGTATGACGTCCCTGTCAGTCATGCTCTAAACGCGCGTCTGGAGCAGTGATAACTCATCGGACGAGGACCAGTTCGGGCCCTTCTTGGGCCAGGACGTGAGCCGCAGTGGAGCTCCGAATCTGAACTCAGGAGCTGCAGCCCACTTTTTGCCGCGTGGTTCGGTGATATAGAACCACTGCTGCTACCACTCCTTTACGGAGTCGTTGAAGGCGCCCTTCGGCCAAACGGCCTTAGGCATCTTGCTCACCATGGCGCTGCCGCACTCGGCGTGTTCGCCACTCACCACCTTGGGCTTCACATTGAAATCCTTCATCCACAGGCCGAAGTGAGGTGAAATCCGGAGAAAGGCCTCGCACACAATGATGAACGTCGAGATATTGAGAAAAGAGTTGGGGGAAAGATCATGCAAATCAATCCCATAGTAATACTTGACTCCACGGACAAATGGGTGGAGGGGAAACCCGAGCCTGTGGACAAAGTGAGGAAGGAACACGACTCTTTCATGAGGCTCCGGAGTGGGGACGATCTGTCCCGTGAGTGTCCGATGTTCGTCGACGATAGACGCGTTCTTTAACGCTATTGACAGACCGCCCGATAGCTCAGCATGGACAGAGGTTACCGGAGGAGTAGGCAAACCTCCCTCCGTCGAAGGTGGCTGCTCGCTCGATCCTGGAGCCTTAGAGGTCTCCAGGACCTTATCCGGCTGTGGTTCGAACCCGAGATCACCCCCATCGTCGACACACCGTGGGGCCGCTGCCCCCATGTGTCCGGCACTAGAGACATGTCTCTCCTGCTCTGAGTCTCTTTGAGACGACACCTCGGTGTCACGCCTGGACTTTGGAGAAGGAGCCTTCGAGGGTGTCTCGCTTGCCATGGCATCCGAGCTCAGCGAATCCTCCGATGAGGACTGTCCGGCAGGAGACCTCGCCGGGCTACATGAGATATGGCGATAGTCAAAACTACTGCACCCAGACGGCCCAGGATGCATAGACGCATTCGGATTTCGGTTACTTACGATTTTTCCAGGGGCAGGGCCCTGGGATCACACTTCGGGCTCTTGTCGGTAACCATGGTGGACGCCTCTGGACGAGAACCTCTCCCCCTCTTGGGCGATTCAGCCTCCAGGGACGGGGAAGCTGCACGCTTCTTCCCACCTTCAGAGTGAGGCTCGTCCTCTTCTGCTTCCTCCTCTTCGTCTTCCGAAGAAGGAGCATCGCTTGAGTCTTCAGATTTTGCGTCCAAAGCCTCGCTGTGACGGAGGCCACTCCGGGTCTTCTTGAAGTTCTCGGAGGCCTCCTTCTTTGGCGCCTCGTAAAGCACGGGGACCAGCATCTTCGTCAGAAGACGTCCGGCCGGTTCCTCCGGCAGCAGGGCCGGACAATGTATCCGCTCCACCTTCTTTATCCATCCCTGAGGTCACGATTAAACACGATTAAAATGTCTCCCTCATGACATGCCAACTGAAGCATGGATGGACAGAGCGCGGCTGTAACTTACCGGGCTTGCAGAATGGGATAATTGATACCCACGGTCCTCGGCGGAGCCCGGCCACGATTTGCCGGACTTGAAGAGCACCTTCCAGATATCCTTGTGGGAGGAACCATAGAGCTCCTGGAGGGTTTGGTGCTTGGTCGGGTCGAACTCCCACAGAGTGCAGGCCCGGTGCTGGCAAGGGAGAACCAGGCGAACTAGCATCACCTGGACTACATCGACAAGTTTGACGTCCCTATCAATCACGCTCTAAACGCGCGTCTGGAGCAGTGATAGCTCATCGGACGAGGACTAGTTCGGGTCCTTCTTGGGCCAGGACGTGAGCCGCAGTGGAGCTCCGGATCTGAACTCAGGAGCTGCAGCCCACTTTTTGCCGCGTGGTTCGGTGATATAGAACCACTGCTGCTGCCACTCCTTTACGGAGTCGTTGAAGGCGCCCTTCGGCCAAACGGCCTTAGGCATCTTGCTCACCATGGCGCTGCCGCACTCGGCGTGTTCGCCACTCACCACCTTGGGCTTCACATTGAAAACCTTCAGCCACAGGCCGAAGTGAGGTGAAATCCGGAGAAATGCCTCGCACACGACGATGAACGTCGAGATATTGAAAAAAGAGTTGGGGGAAAGATCATGAAAATCAATCCCATAGTAATACATGACTCCACGGACAAATGGGTGGAGGGGAAACCCGAGCCCGTGGACAAAGTGGGGAAGGTACACAACTCTTTCATGAGGCTCCGGAGTGGGGACGATCTGTCCCGTGAGTGTCCGATGTTCGTCGACGATAGACGCGTTCTTTAACGCTGTTGACAGACCGCCCGACAGCTCTGCATGGACAGAGGTTACCGGCAGAGTAGGCAAACCTCCCTCCGTCGAAGGTGGCTGCTCGCTCGATCCTGGAGCCTTAGAGGTCTCTAGGACCTTATCCGGCTGTGGTCCGAACCCGAGATCGCCCCCATCGTCGACACGCCTTGGGGCTGCTGCCCCCACGTGTCCGGCACCAGAGACATGTCTCTCCTGCTCTGGGTCTCTTTGAGACGACACCTTGGTGTCACGCCTGGACTTTGGAGAAGGAGCCTCCAAGGGTGTCTCGCTTGCCACGGCATTTGAGCTCAGCGAATCCTCCGATGAGGACTGTCCGGCAGGAGACCTCACCAGGCTACATAAGATATGGCGATAGTCAAAACTACTGCACCCAGACGGCCCAGGATGCATAGACGCATTCGGATTTCGGTTACTTACGATTTTTCCAGGGGCTGGGCCTTGGGATCCCACTTCGGGCTGTTGTCGGTAACCGTGGTGGACGCCTCTGGACGAGAACCTCTCCCCCTCTTGGGCGATTCGGCCTCCAGGGACGGGGAAGCTGCACGCTTCTTCCCACCTTCAGAGTGAGGCTCGTCCTCTTCTGCTTCCTCCTCTTCGTCTTCTGAAGAAGGAGCATCGCTTGAGTCTTCAGATTTTGCGTCCAAAGCCTCGCTGCGACGGAGGCCACTCCGGGTCTTCTTGACCTTCTCGGAGGCCTCCTTCTTTGGCGCCTCATAAGGCGCAGGGACCAGCATCTTCGTCAGAAGAGGTCCGACCGGTTCCTCCGGCAGCAGGGCCGAACAATGTATGCGCTCCACCTTCTTTATCCATCCCTGAGTTCACGATGAAACATGATTAAAATGTCTCCCTCATGACATGCCAACTGAAGCATGGATGGACAGAGCATGGCTCTAACTTACCGGGCTTGCAGAAGGGGATAATTGATACCCATGGTCCTCGGCGGAGCCCGGCCATGATTTGCCGGACTTGAAGAGCACCTTCCAGATATCCTTGTGGGAGGAATCATAGATCTCCTGAAGGGTTTGGTGCTTGGTTGGGTCGAAATCCCACAGAGTTCAGGCCCGGTGCTGGCAAGGGAGAACCAGGCGAACTAGCATCACCTGGACTACATCGACAAGTATGACGTCCCTGTCAATCATGCTCTAAACGCGCGTGTGGAGCAGTGATAACTCATCAGACGAGGTCCTGTTCGGGCCCTTCTTGGGCCAGGACGTGAGCCGCAGTGGAGCTCCGAATCTGAACTCAGGAGCTGCAGCCCACTTTTTGCCGCGTGGTTCGGTGATATAGAACCACTGCTGCTACCACTCCTTTACGGAGTCGTTGAAGGCGCCCTTCGGCCAAACGGCCTTAGGCATCTTGCTCACCATGGCGCTGCCGCACTCGGCGTGTTCGCCACTCACCACCTTGGGCTTCACATTGAAAACCTTCATCCACAGGCCGAAGTGAGGTGAAATCCGGAGAAAGGTCTCGCACACGATGATGAACGTCGAGATATTGAGAAAAGAGTTGGGGGAAAGATCATGCAAATCAATCCCATAGTAATACTTGACTCCACGGACAAATGGGTGGAGGGGAAACCCGAGCCCACGGACAAAGTGGGGAAGGAACACGACTCTTTCATGAGGCTCCGGAGTGGGGACGATCTGTACCGCCGGTGGGAGACGGTGGCCGATCTTCTTGGCCAGATACTCGGCTTCCCGGAGCTTCTTGATATCCTTCTCCCGGACGGTAGAGGCCATCCACCTGCCTCCCACTCCGGATCCGGACATCTCCAGAAAACCTCTCTTTGATGGAAAGAAGAGTGCTTGGGCGTTAGGGCTCGAACATAGGGGAATGAGCTAGCGGAAAGAGAAGGCGTGGGTAAAGAGAGAGATACCTTGTCTCTTTATAGGGGCGGTAAATGCTTTTTGCGCCTCCCCACTGGCCTGGTGGAACCCGTTCGCCTCCCGCTCACCGCGATTAGCGGTGCGGTTGGATTATCCATACCCATATTGATGAGAATCTCGTGATAAGGGGACACGAGCTCTGCTTTGACAAGACGTGTCAAGGAAACCGCCTCGCAATATGCGCTATGGCTGGTTGTAGGAAAACGGTTCGAATAATGACCCGACCGTAATGACATGTCACGTTGTCTAAAAAGATTGCCAGCAGATCAGATTTACGCTATGTTCCCTACAATGGTATGTGAAGATCATCTCGCAGATCCGGACACGGTTTGAGTGTTCGATGATTACATTGGAGTACTCGGAGAAGGAACCCGCCTTGCAATGCCGACGACAAGATTGCGTGCCGGACTCATCGTCATTGAAGCCTGGTTCAGGGGCTACTGAGGGAGTCCTGGATTAGGGGGTATCTGGACAGCCGGACTATATACATCATCTGGACTATTGAAGCGTGAAGATACAAGACTCAAGACTTCGGCCCATGTCCGGATGGGACTCTCCTTTGCGTGGAAGACAAGCTTGGCGATCCGGATATTGTGTTTCCTTCTTTGTAACCGACTCCATGTAAACCCTAGCCCTCTCCAGTGTCTATATAAATCGGAGAGGTTGGCCCTTAGAAGGCCGATCACAATTACAATCATACCATCATAGGCTAGCTCTTAGGGTTTAGCCTCTACGATCTCGTGGTAGATCTACTCTTGTACTACTCATATCTTCAATATTAATCAAGCAGGAAGTAGGGTTTTACCTCCATCGAGAGGGCTCGAACCTGGGTAAACATTGTGTCCCTTGCTTCCTGTTACCATCAGCCTAAGACGCACAGATCGGGACCCCCTACCCGAGATCCGCCGGTTTTGACACCGACAGTAACCACATACAATTTCCCATTACAACACTAGCGTCACCCAACCTTAAGTGTGTAGACCCTACGGGTTCGGGAACCATGCAGACATGACCGAGACGTCTCTCCGGCCAAAAACCAATAGCAGGATCTGGATACCCATATTGGCTCCCACATGTTCCACGATGATCTCATTGGATGAACCACGATGTCGGCGATTCAATCAATCCTGTATACAATTCCCTTTGTCCATCGGTATGTTACTTGCCCGAGATTCGATCGTCGGTATCCCCGTACCTCGTTCAATCTTGTTACCGGCAAGTCTCTTTACCCGTTCCGTAACGCATGATCCTGTGGCTAACTACTTAGTCACATTGAGCTCATTATGATGATGCATTACCGAGTGGGCCCAAAGATACCTCTCCATCATACGGAGTGACAAATCTCAGTCTCGATTCGTGCCAACCCAACAAACACTTTCAGAGATACCTGTAGTGCACCTTTATGATCACCCAGTTACGTTGTGACGTTTGATACACCCAAAGCATTCCTACGGTATCTGGGAGTTGCATAATATCATGGTCTAAGGAAAGATACTTGACATTAGAAAAGCTCTAGCAAACGAACTACACGATCTTGTGCTATGCTTAGGATTGGGTCTTGTCCATCACATCATTCTCCCAATGATGTGATCTCGTTATCAATGACATCCAATGTCCATGGTCAGGAAACCATAACCATATATTGATCAACGAGCTAGTCAAGTAGAGGCTCACTAGGGACATGTTGTGGTCTATGTATTCACACATGTATTACGGTTTCCAGTTAATACAATTATAGCATGAACAATAGACAATTATCATGAACAAGGAAATATAATAGTAACCATTTTATTATTGCATCTAGGGCATATTTCCAACAGTCTCCCACTTGCACTAGAGTCAATAATCTAGTTACATTGTGATGAATCGAACACCCATAGAGTTCTGCTGCTGATCATGTTTTGCTCGTGGAAGAGGTTTAGTCAACGGATCTGCGACATTTAGATCCGTATGCACTTTACAAATATCTATGTCTCCATCTTGAATATATTCACGAATGGATTTGAAGCGACGCTTGATGTGCCTGGTCTTCTTGTGAAACCTGGGCTCTTTGGCAAGGGCAAAGCTCCAGTGTTGTCACAGAAGAGAGTCATCGGGCCCGACGCATTGGGAATCACTCCCAGGTCAGTGATAAACTCCTGCATCCAGACTGCCTCCTGTGCTGCTTCCGAAGCAGCTATGTACTCCACTTCAGATGTAGATCCCGCCACAACGCTTTGCTTGGAACTGCACGAGCTAACTGCCCCACCATTAAAAATATACATGTATCCGGTTTGTGACTTGGAGTCATCCGGATCTGTGTCAAAGCTAGCATCGACGTAACCCTTTACGACGAGCTCTTCGGCACATTCGTAAATGAGAAACTTATTGTCTATGTCAAAACCGGCAGATCTCGGGTAGGGGGTCCTGAACTGTGCGTCTAGGCGGATGGTAACAAGAGACAAGGGACACGATGTTTTTACCCAGGTTCGGGCCCTCTCAATGGAGGTAAAACCCTACTCCTGCTTGATTAATATTGATGATATGGGTAGTACAAGAGTGGATCTACCACGATATCAGAGAGGCTAAACCCTAGAAGCTAACCTATGGTATGATTGTTGTTCGTCCTATGGACTAAAACTCTCTGGTTTATATAGACACCAGAGAGGGCTAGGGTTGCACAGAGTCGGTTACAATGGGAGGAGATCTTCATATTCTATCGCCAAGCTTGCCTTCCACGCCAAGGAAAGTCCCATCCGGACACGGGACGGAGTCTTCAATCTTGTATCTTCATAGTCCGGGAGTCCGGCCAAAGGTCATAGTCCGGCCATCCGGACACCCCCTAATCCAGGACTCCCTTAGTAGCCCCTGAACCAGGCTTCAATGACGATGAGTCCAGCGTGCAAATTGTCTTCGGCATTGCAAGGCGGGTTCCTCCTCCGAATACTTCATAGAAGATGTTGAACACAAGGATAGTGTCCGGCTCTGCAAAAATAAGTTCCACATACCACCGTAGAGAGAATAATATCCGCACAAATCTAATCTGCTGGTATTCCGCAGCATGACATCACGCCACGACCAAGCCTTTATTCGAATCATTTTACTGTTCCACCTCAGCACATTTAGCGAGGCGGTTTCCTTGGCACGTCTTGTCAAAGCAGAGATCGTGTCCCCTTATTCCGGGATTCTCATGAATACGGGCGTGGGTAACCCAACCGCGCCATTATCCGCGGCGCTTGGGAGATAAGCGAGTTTTATTAGGCCGGTGGGGGCTCGTAGTTTCGGCCGCCCATATAAGGGGATAAGAATCTACCCTTTCCATCTACGCCTTCTTCCTCCTTTGCTTATTCGTCCCTGCGCGCTCGAGCTCCAACGCCCAAGTCCGCACTTCCCACCTCAACCTTCTCCAATCATGTCCAGAGTGGGAGGTAGATGGATGGCCTCCTCCGTCACGGAGGGGTAAATCAAAAAGCTGAGGAAGGCCGGATACCTGTCTGACGACATCGCACACCGGCTTTCAGATGAGGGGCAACTCATCCCCACCCTGAGGCCCCATGAGAGGGTTGTATTTCTCCCCCATTTCCTCGACGGACTAGGCTTTCCTCTTCACCCGTTCGTCCAAGGGCTCATGATCTACTATGGCCTGGACTTCCACGATCTGGCCCCGAACTTCATCCTCAACATCTCGGTGTTCATCGTCGTGTGCGAGGCCTTCCTCCGCATCCAGCCTCATTTTGGCCTATGGCTGAAGATCTTCGGCGTCAAGCCGAAGGTCGTGGGCGGCCGCCAATCGGAGTGCGGAGGCGCCATGGTGGGCAAGATAGCCAATGTTACATGGCTCGAGGGCGCCTTCGTAGAGACCATCAAAGGGTGGCAATCGGGGTGGTTCTATATCACCGAGCCGTGTGACCCTTAATGGGCAGCGGCCCCCGAATTCCGATCTGGCATCCCCACACGGCTCACATCTTGGAAAGAGACGGGCCTGTTGTGGGGTAAATTGGAGGAAGTGACCGGACTTCAAACCTGCATTAAAGACCTGATCAACAGGAAGGTTAAACTTGTCATAGTAGTCCAGGTCATGCTCTTCCACCGGATTCTCCCATGTCAATGACGGGCTTTCAGCTTGTGGGAGTTCGACTCGGCCCAGCACCAGACTCTGTCTCTTCTCTTCGACACAATGCACGAGGATGCCTGGAAGGTGCTATTCAAGAGCTCCGAGGTCTCCCCTCCCATCACAGAGGATCGCGGATTCTGCATCAAGCTCCAAGCCAGCGCGGTGAGCTTAATTTTCCCTTTACGGGGTATTTGTTTTTCATAGATTTGATTCTATGCGGGATCTAAACCCCCATCTCCTTAACAGGACTGGCAGAAGAAGGCCGGACAGATCAACTGTCCGTCTCCATTGCCCGAAGACCCAGCGGACGCTCGCTTGACAAAGCTGCTGGTTCCGGCACCTCACGTGGTGCCGGAGAAGAAGGCCAAGAAGAAGACCACGGGGAATCTAAAGAGTTCCCGGCACCTGGTGGTGTCGGATTCATCGCCTAACAACCTCGAAGCACCCTCCGCCTCTGAGGACGAGGAGGAGGAAGAAGAAGAAGCCTCTCCCCCTCCAACGGGGGAAGGAAAGAAAAGAAAGGCCGCCCTAACTGGGGAGGCCGGAGGGTCCAAGAAGGGGAGAAACTTCCTTCCGGACTACACCTCCGATGCCGAAGACGGCGGGGAGGAATGTCCATCCAAGGTCAAGCCCCTGGAAAAATCGTAAGCATCCAGATATCCGAATAACTTATGGCGCTCCTCCATTATTGGGCATTTTTTGACGCCGAATTTGATCATGCAGTCCGCCCAAGGCTCAGCTCGATGATTCGACGAGCGGCTCCTTGGATTCGTCAGATGTGAATAGTGCTTCACTTCCGACGGCCTCCTCCCCTCTCCCTACGGACGACGCCGAGGTGGAGTCCCGAAAGGGACTAAACCAGGAGGAGGTGGTCCTGGAGGCGCCGCAAGGCGACCTCCCGGACTCCAGGCCCAAAGGGGGTAAAGCCCCGGAGGGATCCAAGTCCGGCTCTGGGCCGGACACTGCTCCGGAACCATCAACAGGTCCAGAGACCGGTAGGCAGCGCCTTCGCAAGACGGGCACGCCTATTACGACGGCGGCCTCCGTCCAACCGGAGGCACCGGACGATTTGCTGGAGGCGCTTAACGGCGCTTCCATCGACGAGGAGCACCGCACTGTTATGAGAGCGGTGATTCAGAAGGTTCAGTCTGCCAAGAGCGGGCTGACAGAAGCCTGTACAAGTCTGTTAACAGGCTTTGAGGTATGTGTTTCAAAACATATAAAATTTTTACCGCATAGACAGTAGCTCCTGATGCTTAGTTCGGCGTTCGGAAAGAAAAGCCGAGCTGAGGATCTAAAAAGATATACGCAGGAGTCTAACAAAAATATGTCAATACGGGAATGCAGGCTGCGTTGCTGATCTCTGCCGCACTGACTGCGGAGGTCAATGCATTGAAGGAGAGCCTCGAGCGATCCGAGAGCGAGCTCGGCCGTGCCAAAAAGCAGCTCGAGGACAAGGAGGGTATGTAGTACCACATGTAAATGTATATAGAAATACTTGGTTGCAAATAATGACAAGACCAACGTAAATGTTGCAGGGGCCACGGCCGAGGTGGCGACCCTGAAGGAGGCGTTCTCCAAGGCCGAAAACAATGCGGCCTTGGAGCGCACCGAGCGAGAGAAGCAGGAGGCGCGGGTGGCGGAGGTGCGGCAAGAGCTCCAGGCTCTCGTGGAAAAACACGAGAGTTTGGAGCGTAACTCGAAGACTCGAGAGTCCGAGCCCGCCTTGGCTCTTGAGAGTGCCAAGACCGCTAAGGCCGAAGCCCAGAAGGCCCTCCAGGAGATCGAGTTGATGAAGAAGATAGCGGCGGGTAAGGCATTCTTTATGCAAAGCAAGAATATAAAAGTAAATTATCTGTTACTTACCCGAATCCGGAGCTCTCCAGGAGCGTTCGCCCATCTGCCCCATAGTGTGTCTGATGCCGCCGCATTCTACCGAGCCGAGGAGGGGAGCTCGACGGAAAATGTGTTCTGGTCTCAGTATGCTGAGGCCGAACATCCGGTGCCCCTGAGCGACCAGTTGAAGCAGCTGGTCGAGCTCCACAAGGTGGCCGAACAGGCCATAAAGGGCCTCATAGTTTGGCTGTGGCCTAGAGAAGCCATGCCTGGGAGCTACTTCGGTCTGGTGCGGCGGCTGGTGGACGTGTGTCCGTGGATTGAGCTCATCAAGTGCTCCGCCTGTATCGAAGGTGCCCGTCAGGCCATTGCCCGTGCTAAAGTGCACTGGGGCAAGCTAGATGCGGAGAAGCTTTTGACGGATGCGACACCACCAGGCAAGGAGTATCGCATGCCTGAGATGTATTATAAGGGCGTCCTGAAGGGTGCCCGCCTTATAGCGGACGAATGCTCCAAAGATGTAATTTTTGAGTAGACTCGCATCTGTTATCCTGTACGCTGAAAACTTTGTTCATATGCGTTAAGCAACGCTTGTTAATTTAAAATATTACCTTTTGTGCGGCCGTTTATCAAATCTGAGAGATGCAAGTCGTCGGCTTCTACCCCCATGCCATGAGTGCGGGGGTGTTCGGGATAAACCTGAGCGCTCTTGTTCCCATTCTTGGGTCCATCTAGGGAGGCGCTCAGCACAACGAACCAGGCCGTCGGACTTATAATGCTTTATCACTCTCACTTAGCCATAGAATTCTATAATTTTAAATTTTGGCGAAGCCCCTAGTATTCGGAAGACTGAGTTCGGGGCGGTATCCACGCCTAGGCCGGATAAGTCCAGCTCCTCGCTCTAAGCGGCATAAGTCTTTAAGGACTCGAAAAACCTCGCGAACAGCGACCGGTCTCTCGCACTATCATGACGGTCAGTTTTAGCTTTCTCTACTAAGGTGTTAACCCATCTCAACTGGGGCACAATCACAGTAGTTCTCCCAGCGCTACCTTAGCCAGCAATGCGGAACGTAAGGTACCAAAACATGGGAGCCGGGCAAACCCAAGTATTGACCCAAGACATGATTCGGAGCCGACGCATATAGTGCTATAAGTTCGGGGTGCCGCACTCATGAGAGTGTTCGATCTTCTCACACCATGTTATGGGGTGTTTTAAGCCCCTGGTGTATTGGCCGTACCAAAGTGTACGGTTGCATAATGTCATGACTGAACATATTTGTATAAAAAATAGATGAGTACAATAATAGATAAGAGCTATGTATTGTTTATTAAAAAAGGGCTGCTATGAAAGCAGAACGATACAAATAGTGCGATAAGCAAGAGATGGGATTATTTGACATGTACCCTTCCAGGGGCAAGCTGCGGGACTTTAAGTAAAACAGGTATTAAGCTCGTTATAGAGACCACCTGGACATTTGACGCGGCTTGTTCTCTCCCTGGCTGTTGCATCGTATGTTCGGCGAGTGTATTGCCGGACAGGCCTTCCGAATAGTTGGGACCTGAAAGTATATAAAAAAAGAAACGGTGGAATAGGGAGCCCCTGAGTGCGGTTGAGCCGCATTCTGGGCGTGCCGTGGTTGTGCCCCTCCCCTTATGCCCATGGTATTTCTAAAGCGTAATTATGTACGCGTGGTACCGATATCACCATCTGGCGAGGGCTGGGGTTGGGGCCGCACTGCTATGCTTGCTCGGAACGTGCGAGTCGGCTTTGTTGTAGGTTACTTTGGGCTCGCTTGAAGTTGTCCGGACGCTTAACACCTGGATTGGAGAGTTGCCTTGAGAGGCTACTCTGTACTTTCGCCGCCAGGGCCGCCGTGTGCTCCTCCATTCGGAGAGAGCGTTCGGTGTTTCCATTTACCGTGATGATTCCGCGAGGGCCTAGCATCTTGAGCTTGAGATATGCGTAGAGCGGCACCGCATTGAATTTTGCAAATGCGGTTCGTCCGAGCAGGGCGTGATAACCACTGCGGAATGGGACTATGTCGAAGATTAACTCTTCGCTTCGGAAATTATCCGGGGATCCGAAGACCACTTCGAGTGTAACCGAGCCTATACAGCTGGCTTCTACACCTGGTATGACGCCTTTAAAGGTTGTCTTTGTGGGTTTAATCCTTGAGGGATCTATACCCATTTTTTGCACTGTATCCTGATAAAGCAGGTTCAGGCTGCTGCCGCCGTCCATGAGGACTCTGGTGAGGTGAAATCCGTCGATAATTGGGTCTAGGACCAATGCGACGAATCCGCCGTGACGGATGCTAGTGGGGTGGTCCCTTCGATCAAAAGTGATTGGGCAGGAGGACCATGGGTTGAACTTTGGGGCGACTGGCTCCAATGCATAGACGTCCTTGAGAGCACGCTTCCGGTCCCTTTTGGGGATGTGGGTTGTGTATATCAAGTTCACCGTCCGCACTTGCGGGGGGAATCCCTTCTGTCCTCTGTTGTTCGGCGGTCGGGGCTCCTCCTCGTCATCGCTATGCAACCCTTTGTCTCTGGTTTCGGCACTTAACTTGCCTGCCTGCTTGAACACCCAACAATCCCTGTTGGTGTGGTTGGCTGGTTGTTTGGGGGTGCCGTGTATCAGGCACGAGCGATCGAGTATCCGGTCTAAACTGGATGGGCCCGGAGGGTTTCTTTTCAATGTCTTCTTCAGCTGACCGGGTTTAGAGCCTCTGAATCCAGCATTGACTGTCGTATCCTCAGTATTGTCGCCGTTAATGCGGCGCTTGTGCTTGTTACGGCGTGACCTGCCATTGTTGTCCTTGGTATCCGAATTTCCAAGGCTCTTGGTTATGTTATTGCTACGAGCTAGCCAGCTGTCTTCTCCCGCACAAAAGCGGGTCATGAGTGTCGTGAGGGCTGCCATAGATTTCGGCTTTTCCTGTCCCACGTGCCGAGCAAGCCATTCGTCTCGGATGTTATGCCTGAAGGCTGCAAGGGCCTCGGCGTCCGGACAGTCGACTATTTGATTTTTCTTGGTTAGGAACCGTGTCCAGAATTGTCTGGCCGATTCCCCTGGCTGCTGGATTATGTGGCTTAGGTCATAGGCGTCTGGTGGTCGCACATAAGTGCCCTGGAAGTTGTCAAGGAATGCGGATTCCAGGTCGTCCCAGCAACTAATTGACTCTGCTGGCAGGCTGTTAAGCCAATGTCGAGCTGGTCCTTTAAGCTTGAGCGGGAGGTATTTGATGGCGTGTAGATCATCACCACGGGCCATGTGAATATGAAGGAGATAATCCTCGATCCATACCGCGCGATCTTTTGTGCCATCGTATGATTCGATGTTGACGGGCTTAAAACCCTCGGGGATTTGATGATCCATTACTTCGTCTGTGAAGCATAGTGGGTGTGCGGCGCCCCTATACTGGGCTATATCTCGACGCAGCTCGGATGAGCTTTGTCTTCTGTGTTCGGCCTGGCCGTATTTACCATATCCGGCGTGACGGTTATCGTCACATGAAGTGGGGCGCCCACGCGATCCGTAGATCAATCTTGTTTGCCTTGCCTTATTCTCCAATATGTCTCGCAGGTATGTTGCGTCTCCCCGCACTCTGGTATTTTTTGAGCGGTGCCGGGGTGCGGCTTGGGTCGAGGGCCTGAAGGCCACTCTGTCGCGGCCACGGGGTGTCCGATCGAGCGCATCGTACGCTGGTGATGTAGGTTTAGTTGCTTCCTCCTCAAGTTGGGGTAGGAGCCTGCGCTTTGGGTAGCTCTTGGAGGGGCGTTCGAGTTTATACTTTGGTCCAGGACTTCGGTCCATCTGTCGGCTAGCAAGTCTTGGTCAGTTCGAAGCTGCTGTTGTTTTTTCTTGAGACTGCTTGACATGGCCATAAGCCTGCGTTTCAATCGCTCTTTTTCGACGGGATCCTCTGGCACGACGAATTCGTCGTCGTCGAGTCTTGCCTTGTCTTCGGAGGGAGGCATATAACTGTCGTCCTCGACCTCTCTGTCGGCCGCTCTCTCATGAGGGCTGGCTCCTTTGTCCTCCTGCACTAAATCCTGCTGGAGGGGGATGCCTTCGGCACTGTCCGGCGTGTTGTTATCTCCGGTGCCGGACTCGCCATTTTTTACTTTGGCGGGATTTAGAGCGGCGCCGCTGATGTCGGCGCTTGGGTTGCTTCTTGGAGGGGTCGTCCTCCGTTTTTTCATCGCCATCCCCCGCTTTGGGGGTGTCGACCATGTATATGTCATATGACGAGGTGGCTTTCCAGTTCCCTATAGGTGCTGGTTCTTGGTCGTCTCCTTCATCGGCGTCCATACCGTCGATGTCTTCGGAGTCGAAGTCGAGCATGTCGGTTAAATCGTCGACAGTGGCTACGAAGTGGGTGGTGGGTGGGCTTCGAATTTCTTCATCGTCCGTATCCCAACCATGCTGACCGTAATCCGGCCAGGGCTCTCCTGACAAACAGAGAGACTTTAGTGAATTCAGGATATCGCCAAAGGGCGAGTGCTGAAAGACGTCCGTGGCGGTGAACTCCATGATCGGAGCCTAATCGGGTTCGATCGGAAGAGGTGCGGAAGATGCGGAGTCCGGAACGGAGCCCGGCACCTTGGAGTCACGGGCCTTGTAAAGGACTAGGATGGTATTCGGCTCTATCGCCGTAGGGATTGCGGCACCTGGGGCGGCGTCCAACCGTCCGTCCCCAATTGGCGCGGTCAGCTCCGAGCTAATGGTCGGAGCGGGCACCTGAGCGACGCTCTGGGCGTTGTCCGGCGGCAGAGCAAAATCATGCCCATCGTGATAGTGCAGCGTGCTCGGCCGTGGCTCGAATCCGTCGAAGATCAAGTCCCTGCGGATGTCGGACGTGTAGTTTAAACTTCCAAACTTGACCTGATGGCCAGGGGCGTAGCTTTCGATCTGCTCCAGATGGCCAAGCGAGTTGGCCCGCAGTGCGAAGCCGCCGAATACGAAGATCTGTCCGGGGAGAAAAGTCTCGCCCTGGACCGCGTCGTGGTTGAAGATCGAAGAAGCCATCGGGCCTAAAGTGGACGACATAGAGGAACTCTCAATGAAAGCACCAATGTCGGTGTCAAAACCAGCGGATCTCGGGTAGGGGGTCCCGAACTGTGCGTCTAGGCGGATGGTATCAGGAGACAAGGGACACTATGTTTTTACCCAGGTTCGGGCCCTCTCGATGGAGGTAAAACCCTACTCCTGCTTGATTAATATTGACGATACGGGTAGTACAAGAGTGGATCTACCACGAGATTAGAGAGGCTAAACCCTAGAAGCTAGCGTATGGTATGATTGTTGTTCGTCCTACGGACTAAAACTCTCCAGTTTATATAGACACGAGAGAGGGCTAGGGTTGCACAGAGTCGGTTACAATGGGAGGAGATCTTCATATCGTATCGCCAAGCTTGCCTTCCACGCCAAGGAAAGTCCCATCCGGACACGGGACGGAGTCTTCAATCTTGTATCTTCATAGTCCGGGAGTCCGGCCAAAGGTCATAGTCCGGCCATCCGGACACCCCCTAATCTAGGACTCCCTCACTTATCCTTGGTCCTTTTCAGGTACTTCAGGATATTCTTGACCGCTGTCCAGTGTTCCATCCTGGGATCACTTTGGTACCTCCCTACCAAACTTATGGCAAGGTTCACATCAGGTCTGGTACACAGCATGGCATACATAATAGAGCCTATGGCTGAGGCTTAGGGGATGACCCTCATCTTTTCTCTATCTTCTGCCGAGGTCAGGCATTGAGCTA
The DNA here is from genome assembly GCF_002162155.2 of Triticum dicoccoides. Taxonomy (NCBI): domain Eukaryota; kingdom Viridiplantae; phylum Streptophyta; class Magnoliopsida; order Poales; family Poaceae; genus Triticum; species Triticum dicoccoides. Next base: position 87,666,846 of record NC_041387.1, on the reverse strand, counting down.
TGCTCAATTTCACACCTTGCAATACAGGCAAGAACCCTTCTTGGACTGATCCATATTGAACTTCTTCAATATCTTGTCAAGGTATGTGCTTTATGAAAGACCAATGAGGCATTTCGATCTATCTCTATAGATCTTGATGCCTAATATGTAAGCAACTTCTCCAAGGTCCTTCATTGAAAAACACTTATTCAAATAGGCCTTTATGCTTTCCAAAAGTTCTATATCATTTCCCATCAATAGTATGTCATCCACATATAATATGAGAAATGCTACAAAGCTCCCACTCACTTTCTTGTAATTACAGGCTTCTCCATAAGTCTGTATAAACCCAAATGCTTTGATCACTTCATTAAAGCGAATGTTCCAACTCCGAGATGCTTGCACCAGCCCATAGATGGAGCGCTGGAGCCTGCATACCTTTTTAGCATCTTAGGATCGACAAAACCTTCCGGTTGCATCATATACAATTCTTCCTTAAGGAAACCTTTAAGGAATGCCGTTTTGACGTCCATTTGCCAGGTCTTGTAATCATAGAATGCGGCAATTGCTAACATGATTCAGACGGACTTCAGCATCGCTACAGGTGAGAAGGTCTCATCATAGTCAACTCCTTGCACTTGTAGATAACCCATAGCGACAAGCCGAGCCTTATAGCCGGTCACATTATAATCCGCGTCAGTTTTCTTCTTAAAGATCCAGTTATTCGCTATGGCTTGCCGATCATCGGGCAAGTCCACCAAAGTCCATAGTTTGTTCTCATACATGGATCCTATCTCGGATTTCATGGCTTCAAGCCATTTGTTGGAATCCGGGATCGCCATCGCTTCTTCATAGTTCAAAGGTTCACCGTTGTCTAACAACATGATTTCCAGGACAGGGTTGCCATACCATTCTGGTGTGGAACGTGTCCTTGTGGACCTACGAAGTTCAGTAGCAACTTGATCCAAAGTTTCATGATCATCATCATTAACTTCCTCTCTAGTCGGTGCACGCACCAAAGAAACATCTTCCTGAGATGCGCTACTTTTTGGTTCAAGAGGGGTTACCTCATCAAGTTCTACTTTCCTCCCACTTACTTCTTTCGAGAGAAACTCTTTCTCCAGAAAGGATCCATTCTTGGCAACAAAAATCTTGCCCTTGGATCTGAGGTAGAAGGTATACCCAATAGTTTTCTTGGGGTATCCTATGAAGACGCATTTTTCAGATTTGGGTTCGAGCTTTTCAGGTTGAAGTTTCTTGACATAAGCATCGCATCCCCAAACTTTCAGAAACGACAACTTAGGTTTCTTCCCAAACCATAATTCATACGCTGTCATCTCAACGGATTTAGACGGTGCCCTATTTAAAGTGAATGCGGCAGTCTCCAAAGCATAACCCTCAACTGATAGCGGTAGATCGGTAAGACACATCATAGATCGCACCATATCCAATAGAGTGCGATTACGACGTTCGGACACACCATTTCACCGAGGTGTTCCAGGCGGCGTGAGTTGTGAAACAATTCCACATTTCCTTAAGTGCGTGCCAAACTCGTGACTCAAATATTCTCCTCCAGGATCTGATCATAAGAACTATATTTTCCTGTCACGTTGATTCTCTACCTCGTTCTGAAATTCCCTGAACTTTTCAAAGGTCTTAGACTTGTGTTTCATTAAGTAGACATACCCATATCTACCTAAGTCATCAGTGAGGGTGAGAACATAAGATAGCCACCGCGAGCCTCAATGCTCATTGGACCACATACATCATTATGTATTATTTCCAACAAGTTGGTTGCTCGCTCCATTGTTCCGGATGTCGGGGAAACCGATCACCTATGGGGTCACAAGGATCCCTTCTACATTCGGTGGGGGATTAGTTGCACGAAGAGCGGGTCGAGTCGTTAGCACATAGAGGATTTTTATCAAGGTTCGGGCCGCGAGGATGCATAATGCCCTAGTCCTGCTTTATCTGGTTATATGAGTGTTCTTGAGCTTTTGAACTAGCTATGATGTGTGCTTTGTCCAAAAGTATGAATCCTTTCTCTGTGTGCCTTGGGCCTCCTTCTATACACAAAGGGGTTGCCACAGTGGCACACAGGAGGTGGCAAGCTACAGTGATACGAGCTTATCGCCTGATCAACTAGGACAAGCGCATTTAAAGCATTGCCTACGTGTCCTCTCGCTTTATTAGGGACGGCAACACAGGTCATCCCATCCTTCGCCGCTCCCCCTCGCCTTGCCACACATCTGGGCCAATGAGGCATGCAGCGCCATGCTGGCCAACCAACTGATGTGTTGGCAAAGTGGTGGGCTTCCACGAAGATCAGCATGCCACCAGGCAGGTGACTGCTTCGCTGGCATGCTTATTGCCGCGTTGGAGTGGTGGTGAGGTGGCAGAACCCTGCCGAGCGCGGGCCTGGCTGTGGCCCAGCGATCATCCCCGGCAAGGCTTGCCGGGGGCCTTGGAGTTGTCCTTGGCAAGGGTCTTGCTGGGGGTCTTCGTCCTCTGATCCCACGTAGACTCGTGGGTTGTCGATCTTTGCGAGGAGCCGCATGCTACCAGGCATGTGCTCTTCAGATCTTGGTCTTGAACATTGTTGATGGTGTCAGAGCTCTCAACCTCAAAAGTGGCGGCCCTACTGGTCTCTACGCAAGCTGCCCAGCAAGGGGCTTGCCGAGGGCCGCGCAGGTCGTCTCGGCAAGGCTTGTTGCCGGGCGTGGCCCTGCTTGCCTCTTGCTGCTCGTTAATTTGAGTACTTGCCTTGATGTTCTTCGTACCTGTCTTGCCTTCTGCTGTCTTCCTCTACTTCGCCAAGCCCTACTCCTGGGGTGGCTATGATCGTCCGTGCACGAGTAAGGGGTACAGAAGCACCCATACTTTTGTACACCGACAGGAGCCCTCGGGCCTGGGCCACACATAAGCACAAGGCGTAGTTGGGCCAGGCCTAAAGCAGTGCGCGTGCGGGTGTGGCAGAGGCAAACCGCCACGATCTTTCTGGCAGTTGCGCCTTCCCACGACTCGCATCGAGTGCGTGACGTGGGGGTCGTGCTTGGTATGACCTTAGCATGCTTGTGTCATCCCGTAGTCGATAGAAAAGAGGCAGCCCATGCTTCCCTTATCAAAAAGGAAGGAATTTGCAGGGGCGCTACTGATATACTAAGTGGACTTGGGTCGCAGCCTGCAAGGCGCTGCTCCCCAAGATCACAGGGTGGCAACTGGTTGTCCCTCTCATCCTCATGCCCCCTTCTGCTTCGCCATGTACACTCCATGCGTTGGGAAGGGCAGGCGGCGGGCGCGGAGGATGTGGGCATTAATGCTGAGGCGGAAAATCAGGCGCTCGGGGATTGGGGGAGCGGGGCGGTTCCGATCCCCAACGCTTCTAGAGGCCGCATTGGTCGTGCGGGACGGCCGCCCCTTGGGCTGGGTGGCCAGGCCCTGGCCTCGCTCTTCTATAAAGGGGAGAGAGGGACGGTGCTTCTCCACACTCGCCCTCCTTTCCCCCTCTCGCTTGCCATCTTCTTCCGGCCCTCCATGGTGAAAGGGTGCGCTGGCGCCTCGACAGTGGCGACAAGGGCTTCTGCTCGACAACGCGTCCCTCCTTCCTCGAAGCCTCCGGCGGCGAAGCCCGCTGCGAGGGGGAGAGGAAGGGGATGGGGCCGAGGTTGTCGCGGTGCTCGGGGAGGAGGCGGACGAGGCGGCATACCCGCTACACTCCCGCCAGCGCCCCCCTCCTCCGATGGACGGCCACATTAGGGACCAACCCTATGAGTTCTTCATTAGGCTGCATAAGCCTGTGTGTAGTGGCCTCTGGCTTCCGACTCCATTCTCTCGGGTGATGGAGGAGGAGGCCCCGCGGGCCTTGAGGCTTCACATGAGGGACTGCGGGAACGACAACATGTGGGCTGACATCGACTTTCCCCGCCCTCACAGCATGTATCTTCATCAGGGGTGGAAGATCTTCGCACGTGCCCACAGCTTGACGGAGGGGCACGTTCTCTATTTTAAGTTAATGGAGAGCGGCCTGCTCTCCATCATGGTCTTCGGGAACTCCGGAATTCGCCTAGGGTGCTGCATGGAGAGCTCCACTAATGACGAAAGCTCCTCCTCGAGCGACAATGGCAAGGAGAATAGCGCCAGCGACGACGACGGTTGCGGGTGGGAGGACAACGACTCTGACTCCGGCTAACCGCCAGTGGATGCACCATTGTCTGGCCCGCTCCTTCCCCTAGCAACACACCTTGCGGGGGCCTCTTCCTACTGTCCCTGGCAATGGTGGTTGGCGGGATTCCTCATCAAGCTCTCCATCGCCCAGTTCCCCATGCCCGTCACCTTGCGCGGCCTGCCGTGCCTGGAGAGGAATGGGGCAACAATGGGGATTACGGGACACTTATCTTTTTCTCAACTTGTAGGCACTTGCCAAATCTTAACTTTCTAGGAAATGTACTCTACCGATCCCATGTTTATGTTCTGTAATATCTGTACTTGCACTAGCATATCAATGAAAAAGATGAGATTTTGCCGGGAACTCATGCACGTGTATGCTCGTGCAGAGGCAGAATGCCCCTTTAATGAAAAATAAATGAGTCTCCCCGGCAAGCTACCTTGCCGGCGCTCCTGTGCCTGCCGGAGAATCACATCTGCCGGGTTACAGGCGCAGGGTCCAGCCCCCCCTACAAAACTCTTCTTTTTCCCATGGTTATTGCAATTACCCCAACCAAAGCAGCGTTCGAGTCGGGGATGGGAGCACCCAGGTCTAGATAGATTGGCGAGGTTTTCTAATGCGCAAGTCACAAATTACGAACATGAATGGGAAGGGGAGGAACTTTATCTGATTAAGTTGTTGATGGAGACGTCGTGCCAAACAGTCTTCTTAATATCTTGCTGGGATGTTGTCACTGCGGTCGGAGGGAAGAGAGGACACGAGCATTGAATCTTGGCGGTTTCCCAACACCGGTTAGAATCTAAGATAGCACAATATCCTGGACAAGTACGCATGCATACATATATATGAACATGAAGACTAGCAGGAAACTGTACAAGCTAAAAACTATCTCGTTGCATGCAGGGTCTGCGCCTGGCTCTGTACATAGGGTTATATGCCTTGCCGGCAAGGCTAGTACAAAAGGGGGTTGCCGGAGTTCCCGGCAACCGCGCCCTATGGGTAAAACTTGCGAAGATGTTCGATGTTCCAGGAGTTACTCACTAGAATGCCATCTTCGGTCTCTAGGCGGACTGCGCCGGGCCTGGTGACTCGTATTACCCGATAGGGGCCTTCCCACTTCGGCGTCAACTTGTTGGAATTCTTAGAGGACTGAACGCATCGAAGAACAAGGTCACCTTCCTCAAGGCTTCGGGCATGAACCTTGCGGCAATGGTAGCGGCGCAAGGCTTGCTGGTAGTGAGCGGCTTGCACAACAGCTTGAAGACGATCTTCCTCAAGGAGCGTCACATCATCTTAGCACAACTGCTCTTGCTCAAGCTCATCATAAGCGAGCACTCGAGGTGACCCGTATATGAGTTCAGTGGGGAGAGCTGCTTCTGCCCCGTAGACCAGGGCAAATGGTGTCTGGCCAGTGGCTCGATTTGGTGTCGTTCTAATTAACCAAAGAACCGCTGGCAACTCATCAATCCAGCGCGTTCCACACTTGTGCAGCTTGTCAAAAGTCCTAGTTTTGAGGCCTCGCAACACTTCAGCATTTGCTCTTTCTTCTTGGCCATTGCTTCTTGGATGAGCAACAGAAGCAAAACATCCTTGCTGCCAAGGTCCTGGATATACTGCATGAAGGTGCGGCTTGTGAACTGCGTGCCATTGTCGGTGATGACTCTGTTTGGCGCACCAAAATGGTAGCGAGTCCCTTAAAGAACTTGACGGCTAATTCTGCTATCACCTTCCTCACTGGCTCCACTTCCGGCCACTTTGTGAACTTGTCAATCACGATGTACAAGTACTCAAAGCCCCCGACAGCGCGGGGAAAGGGGCCCAGTATGTCAAGCCCCCAGACTAAAAAAGGCCAGGAGAGAGGGATTGTTTGAAGGGCTTGAGCTGGTTGATGAAGCTTCTTCGAATGAAACTGGCACACTTCACACTTGGTTACTAGTGTCGTTGCATCCTGGAGGGCAGTGGGCCATAAGAAACCTTGTGGGAACGCTTTGCCGCCAAGGGCTCTCGACCCTATGTGGGAGCCACATATACCTCCATGTATCTCTGCCAACAACTCCAGTCCGTCCTCTTGAGGAATACACTTCAGTTTCACGCCGTTCGGCCTTCTTCTATAAAGGGAATCATCCACGAACTGGTACATGCTGGACCAACGGGCTACTTTTTCTGCTTCCTCTTGCTCCTCCGGGAGCTCTCCCGTTTGGAGGAAATGGAGCGTATGTTGTGCCCATGCTGGAGCCTGGGGCTCGACGGCAAGGACTAAAGGCATGTCTTCTGCCGCGGGGGCAGCTGCCTCGACGGCAAGGGCCTGGGTCCCGTCAGAAGCTGCTGCTCCTCGGCAAGCTTGGGGTACCCGACAACTTCCTTGTCGGTGGCTCCTAGGAGCTCTGCGGGGAAGTACCTATCGGGCCCCGCTTTCCTTCGCGTGTTCTATTCTGTTGACGGCTCGACGGATGGTTGATTTAATTGAAGCACAAAGGTACATGTTTCCATAGGCAGCTTGAGGGCAGCGCGCTGTCGGATATTGGGTTCCGGCAAAACCCTTAAGGTTCGAACTCTGGGGTGCGCGTGAAGATCTTTCCCCTACCGATCCACGTCCCAACGCCTCGCTAAGAATCTAAGCTACGCGATGAACACAGGGGACACAAGGTTTATACTGGTTCGGGTCACCGTTGTGGTGTAATACCCTAATCCAGTGTGTGGTGTGGTGGATTACCTCAGGGGCTGATAATGAACTGTACAAAGGAAGAAAAGCCTCGTGAGAGGTGTTCTTGAGCTGGTGTGGTGTGCTACTTGGGTGAGTTCGATCGCCTCTGGATCTGATGAGAACTCTACCTGATCCCCTTTCTACTGTGGTGGCTATCTCTATTTATAGAGGCCCTGGTCCTCTTCCTAAATATTGAGCAGGAAGGGAGCCAACAATGGCCATTTTGAAGGGGAACATCTAGTACAAGTTATCTTGACTAAAGTTGGTCTTCGGCTACCAAAGGCACTGGCGATGACGCTGTCTTGGGCTCCACGGTGACCTCCGTCCTGCCGCTCTGCCGGTCTTGGTCTCGTTGCACCGAAATGGTAACCTTTGCTTGACGCCTCGGTACTCCGCACCTGCGCTTGCCCCCTTTGCACCGAAGAGGAAACAAGGACACTGCGCAGGCCGGCGCTCGCCTGGCGCCCACCTGGTCTCGATCATCATGGCTTGCGTCATGAGCACCTCGCAAGGTACCCCTGCCTTGATCTATCCGCCTCCTCGTGAGCCTGCCTGGTGAGGCCGTTCCTGAGGAAGCCTTGCGTCGTCCGCCCCACGAGGCTTGGCCCCTCGCTAGGGTCTTGAGCTTGAGTTGATGAACATGGGCTGTGCTGGGCCACTCCTTGAGCCACGCCGCAGGCCGCAGGCAGGCAAGTCTGGGGACCCCCGTTCCCAGAACGCTGACAGTAGCCCACGGCCCCAAGGTGCGCTCGGACTTGGGTTAGGAGCGAAGCGAACGGGCAAGTGCGGAGCGCCGCGGGCCCCAACAGCCTGCAGCCTTGGTCGTCGTGTGGCAGTTGATTGGACATGGGTGTCTCCACTTCCCCATGCTCCCCCAATATCCGCCTAGCTATTCTCTCCTTGCTGCCCGCGTGCTTCCTGTTCCCCTTTCTTCGTTGAGCCTCTACTTCTGTCTCCAATCCATCTTGAGCTCTGCCCCCTTCCCATTGCCATGGCGCCAACAAAAAAGGAAAAGGGGAAGAAGCACGCGCCTTCGTCCAGCTCACCTCCGGCAGCCGTGCCCGCCGTCGACCAGTCACTGATACTTAATACGGAAGCCTTGGACAAGGTCCACTCCGCCCTCGCCTCCAGCTTCAATGAGTGTAGAAGGACGATGTCTTGGCCTGCGTCCCATGCCTCCTTCGACAGGGTCATCATGGAGGTTCGATTCTTTGCCGACGCCCTTTGGGCGGGCCTGGTCCCTCCTTTCTCTGCCTTCTTCAATGCGGTGCTTTCCCACTACCAGATCCGTATGATGCATCTTGGTCCCCAATCCATTACTCTTCTTGATGTCTTCGCCTTTGTCTGCGAAGCCATGGTGGGCATTGCCCCTTCCGTTGCTCTCATGCGCCACTTCTTCTCCTTGCGCCTGACCGACCCATCACAGTGCTTGGGGTGCGTGAGCTTCTAGGCCGTGCCAGAGATGGCCGCCTCAGGGATTTATTTTGGCCTTCCTCCTTCCATGAACGGATTCCAAGAGTGGTGGCTGTACGTGGATGTCGGGGTGCCGAGCCCCCTGCTCGCGCACCCGACATTGCCTGCTATCCCCAATCCAGGCTCGGGTCACGAGGAGCTCACGAGACCCCAGCTCGCTTTTATCTGGCACCGATTCGAGAGGTTGAGGACGCTTGGCGTGATGGCGCCCCAGGTGGTGAAGAAGATCCTTCAGTGCCGCATCGCTCCTCCCCAGCGCCACTCTCGTCCAATGTGGACCTTTAATGGGCATCAAGACCGCATGAGACTCCAGGAGGGGGATCTTGCACCTGAAACACTGAGGAAGGTGCTGAAGGTCTTGACTGGCGACCCCTATCCGGGCAGCATCCGGCATGGGGGCGGCCTCTTGTATCTTTGCTCGAGCAGGGCCGAGTTCACGAGGCAGATGCCCCGCTTCGACGAATGGGGGTTGCACCCAGCTGACCTCGTGGGGCCCCATGAAAATCCCATCGCCGTGGCTCCTCCCCCGTTGCCCACATCGATCTTGCCTTAGGAGGTGGTGCAGGGAGGCAAGCATCGCTAGAGGCTGGGGGGGTCTGGTGTCGAGATGCCGAGATCACGTGGGGCTCGCGAGGCGTCATCCTCTGGAGCTTGCAAAGCCCGTCCCGAGGCAGTCATTGATGAATGGACGCCACCTGCGGCTCCCGAGGCTGAAACCCCCGAGGCCTCGGCAGGCCACCAAGAGTTGGCACCTAACAACTCCTCGCAGCCTGGTGCCCTTAAGGCAGGCCGCCCTGGTGCTCCTTCGCCCACGCCTCGCGTCGGCCCTCATGTCGACAGCTTGGGTCGGTTCCGCATAGACTCCGACGCCCTCCGTAAGAGGAAAGAGACTTCGGGTGGCAGTGATTGCCCCTGCCGCCCGTTGAAGCACAGGAAGTACTTCGCCATGGATGAGTAAGTCCCTCCTTATTATAGTTCCTCATTCGTTGTTCCCTTCGCTGACTATGGCCCTTCAGGATCTCTCCTGCCAAGCCTGCGGAGCCAGCTGAGAAGCCACCTCCTCAGGCCTCTCCTCCATCGCTGGCCTTGAGCGCCCCGAGCCTAGGTGCCGCCCCTGACGCGGACTCATCCGGGGAGGCAAGCCGGCCCGCGCGGTGCCTCGAGCCTATGTCCTCGCCGCCTATCCTTTGCAACCTTGCCCGGGACGTGATTAGCTTGCCCCGGGATCCTCCTCTGATCATGGACGGTGAATGGTTGAAGTTGATCTTTGGCTCTACTTCTGGTGACGGATCATCGCCAGGCTGGGTCCTTCGCGGGGCCCGTCCGGCGATTGTGGGGTCACCAGCCCCCAGCCCCCTGCCGAGAGGGGACAAACCTCCTGAGGGCCCTCCGCCAGCCCCTGCGGCGGAGGACGACATCGACGAAGTGCTCGAGCAAGCGCGGGAACACAGTGCTATCCGCCAAGAGTTTCTCCAAAATACGACGGATGCAGTGAGCCAGCTCGATGTAGAGCTCGCAGGCGAGGATGCACGTCTTGAAGCCGAAGGCCTGCGGCTAGCTGAGGAATGGCGCAAGCTGAAGGTAGCCGTCAGCCTTGCACGTCATTAGCGCGATCTTGACAATGCAAAGGCTGAAGCATCTCTAATGGCCTCGCGGAAGGCCTGCTCCCGAGCCATTGAGGAGGCTTAGGAGGCAGACCGGCGATGTGAGATCGCGGAGGAGCAAGCGTGGGAGCTCCAAGCCTGGTACAATTCCTTGGAGCAGCAACTGGAGCTGCGCCAAGCGGCCCTTGCATCGCTGAAGGGGATGCCTACCGGAGAGGAGGAGCTCTGGAGGCGCAAGGAAGCACTGACGCTGGAGGCTGCCAAACGCAACCTCAATCTTGAGCGGTTGGAGACGAGGGAGCGCTAGGTTACCCAGGCAGAGGATGACGTTGGCGCGCGGGAGGTCTGGATCCAAGAAGAGATTGATCGCCGCGTGGCGGAGGCTCATGCGGCCCTTGAGCGCGAGTACGACGAGAGGTTGGAGCTGATCAAGGTCGAGGCTGCGGGCCGGACTGCCGCCCTGAGGACCAAGTTGGCCGAGGCGACGCAGCATGCTGAGGCCACCGCAGCCGCCCTAGCCAAGGCGCAGGCTGAGTTGGCCTCCTCCCGCATCGAGTTGCTTCTCCTCCAGCAGAGGGTCGATGACGCCGAGACCGTTGCGCGGCAGAACAAAGATGAGATTCGCCTGCGACAGACGCTGGAGCACATGCATGGCCCCATGATCCAACACTGAGGGAAAGGGCCAACGCGACCTTGGGCAATATCCGTGATGCACCTGCTGAGCAGCCTCACGTGACCAACTACGCCGGTAATCTCCAGTTCTTCACTGACGTGGTGACGCATCTGGAGAATTGCTCGGAGAGGGCTCGTCAGCTTGTCGAGGAGAGGAGCTGCGGCCTGCTCGCACGGGCATTCTCTCGTGTGTTCAGCCATCTTCAGAACATTGACCCCCACTTTGACTTCGACGCCACCATCGCCCCGGTGCCCGAGGCCATCCGAGGTGACCTGGCGCGGTGGGTGGAGGACAACATGGATGCACTTGTCCGGGCCTTCACCTCTGATGATGACGGGGTGGTTGTCGCTGCTGATGAAGGCGACGTGGTGAACGATGCCGAAGACGGTGCCAATGACGGCGAGGGTGAGGCCAGCGACAACGACAGTGGCGCTAGCGATGCTTCTGGAGATGACCAAGAGGATGCGGTGAGCGATATGTCTGATTGATCCTACGCCCCCCTGCTGTTTATCCGGCATAGAAAAATCTCGGGTGTGGCCCTGAAGGTTGTAAGAGCATTTTGGGAGGGGAAGCCCCTCATGTAAAAAGGATTGTTGTCCACACGTTGTTAAGGTCGGCACCGAATGGGAGCCCGTATGATGTTATGGGCTCTATGACGAGTTGGTTGATGTGATTTTAGCTTTACCTTGGGTGAGCTTCGAGTAGGCTTGTGGCTACCCTCCGAGGATCCCTCGGGAGACCTGTTGACCTTGCGGCAAGAGCCTTGCGAGAGCGAGCGCTGGGCGTGGGACGGCATGCGCGTGTGTGCTGGGCCCAGTCCTACCCGCGAGGGTCTCGCGAGGGGGAGGCAGCTAGTGCAAATTCCAACTTGAGCAGGAACCGGAATACGAGAAAGCACGCGAACAAGACAAAACACCCCTACCCGCATACGCAAACACAAATTCAACTTCAACTTAGATCCGAAACGAGAAAGCATGACCACATAAAAGGAACCAAAAGCAAAAGGCCACGTCCGGCACCTAGTCTAGTCTTCGACGTCTTCTCACCAGCGCGGAGCTAAGTGCTGCCACTGGGCGTGGGAGGGAGCCCCCGAGGCCCGAGGGCGGCTCTCCGGAGACTCCGGGGCGTGTACAGCGCCAACTCATTATTACGTGAGAGTGTCACGGGCGGCGAGCTTCACAGGCACTGGGCCTTCTTAACAGGTACCGGAGTTGCTTCATATCGCCAGATGAGGGCCCCGCCTTGTGCCACCCTTGACCACCATTGATGGCGACTGGAAACCAAGGACGACACCAATGGGGAAAAGGGGACGCCAGCGGTTCCCCCGACGACCACGGGTCCTCTGCCGGGGGCAGGCCTTGCGGCACCTCCCTAGCAGAGGGCCTACCTCCGAGGAACACCTTGCTTCGTGCTTCGTGGGGAGGGGCTGAGGGAGTCCTGGATTAGGGGGTGTCCAGATGGCCAGACTATGACCTTTGGCCGGACTCCCGGACTATGAAGATACAAGATTGAAGACTCCGTCCCGTGTCCGGATGGGACTTTCCTTGGCATGGAAGGCAAGCTTGGCGATACGATATGAAGATCTCCTCCCATTGTAACCGACTCTGTGTAACCCTAGCCCTCTCCGGTGTCTATATAAACCGGAGAGGTTTAGTCTGTAGGACGAACAACAATCATACCATAGGCTAGCTTCTAGGGTTTAGCCTCTCTGATCTCGTGGTAGATCCACTCTTGTACTACCCATATCATCAATATTAATCAAGCAGGAGTAGGGTTTTACCTCCATCGAGAGGTCCCGAACCTGGGTAAAAACATCGTGTCCCTTGTCTCCTGTTAGCATCTGCCTAGACGCACAGCTCGGGACCCCCTACCCGAGATCCGCCGGTTTTGACACCGACATTGGTACTTTTATTGAGAGTTCCTCTGTGTTGTCACCTTTAGGCCCGATGGCTTCTTCGATCATCAACCACGACGCGGTCCAGGGCGAGACCTTTCTCCCCGGACAGATCTTCGTATTCGGCGGGTTCGCACTGCGGGCCAACTCGCTTGGCCATCTGGAGCAGATCAAAAGCTACGCCCCTGGCCATCAGGTCAGGTTTGGAAGTTTAAACTACACGGCCGACATCCGCGGGGACTTGATCTTCGACAGATTCGAGCCACGGCCGAGCATGCCGCACTGTCACGATGGGCATGATTTAGCTCTGCCGCTGGACAACGCCCAGAGCGTTGCTCAGGTGCCCGCTCCGACCATTAGCTCGGAGTCGACCGCGCCATTTCGGGACGGACGGTTGGATGCCTCCCCAGGTGCCGCAATCCCTACGGCGATAGAGCCGAATACCATCCTAGTCCTTTGCAAGGCCCGAGACTCCAAGGTGCCGGTCTCCGTTCCGGACTCCGCATCTTCCGCACCTCTTCCGATCGAACCCGATTGGGTTCCGATCATGGAGTTCACCGCAACGGACGTCTTACAGCACTCGCCCTTCGGCGATATCCTGAATTCACTAAAGTCCCTCTCTTTGTCAGGAGAGCCCTGGCCGGATTACGGTCAGCATGGTTGGGATACGGACGACGAAGAAATTCGAAGCCCACCCACCACCCACTTCGTAGCCACTGTCGACGATTTAACTGACATGCTCGACTTCGACTCCGAAGATATCGACGGTATGGACGCCGATGAAGGAGACGACCAAGAACCAGCACCTATAGGGAACTGGAAAGCCACCTCGTCATATGACATATACATGGTGGACACGCCCAAAGCAGGGGATGGCGATGAAAAAACGGAGGACGACCCCTCCAAGAAGCAACCCAAGCGCCGACATCAGCGGCGCCGCTCTAAATCCCGCCAAAGTAAAAAAACGGCGAGTCCGGCACCGTAGATAACAAGACGGTGCCGAAGACAACCCCCTCCAGCAGGATTCAGCGTAGGAGAACGAAGGAGCCAGCCCTCATGAGAGAGCGGCCGACAGAGAGGTCGAGGACGACAATTATATGCCTCCCTCCGAAGACGAGGCAAGCCTCGACGACGACGAATTTGTTGTGCTAGAGGATCCCGTCGAACAAGAGCGTTTCAAAAGCAGGCTTATGGCCACGGCAAGCAGCCTCAAGAAAAAACAGCAGCAGCTTAGAGCTGACCAAGACTTGCTAGCCGACAGATGGACCGAAGTCCTGGCGACCGAAGAGTATAAACTCGAACGCCCCTCCAAGAGCTACCCAAAACGCAGGCTGCTACCCCAACTTGAGGAGGAAGCAACTAAACCTACATCACCAACGTACGATGCGCCCGATCGGCCACCCCGTGGCCGCGACAGAGAGGCCTTCAGGCCCTCGACCCAAGCCGCACCCCGGCACCGCTCAAAAAATACCAGAGTGCGGGCAGACGCAACAGACCTGGGAGACATATTGGAGAACAAGGCATGGCAAACAAGATCGATCTACGGATCGTGTGGGCGCCCCACTTCACGTGACGATAACCGTCACATCGGATATGGTAAATACGACCAGGCTGAACACAGAAGACAAAGCTCATCCGAGCTGTGTCGCGATATAGCCCAGTATAGTGGCGCCGCACACCCACTATGCTTCACAGACGAAGTAATGGATCATCAAATCCCCGAGGGTTTTAAGCCCATCAACATCGAATCATACGATGGCATAACAGTTCCCGCGGTATGGATCGAGGATTATCTCCTTGATATTCACATGGCCCGTGGTGATGGTCTACACGCCATCAAATACCTCCCGCTCAAGCTTAAAGGACCAGCTCGACATTGGCTTAACAACCTACCAGCAGAGTCAATTAGTTGCTGGGAGGACCTGGAATCCACATTCCTTGACAACTTCCAGGGCACTTATGTGCGACCACCAGATGCCGATGACCTAAGCCAATAATCCAGCAGCCAGAGGAATCGGCCAGACAATTCTGGACACGGTTCCTAACCAAGAAAAATCAAATAGTCGACTGTCCGGACACTGAGGCCCTTGCAGCCTTCAGGCACAACATCCGAGATGAATGGCTTGCTCGGCACCTGGGACAGGAAAAGCCGAAATCTATGGCAGCCCTCACAACACTCATGACCCGCTTTTGTGCGGGAGAAGACAGCTGGCTAGCTCGTAGCAATAACATAACCAAGAGCTCTGGCAATTCGGATACCAAGGACAACAATGGTAGGTCACGCCGCAAAAAGTACAAGCGCCACATTAACGGCGACAATACTGAGGATACGGCAGTCAATGCCGGATTCAGAGGCTCTAAACCCGGTCAGCGGAAGAAGCCATTTAAAAGAAACCCTCCGGGCCCATCTAGTTTAGACCGGATACTCGATCGCTCGTGCCAGATACACGGCACCCCCGAACAACCAGCCAACCACACCAACAGGGATTATTGGGAGTTCAAGTAGCCAGGCAAGTTAAGTGCCGAAACCAGAGACAAGGGCCTACGTAGAGATGATGATGAGGAGCCCCGGCCGCCGAACAACAGAGGATAGAAGGGATTCTCCCCGCAAGTGCGGACGGTGAACATGATATACGCAACCCACATCCCCAAAAGGGAGCGGAAGCGTGCCTTCAAGGACGTCTATGTGTTGGAGCCAGTCGCCCCAAAGTTCAACGCATGGTCCTCCTGCCCGATCACTTTTGATCAAAGGGACCACCCCACTAGCATCCGTCACGGCAGATTCGCCGCATTGGTCCTAGACCCAATTATCGACAGATTTCACCTCACCAGAGTCCTCATGGACGGCGACAGCAGCCTGAACTTGCTTTATCAGGATACAGTGCGAAAAATGGGTATAGATCCCTCAAGGATTAAACCCACAAAGACAACCTTTAAAGGCGTCATACCAGGTAAAGAAGCCAGCTGTACAGGCTCGGTTACACTCGAAGTGGTCTTCGGATCCCCGGATAATTTCCGAAGCAAAGAGTTAATCTTAGACATAGTCCCATTCCGCAGTGGTTATCACGCCCTGCTCGGACGAACCACATTTGCAAAATTCAATGCGGTGTCGCACTACGCATATCTCAAGCTCAAGATGCTAGGCCCTCGCGGAGTGATCACGGTAAATGGAAACACCGAACGCTCTCTCCGAACGGAGGAGCACACGGGGCCCTGGCGGCGGAAGTACAGAGTAGCCTCTCAAGGCAACTCTCCAATCCAGGTGTTAAGCGTCCGGACAATGTCAAGCGAGCCCGAAGTAACCTACAACAAAGCCGACTGGCACGTTCCGAGCAAGCATAGCAGTGCGGCCCCAACCCTAGCCCTCGCCAGATGGTGATATCAGTACCACGCGTACATAATTACGCTTTAGAAATACCGTGGGCATAAGGGGAGGGGCACAACCACGGCACGCCCAGAATGCGGCTCAACCGCACTCAGGGGCTCCCTATTCCGCCGTTTCTTTTTTATATACTTTCAGGACCCAACTATTCGGAAGGCCTGTCCGGCAATACACTCGCCGAACACACGATGCAACAGCCAGGGAGAGAACAAGCCGCCTCAAATGTCCAGGTGGTCTTTATAACGAGCTTAATACCTGTTTTACTTAAAGTCCCGCAGCCTGCCCCTGGAGGGGGACATGTCAAATAATCCCATCTCTTGCTTATCGCACTATTTGTATCGTTCTGCTTTCATAGTAGCCCTTTTTTAATAAACAATACATATCTTTTATCTATTATTGTATTCATCTGTTTTCATATAAATATGTTCAGTCATGACATTATGCAACCGTACACTTTGGTACGGCCAATACACCAGGGGCTTAAGCACCCCATAACATGGTGTGAGAAGACCGAACACTCTCATGAGTGCGGCACCCCGAACATATAGCACTATATGCATCGGCTCCGAATCATGTCTTTGGTCAATAGTTGGGTTTGCCCGGCTCCCATGTTTTGGTACCTTACGTTCCGCAATGTTGGCTAAGGTAGCGCTGGGAGAACTACTGCGATTGTGCCTTAGTTGAGCTGGGTTAACACCTCAGTAGAGAAAGCTAAAACTGACCGTCATGATAGTGCGAGAGACCGGTCGCTGTTCGCGAGGTTTTTTGAGTCCTTAAAGACTTATGCCGCTTAGAGCGAGGAGCCGGACTTATCCGGCCTAGGCGTGGATAGCGCCCCGAACTTGGTCTTCCGAATACTAGGGGCTTCGCCAAAATTTAAAATTATAGAATTCTATGGCTAAGTGAGAGTGATAAAGCATTATAAGTCTGATGGTCTGGTTCGTTGTGCTGAGCGCCTCCCTAGATGGACCCAAGAATGGGAACAAGAGCGCTTAGGTTTATCCCGAACACCCCAGCACTCATGGCATGGGGGTAGAAGCCGATGACTTGCATCTCTCAGATTTGATAAACGGCCACACAGAAGGTAATATTTTAAATTAACAAAGCGTTACTTAACGCATATGAACAAAGTTTTTAGCGTACAGGATAACATATGCGAGTCTACTCAAAAATTACATCTTTGGAGCATTCGTCCGCTATAAGGCGGGCACCCTTCAGGACACCCTTATAACACATCTCGGGCGTGCGATACTCCTTGCCCGGCGGTGGCGCGTCCGTCAAAAGCTTCTCAGCGTCCAGCTTGCCCCAGTGCACTTTAGCATGGGCAAGGGCCCGACGGGCACCTTCGATACAGACAGAGTGCTTGATGACCTCAATCCACAGACACGCGTCCACCATCCGCCGCACAAGACCGAAGTAGCTCCCAGGCATGGCTTCTCTAGGCCATAGCCGAACTATGCGGCCCTTCATGGCCTGTTCGGCCACCTTGTGGAGCTCGACCAGCTGCTTCAGCTGGTCGCTCAGGGGCACCGGATGTTCGGCCTCAGCATACTGAGACCAGAACACCTTTTCCGTCGAGCTCCCCTCTTCGGCTCGGTAGAATGCGGCAGCATCAGACACACTACGGGGCAGATGGGCGAACGCTCCTGGAGAGCTCCGGATTCAGGTAAGTAACAGATAATTTACTTTTATATTCTTGCTTTGCATAAAGAATGCCTTACCCGCCGCTATCTTCTTCATCGCCTCGATCTCCTGGAGGGCCTTCTGGGCTTCGGCCTTAGCGGTCTTGGCACTCTCAAGAGCCAAGGCGAGCTCGGACTCTCGAGTCTTCAAGTCACGCTCCAAACCTCTCGTGCTTTACCACAAGAGCCTGGAGCTCTTGCCGCACCTCCGCCACCCGCGCCTCCTGCTTCTCTCGCTCGGTGCGCTCCAAGGCCGCACTGTTTTCGGCCTTGGAACCGCCTCCTTCAGGGTCGCCACCTCGGCCGTGGCCCCTGCAACATTTACGTTGGTCCTGTCATTATTTGCAACCAAGTATTGCTATATACATTTACATACGGTATTTCATACCCTCCTTGTCCTGGAGATGCTTCTTGGCACGGCCGAGCTCGTTCTCTGACCGCTCGAGGCTCTCCTTCAATAAATTGACCTCCGTAGTCAGTGCGGCAGAGGTCAGTAGCGCAGCCTGCATTCCCATATTGACATATTTTTGTTAGACTCCTGCGTATATCTTTTTAGATCCTCAGCTCGGCTTTTCTTTGAAACACCGAACTGAGCATCAGGGGCTACTGTCTATGCGGTAAAAAAATTATATGTTTTTGAACACATACCTCAAAGCCTATTAACAGACTTGTACAGGCTTCTGTCAGCCCGCTCTTGGCAGACTG
Organism: Triticum dicoccoides; assembly: GCF_002162155.2. NCBI lineage: Eukaryota > Viridiplantae > Streptophyta > Magnoliopsida > Poales > Poaceae > Triticum > Triticum dicoccoides. Next base: position 87,648,585 of record NC_041387.1, on the reverse strand, counting down.
AACCTTCTGAATCACCGCACTCATAACAGTGCGGTGTTCCTCATCAATGGAGGCGCCGTTAAGAACCTCCAGCAAATTGTCCGGGGCCTCCGGATGGACGGAGGTTGCCGGTGTCGTAGGCTTGCCCTTCTTATGAAGGTGCCGCCTGTCGGACTCTGGAGCCATTGATGGCTTCGGAGCAGTGTCCGGCCCGGGGCCGGAGTTGGATCCCTCCGAGGCTTTACCCCCTTTGGGCCTGGAGTCCGGGAGGTCGCCTTGCGGCGCCTCCAGGACCACCTTCTCCTGGTTTAGTCCCTTTCGGGACTCCACCTCGGCGTCGTCCGTAGGGAGAGGGGAGGAGGCCGTCGGAAGTGAAGCACTATTCACATCCGACGAATTCAAGGAGCCGCTCGTCAAATCATCGAGCTGAGCTCTGGGCGGACTGCATAATTAAATTCAGCGTCAGAAGCTACCGAATAATAGAGGAGCGCCATAAGTCATTCGGGTAACCGGACACTTACGATTTTGCTAGGGGCTTGACCCTGGATGGCCATTCCTCCCCGCCGTCTTCGGCATCAGAGGCGTAGTCCGGAAGAAGGGTTCTCCCCTTCTTGGACCCTCCGGCCTCCCCAGTTGGGGCGACCTTTCTTTTCTTTCCTCCCCCCGTTGGAGGGGGAGAGGCTTCTTCTTCTTCCTCCTCCTCGTCTTCAGAGGCGGAGGGTGCTTCGGGGTTGTCGGGTGATGAACCCGACACCACCAGGCGCTGGGAGCTCTTTCGAGTCTCCGTGGCCTTCTTCTTGGCCTTCTTCTCCGGCACCACGTGAGGTGCCAGAACCAGCAACCCTGTCAATTGGGCGTCCGCTGGGTCTTCTGGTAAGGGAGCCGGACAGTTCACCTGCCCGGATGTCTTCAGCCAGTCTTGTCAAAGGAAAGGAAGGTTAGATCCCACATAGAGTCAGACTATGAAAGATAAGAGTCCCATAAAGGGTAGAGTAGCTTACCTTGATGGCCTGACGCCGCGAGCTGAATCCGCGATCTTCGGTAGCGGATGCGGGTGCCTTAGCGCCCTTAAACAGCACCTTCCAGGCATCTTCGTACATAGTGTCGAAAAGCTTGCTCAAGGTTTGGTGCTGTGCCGGATCAAACTCCCACAATTTGAAGGCCCGTTGTTGGCATGGGAGGATCCGGCGGATGAGCATGACCTGGACTATGTTGACAAGCTTGTGATTCTTGTTCACCAGCTTCTGGACGCAGGTTTGAAGTCCGGTCAGCTCTTCCGAATCCCCCCACGTTAGGCTTGTCTCTTTCCAGGAAGTGAGCCGTGTGGGGAAGCCAGATCGGAATTCAGGGGCCGCCGCCCATTTGGGATCGTGCGGCTCGGTGATGTAGAACCACCCCGACTGCCATCCCTTTATTGTCTCCACGAAGGAGCCCTCGAGCCATAGGACGTTGGCCATCCGGCCCACCATGGCACCTCCGCAATCCGCTTGGCGGCCGCCTACTACCTTCGGCTTGACATTAAAAGTCTTCAGCCATATGCCGAAGTGGGGCTGGTGCAGAGGAAGGCCTCGCATACGACGATGAACGCCGAGATGTTGAGGATGAAGTTCGGGGCCAGATCGTGGAAGTCCAGGCCGTAGTAGAACATGAGCCCCCGGACGAACGGGTGAAGAGGAAAACCCAGTCCGCGGAGGAAATGGGGAAGAAAAACAACCCTCTCATGGGCCTGGGTGTGGGGATGAGTTGCCCCACATCTGGAAGCCGGTGCGCGATGTTGTCAGACAGGTATCCGGCCTTCCTTAGCTTTTTGATTTGCCCCTCCGTGACGGAGGAGGCCATCCATCTACCTCCCGCTCCGGGCATGATTGGAGAAGGTTGAGGTGGGAAGTGCGGGCTTGGTCGTTAGAGCTCGAGCATGCAGGGACGAACAACCAAAGGAGGAAGAAGGCGTAAATGGAAAGGGTAGATTCTTATCCCCTTATATGGAAGGCCGAAACTACGAGCCCCCACCGACCTAATAAAACTCGCTTATCTCCCAAGCGCCGCGGTTAATGGCGCGGGTGGGTTACCCATGCCCGTATTGATGAGAATCCCGGAATAAGGGGACACGATCTCTGCTTTGACAAGACATGCCAAGGAAACCACCTCGCTAAACGCGCTGAGGTGGAACAGTAAAATGATTCGAATAAAGGCTTGGCCGTGGCGTGATGTCACGCTGCGGAATACGTCAACAGATTAGATTTGTGCGGATATTATTCTCTCTACGGTGGTATGTGGAACTTATTTTTGCAGAGCCGGACACTATCCTGGTGTTCAACATCTTCTATGAAGTATTCGGAGGAGGAACCCGTCTTGCAATGCTGAAGACAATTTGCGCGCCGGACTCATCGTCATTGAAGCCTGGTTCAGGGGCTACTGAGGGAGTCCTGGATTAGGGGGTGTCCGGATGGCCGGACTATGACCTTTGGCCGGACTCCCGGACTATGAAGATACAAGATTGAAGACTCCGTCCCGTGTCCGGATGGGACTTTCCTTGGCGTTGAAAGCAAGCTTGGCGATACGATATGAAGATCTCCTCCCATTGTAACCGACTCTGTGTAACCCTAGCCCTCTCCGATGTCTATATAAACTGGAGAGGTTTAGCCCATAGGACGAACAACAATCATACCATAGGCTAGCTTCTAGGGTTTAGCCTCTCTGATCTCGTGGTAGATCCACTCTTGTACTACCCATATCATCAATATTAATCAAGCAGGAGTAGGGTTTTACCTCCATCGAGAGGGCCCGAACCTGGGTAAAAACATCGTGTCACTTGTCTCCTGTTACCATCCGCCTAGACGCACAGTTCATGACCCCCTACCCGAGATCCGCCGGTTTTGACACCGACAGGGGCCTTGCTCCCGGCCCCTCTCCTGCAGCCCCCAGTGCCCTCCTCCTGAGGGGAGGGAGGCTGCCGCACTGGGGTAGCCTTCCGCTGCAGTGACCTGGACTTCCTGCGACCCATGGTTAGCATAAGCTTGCTCCTGAGGGATTAGCGGTACCCGATAGCTGCTGCCGCCGGCGCGGTTGGCGAGGCTTCCTTGAGGCTCCTGAAAGGGCTCGACTTCTAGCGTCTCTTCCTCCCAGACTGTCCCGAGGAACGAGCCGTGGTCTTCTTCTAGTGCGTATTACCGATCCACCATGTGGGGCACATAAGCCTCCGGGGTCGCCGCCCCAAAGGCTTCCCCGTAGTGCCCCACGCTCCACGCAGTTTGGCTTGAAGCACCATCTTGGGGATGGTAGGACAACGGCCCGTCCGGGCCGTAGGCAGCCATGCGCATGCCCTCGCTTACCAAGGGCGGTGATGCCGCAGCTTGTTGCCTGGTGCTGACGGCCAAGCTGGTGTTCATGAAGCCTTGAGGTAGACATGTGTCGGCGTTCTGGGAATGGGGGTACCCAGACTTGCCTGCCTGCGCCCTGCGGTGTGGCTCAAGGAGTGGCCCTGTACGGCCCATCTTCATCAACACATGTTCAAGACCCTCGCGAGGGGCCAAGCCTCACGGGGAGGACGACAGGATGCTTCCTCAGGCACGGCCTCATCAGGCTGGCTCGCGAGGAGGCGGAGAGATCAAGGTGGGGTACCTCACGAGGTGCCCATGATGCAAGCCATGACGACCGAAGCCAGGCGGGCGCCAGGCGGGCGCCGGCCTGCGCAGAGTCCTTGTTTCCTCTTTGGTGCAAAGGGGACAAGCGCAGACAAGAGTATCAAGCAAAGGCAACCATTTCGTTGCAACAAGATTAAGACCAGCAGAACGGCAGGATGGAGGTCATCATGGAGCCCAAGCCGGCGTCACCGTCAGAGTCTTTGGCAAGCGAGGACTGACTTTAGTCAGGAGAAGTGTACTAGATGTTCCCCTTCAAAATGGCCAATTGTTGACACCCTTCTCGCTCAATATTTGGGAAGAGGACCAGGGCCTTGCTCTATAAGTAGGACTAGCCACGACAAGAGTAGGGGCATCTAGAGATCCATCGATCTATCCATTGAGAGAGAGAGGGTAGGGCGATTCAAACCTTAGCCACCACCACCACCACCACAAGAACACCTCCCCTCGCGAGGCAGTTCTTCCTTGTATTGTTCATCATCAGCCCCTGAGACAATCCACCACACCACAAACTACAGTAGGGTATTACACCACAATGGTGGCCCGAACTAGTATAAACCTCGTGTCTCTTGTGTTATTCTTCGTGTAGTTTAGATCCTTGCGAGGCGACGACACGTAGGTATGTAGGAGGTGTGATCTCCGCGCGCACCCTAGAGTTCGAACCCGAAATCCGACATTTGGCGCGCCAGGTAGGGGTGCACCGGAATCCGCCTTCTGCCGCCCTGTGTTTCGCCGCCTGTCGCATCCATGTCAGACGCTCGTCGAGCCCGTGCCGAGCGTCGGGCCGCTCTCGCCACTCACGTCGCCCAGACGGCCCCCGTCGGCGGATGCCGCCACCGTTCCCCGTCGCCTGCCGTCAACGCCGCCACCGGCCCGACGGGGAACGAGCAGCAGGTGTGGTCCCTGCATCCTTCGGTGCGGCGAGAAGGCCGCACCGCCACCCCATTGCTGACTCCAGCCGGTTCCTCGTCCCACCCCCATCGCGCTCCTGCGGACGCACACGCCGTGCTGCTCCTGGCGCGGGAGCTCCTGCACTACCGTCCCATCGACGAACTCTATGATGAGTGGCTCGCCCGCTTCACCGAGCTCGTCTGCGCCGCTGGGGGCTCCCCTGCGCCATCCCTCTCGCTGCATCGCCCCCCCCCCCTGCACGGGCGACGAAGCTCCCGGGGCTCCTCAGCCGCCTCCCCCTCAAGAAGGCGCCTTGGCCCCAAGGCGCGTGGCCCCTGGACGGAACCCACTCCGTCCGGCGCCAGCATAGCAAGAGAAGAGCTGCCAAGAGATCCCTCGTCCCCAAGAAGCTACACGTTTGCTCCCCGCACCGGCCCGTCACGACCGCGCTCCTACTCCAGCGTGCCAAGACCCCATGCTACCCCCGGCAGCTGCGCACGGAGACTTCCAAGATCAAGCTCTCCATTACCAAAGGCCTCCCGTGGACACTACAGGCTACCGTGCCTTCACCGCCGAGCTGCGCAGCGTGGCCTGACCGGGCAAGTTCAAGCCAGATCTGCCCCCGCGCTACGATGGCACGGCTGACCCTGTGGAGTTCCTCCAGCTCTATGAGCTGGGCATTGAAGCCGCCAACGGGGATGAGAAGGTCATGGCAAACTAGTTCCCCATGGCGCTCAAGGTCGGTGCCCGCACCTGGCTCCTGAACCTGGCTCCTGGCACGATTTCCTCCTGGGACGAGATGCGCACCCGATTCATTGCCAACTTCCAAGGCACCCGCGACCGGCCCCCGGCCATGCGCGACTTGCGCCGCATCAAGCAGTAGCCAGGAGAGACCCTGCAAAAGTTCTTCCAACATTTCAACAACGCTCACCTTAAGATCCCCAAGGTGTCTGAGGAGGCCATCATCTCAGCCTTCTCCGACGGCGTGTGTGACGTCAAGATGAAAGAGGAGCTTGCGATCCATGAAGAACTGTGCACCTCCCTGGAGCTGTTCAACTTGGCGACCAAGTGCGCCAGGGCTGAGGAAGGTCGCTTTCCCTCCTCGAGCTGCCGGCTACCGACCTAGAAGAGAAGAAGCCAAAGGTCAAGGACGTGAATCGCAAGGGGGCTGCCGTGCTTGTAGCAGAGCTGGACACCAAGCGAGGCAGGGATCGGCCCGAGTCATCCAAGGGCAGCCGGTACTGCGTGTACCACGACCTCCACACCCACACCAACGAATGTCAAGAGCTCAGGGCCGTGCGGGACGTGCGTGCCGGCCGACACCCCGAGCGCTACGACCGGGGCTATGGCCGAGGAGGAGGAAGAGGTGGAGGACGATGGGAAGACCGTGGCCCTCGCCAAGGGTGGCATGACCGACCTCGCGAGGACCACTGGCAGGACCAGCCTCGCGAGGGAGGATGGAGGGATCAGCCTCGCGAGGATCGCCCACAAGGCAATGCAGGCCTCCCTCCTCTGCCACCACAGCCGAGGAGGAATGAAGGCCATCATCAGGACGAGGGGGCTGGGGGCTTCCAGGAGACGCGCGCAATCGCTTGCATTCTGGGCGGCGCTTAGGCCCCAGCCTCTCAGTGCATCTTCAAGAAGTTTGCTCGCAAAGTGAATGCAGTCCTCCCCAAGCTCGAGGCCACATGCCCCCTCAGGTGGTCAGCGTGCGCCATCATGTTCAGCTCAGTGGATCAGCTCAAGTGCGCAGCCACAGCCGGAGTCCTCCTGATGCTTTGTTCCCCAATCATCAGCAACGTTCATGTCACCAGGACCCTCATCGATGGCGGAGCAGGGCTCAATGTCTTGTCCATCGGGACATTCAACAATCTCCAAGTGCCATACAATCAGCTTCAGCCAACCAAGCCATTCTCAGGAGTCATTGATGGTTCCACGGTTCCGATAGGGCAGGTCTGCCTTCCTGTTACCTTTGGGAAGCGCGACAACTACCGCACCGAGCTCATTGACTTCGACCTCGCGCACATTCACCTGCCGTACAATGCCATCCTCGGGTACCCAGCCCTGGCCAAGTTCATGGCCGTGACTCATCACGGTTACAATGTCCTCAAGATGCCCGGAAGCGGTGGAGTCATCACGGTGCCTTGTGAAGAGAGAGATGTTGTGTGTTCTCTGGAGCGTGCTTTTCAAGCCGCGTCAATTGAAGACCCAGATCACAGGAGCGGAAGGCTTCCCGAGGCAGTCCCAAAGAACAAGAAGACATCGCCTGGTCCGAACCCTCGGGAGGCAAGCCCCTCAGGGTCCGTGCCCGTTTAGGGGGCGCCTCCTTCTGTCGCATAGGAAGGCGCGCCCGGCGCCCTCCTCGAGCAAGGCTTGGGGGCTCTCTCCTGGAGGGCCATCGACTTTGCTAAGATCACGAGGTAGGCGCCCGGGCACCACTTGGAGGTGTGTTTGAAAGCACGTTTCCCTCAGGGAGGAGCAAGGCAAGGAGGGCCAAACCCTCAGGAGTTTGTCAGCGAGATCATTCGGGAGCTGCAGGAGTCAAGAGTCATGAGTGGCAGCCGCCGCTTACCCGCCGTAGCTCCCCGTCCGGGCGAGGATGGTGGGCTGCGCGTCTGGATCGACATACCAGGGCTCAACTGAGCCGCCTCTCAGGAGCGCCTCTGGCCCTCACGCATGGGACGCTACGAAGTTCCACCCCACAGCTATGTTCGCATGCCTTACGGCTTGCCGAACGCGGCTGTCGTGCGTCAGCGCCTCATGAGGAGCATCCTAGAGGCTCAAGCGTCCATGCATTTCGCAGTCCTAGTAGAGATGGAGATGGTCCGCGAGGATCCGCCAGCACCTCCGGATCCTCCCGAGGCTCCTGGGCCTGGGGGCTCGTAAAGATCGGCTTCCGCAGTGCACGTTGTTCGCTACTTCAGCACCCCTTCATCTTCAACATCATCAGGTGACATCCTTCGAGTTTCATTTTCAGCTGGGAGCGCCCTCAGGGCTGCATCATTCCCAGGCTGCGTGGGTCCGCCCCTGCGGCATGTACCCCTTTTGTTCATGTTTTTAGCTTACTTTATTAGGGGTGCCCCTCGGGCTGCATTATCCCCAAGCCACTCGGGCCTAACCCAGTGGCATGTATCCCTCTCGCATTTATTCGGGTCATGCGTTTGACCCACCATGATCATTACTTGATACTTGTGGCGGCACCCTTCTTCCTTCATGTCGGCTGCTTGCACGTTAAAGGGGGGGGGTACCTGAGCATCGCGACTCATGGACTCTTACTGGCTCTCCAGCCCTCACCTCCTGGCCTTGTCCACGGCATCGCGACCTGGCATACCAGCGATGGTTGAGCTCGCTCGAGGGCCGGGACCCGAGGACGTAGAGCGTCGGCATCTAACCAAATTTGCAGGAGCACATTACAAGTAAAGGCCCAGAGCCAGACGCAACCCGCCTTGAGGTAGGGCCCCGTGAGTCCCGCGCTGGCTCACGGGTGCCCAGATACACCTCGCCAAGCCCTACCGTGCCAGCAACGTGTTAGGGCGGGGCTGTACACGCCCTGGGGGCTCCTCCCAGAGGGGAGCCCCCTCCCACGCACTAGTGGAAGCACCATGCTCCGTGCTGGCTGACGACACTGCCAAGGAGCGGCTATGCCCGTACACATACGGAAGCACTATGCTCCGTGCTGGTGATAAACAACTGAGGGTGGCCCCTGGCCACATCAATCTCAGGAAGCCCAGAGCTCAGTGTTCGGCCTCATCGTAACGCCTCCCCTCGGGAGTGCTGCGCGAGGGGGCTGGGCACGGGGGCTACGCCTGGGTCAGGCCCAGACGCACACCACCCAGCCAGGCCCCTCGGGGCTGGTTCGTCGCACGTCTCTCCCTGAGCGGAGCCAAGGTACGAAGGTCGTTCGAATGTCAAGGGGGACTCCTGAGCATCGCGACTCAGGAGCCTAACTGGTCACGTAGCCCCTCACCCCTTAGTTCCGAAAGGCTAACGGCGGTTGAGGTATGCACGAGGCCGGGCTCTGCCGATGTAGAACGGTAAATTTACTCATACATCTCCCCTCCCAACTTGCTATTCGCGCATCAAGGGGGACTCCTGAGCATCACGACTCAGGAGCCTAACCGGTCACGTAGACCCTCACCCCTTAGTTCCGAAAGGCTAACAACAGTTGAGGTATGCGTGGGGCCAGGCTCTGCCGACGTAGAACGGTAAATTTACTCATACATCTCCCCTCCCTACTTGCTATTCGCGCGTCAAGGGGGACTCCTGAGCATCGTGACTCAGGAGCCTAACTAGTCACGTAGCCCCTCACTCCTTGGTCCCGTCCTGGTTTCCGGTAGGGGCTAACGGCGGCTGAGGTATGCGCTGGGCCGGGCTCTGCCGACGTAGAACACAAGCAGGTAGGAAGGAAAAATGCAAATCTCAAGGAATTCAAAAGCAAATATTACAGTCCATAGATTGTTTTCACAACGTCAAACACAAGTTTAAATGCCTCCATGAGGCATGATGCATGTTGCAGGAGCTAAAAGCAGGATAGGAGCCGCGAAGGGGTTACTTTCCGGCAGTGCCATCGCTGGCGACGGAGCTGAGCTGGGCGGCTTCGCCTCATGGAGCCTCAGGATCGGTAGCACCTCGCTTTGGCTTGGTGCTGAAGGCACGGAACCTCGCCAGCAAAGCCTCCGCTCGACCCTTCACAGCCTCAGCAGCGGCAACGGCAAGCTCGCCGCTCATAGGTTCCAGCAGGCTGTTAAGGTCAACGTTGGGGTCATGAAGGTAGATGTGGGTGAAGACGCGCATCAGTGCTGCAGAAGAAAGGACACGCGCCTCAGCCTTAGCCGTGGGGCCAAGGCCGATGGAGACATCTTCAAGGGCGCGGACCAGGAAGGGAAGCAACTTGGCGGGGTCGTCCTTGGTGCCGGCCAGCGGGCTCTCCAGTGCGCTATCATAAAGCGTCTTCAGCAAGGCGCGAGCTTTCTCCTCCAGCTTTGCGAAGGCCACGCGTTCCTCGGCCAGGAACCGCTCCTTACCGTCCAGCTCGATCTTCTTCGCCCCCAACACCTACTCCAGCGTATCTAAGCGGCACGTGGCGAAGGGCGCGGGACCTGAGCCGAGGGAGGGGCTCTCTCGACTCCCCGTCGGTCACCTCGGAATCAGGCTCCTCTTCCTACCCCTCTTCTTCATCCTCTCTGCCGGAGTCGCTGGAGGACACGTTCACCGTCGTCCGGGCCGCCAGGTCCTCAGGAACCTCCGCGGGCACAGGCCCGTCCCCATTGAAAGCAGGCATGGAGTTCACCACCTGCTCCCAATCATCCCGAAGGAACAGGGGTACAGGAGCACCCTCCAATCTTGCCACGTCTCCCCCAACCAAGGATTGGAGGACCGCGGCCAGATCTTCGTCGGCCAAGACTAGGGGGCTCGGGCGAAGCCTCCACAGCGGGAGCGAGTGTTCCCGAAGCGGAGCCACCCGGTGCTCCAGGAACTCCCTCAGGAGCGATGCCCATGTCAGCTTCGTCGTCACCATACTGCCCGGCCATAGGTCCGCGTCCATCCTCTAGCACTGGCTTCGCGCGGGGATCGATGAGCTCCGTGTGAGACCAAGCGTCGACGGCCTCGGGCTGCCTCGTGGGCAGGATCAGCCGGGGGTGGATACGCCCAGCATCCACCATGACCCACTTGCTCCGGAAGCCTTCAATCCTCTTCCCGGGCTTCGAGATAGCATTCGAGCTGGAGTACGCAACGAAGCTCGCGCACGCAGTGATGGGGCCGCGAGAAACCCGGAGGTAAAAGTAATGGCGCAGCAAGGCCACTGAGGGACTTACCCCAACATGAGCCTCGCAGTAGTAGGCAAAAATCGCCAGGAGAAGAACAGAGTTGGGATGGAGGTGCAGAGCTTGCATGTTGCAATGGCGAAGAACAGAAAAGAAGAACTCAGAAAAGGGAGGCACCAGACCGGCGGCGATGGCGCTCACGAAGAGCGGGTAGAAGGTGCTTCCATTGTCCTCAGGAAGGGCGGAGCCAACCTTGAGCGCGGCCGCCCCGCCGTTGCCTTGCACCGCCATCATTTGGCGCGTCCTGGCAAGGTTCTTCTCCGACACATTCGGAGAATCCAAAGCCGGCGAGTACCAAGCTCCGGCCGGGGTCTAGCGAGGCGCCATGCCTTGCTAGGATGCAGGGTTGGAGTAGATCTGGGGATTTCAGAAGCAAGAAGGATGAGAGCGAGAAAGGGGATCTGGGCAATGACTGGAGGAGGCAAAGGAGGTAAGCCTGGCCGGGTACCGCTCACTAGTCAATCCGTGCAGTTGCCGAGGCGTCATGGGAAGCAGGGATGCCCATGTCCAATCAACCGCCACGCGGCGCCCAAGGCCACAGGCTGATGGCGCCCGCGGCGCTTCGCACTTGCCCCTTCGCTTCTCTGCTAAGCCAAGTCCAGGCGCGCCTTGGGCCCGGGGGCTACTGTCGGTGTTCTGGGAACGGGGGTACCCAGACTTGCCTGTTTGTGGCCTGCGGCGTAGCTCAAGGAGTGGCCCAGTACAGCCCATCTTCATCAACACATGTTCAAGACCCTCACGAGGGGCCAAGCCTCACGGGGCGGACGACAGGAAGCTTCCTCAGGCACGGCCTCGTTAGGCTGGCTCACGAGGAGGCAGAGAGATCAAGGCGGGGTACCTCAAGAGGTGCCCATGACGTAAGCCATGATGACCGAAGCCAGGCGGGCGCCAAGCGGGCGCCGGCCTGCACAGAGTCCTTGTTTCCTCTTTGGTGCAAAGGGGGCGAGCGCAGGCAAGAGTATCAAGCAAAGGCAACCATTTTGGTGCAACAAGACCAAGACCAGCAGAACGGCAGGATGGAGGTCATCGTGGAGCCCAAGCCGGCGTCACCATCAGAGTCTTTGGCAGGCGAGGATCAACTTTAGTTAGGATAAGTGTACTAGATGTTCCCCATCAAAATGGCCAATTGTTGGCGCCCTTCCCGCTCAATATTTGGGAAGAGGACCAGGGCCTTGCTCTATAAATAGAACTAGCCACCACAAGAGTAGGGGCATCGGGAGATCCATCGATCTATCCATCGAGAGAGAGAGAGAGGGTAGGGCGATTCAAACATTAGCCACCACCACCACCACAAGAGCTCCTCCCCTCGCGAGGCAGTTCTTCCTTGTATTGTTCATCATCGGCCCCTGAGGCAATCCACCACACCACAAACTAGAGTAGGGTATTACACCACAATGGTGGCCTGAACTAATATAAACCTCGTTCCTCTTGTGTTGTTCTTCGTGTAGTTTAGATCTTTGCGAGGCGACAAGAGGTAGGTAGGTAGGAGGTGTGATCTCCGCATGCACCCCAGAGTTCGAACCATGAGGGTCTGCCGGAACCCGAAATCCGACATTTGGCACGCCAGGTAGGCCATACTGGGCCACTCCTTGAGCCACGCTACAGGCCGCAGGCAGGCAAGTCTGGGTACCCCCGTTCCCAGAACGCCGATAGCTTGGGGGCGTGCAGGCACGGATGGGCCCGCCATGTGATCCGCCCGGGGCCTGGGGTGGAAGCTGGACGCAGAATGGAGGTGCCCCTGAAGCAGCGGCATCCAGGAGCTTAGCGACGCGCTCCAGCAGCACGTCGTGGCTGCTTTCCTGCAGCCTGCACCATAGCACTTCTTGTGCCACCATGAGTGCGGCCTTCATGTTCGCCTGCTCCCGTCAGGTGTGCGGTGTTGTGTCCGCGGCGTGGTTTGAGGCCCTTGCTACTGATCATACTTGCCACATGGTGAGGGCAAGCGGCGCTTGACCGCGTCGACCGCGCCCCGCAGTGTTCTGTGAAGCGTGGGCTGCCTGAGGCGTGTGGTTGAGGTCACCTTGGGCAGGCTGCGCAGCATGGGCAGTCCATGTGTAGGATCGGAAGTATGTCTAGAGGGGGGTGATTAGACTACTTGACCAATTAAAAACTTATCCTTTTCCCAATTTTAGTCTATGGCAGATTTTAGCTATCTTAGCACAAGTCAAGCAATCTTCACACAATTCAAGCAAGCATGCAAAGAGTATATGAGCAGCGGAAACTAAAGCATGCAACTTGCAAGAATGTAAAGGGAAGGGTTTGGAGAATTCAAACGCAATTGGAGACAGTGGATGTTTTTGTCGTGGTTCTGATAGGTGGTGCTATTGTACATCCACGTTGATGGAGACTTCAACCCACGAAGGGTAATGGCTGCGCGAGTCCACGGAGGGCTCCACGCACGAAGGGTCCATGAAGAAGCAACCTTGTCTATCCCACCATGGCCGTCGCACACGAAGGACTTGCCTCACTAGCGGTAGATCTTCACGAAGTAGGCAATCTCCTTGCCCTTACAAACTCCTTGGTCCAACTCCACAATCTTGTCGGAGGCTCCCAAGTGACACCTACCCAATCTAGGAGACACCACTCTCCAAGAAGTAACAAATGGTATGTTGATGATGAACTCCTTGCTCTGTGCTTCAAATGATAGTCTCCCCAACACTCAACTCTCTCTCACAGGATTTGGATTTGGTGGAAAGAAGATTTGAGTGGAAAGCAACTGGGGAAGGCTAGAGATCAAGATTCATATGGTAGGAATGGAGTATCTTGGCCTCAACACATGAGTAGGTGGTTCTCTCTCAGAAATGGTAAGTTGGAAGTGTAGGTTTGTTCTGATTGCTCTCTCCACGAATGAAGAGGAGGTGGAGGGGTATATATAGCCTCCACACAAAATCTAACCGTTACACACAATTTACCAATCTCGGTGGGACCGAATCAACAAACTCGGTCAGACCGATTTAGTAAACCTAGTGATCGTTAGGGTTTTCGGTGGGACCGACATGCAACTCGGTATGACTGATATGGTTAGGGTTAGGGCATAACGTAATCTTGGTGAGACCGAAGCGTTACGAAGGGAAACAGAGAGATTACAATCCCATCTCGGTGAGACCAAGATCCCTATCGGTGAGACCGATTTGCCTAGGGTTTGTGGCAGTGGCTATGACATCTAAACTCGGTGGCTCCGGGTAGAAAGAATTGGTGGAGCTGAGTTTGACTTTTGGTTTGGGTCATATGTGGATATGAGAAAGTAGTTGAGGGTTTTTGGAGAATATCACTAAGCACTGTGGAGCAAGAAACTCATTAAACAACACCTCATCCCTCCTTGATAGTATTGACTTTTCCTATAGACTCAATGTGATCTTGGATCACTAAAATATAAAATGTAGAGTCTTGAGCTTTTGAGCTTGAGCCAATCCTTTTATCCTTAGTATTTTGATGGATCCACTTTCCTTATCCATGCCATGCCATTCATTGAGCTTTTCCTGAAATGTTCATCTTGGAATGATGTTAGCTCAATGAGCTATATGTTGTTAGGAATTACCAAAACCACCCAGGGATAGTTGCACTTTCAATCTCCCCCTTTTTGGTAATTGATGACAACATATAGATCAAAGCTTCGACAAATGATAATGAGATTGAAAAACATCGTCGCTTTGAGAAGTATGTGATAAGCAAGATCTCCCCCTAAATTTGTGCATAGTTTAAGATTTGCTTTGGACTGCAAATGCACAAAGAGTTAGGCTCATGGGTTACTCTTCCATGTCACATACATCTTGGCGGTGCGCTCAAAATAATAAAGATTGAATACATGCACTCATCACCAAGCAAAGTGAATGATCAAATAGAGATAGATGGGATAATGTCATCGAACAAGCATAAATGTAGCATATGATCAAACACATGATCATCATTGTATCACACAGGAAATAAAGTGGTATCTCAAGCAAGCAAAAGCAAATAAAGTTTAACCACCAAAGCAAGAGAGAACAAAAACAACACTCTCTCGAAGCCTATGATCTATACATTTTTCTCCCCCTCTGGCAACAAGTTACCAAAAAGTTCGTAGAAAATGCATAGTGCTAGATCGACTCTCATGCTTGATCTTGATATGGTGGTGTAGATATGACGCCAAGGACGAAAGCTTCGGTCGATGTGGATGGAGCTGGAGGTGTAGGTGCTTGAGATGGTTGCACTGGAGCTGTAGGACCTGTAGCTGGTGCAGATGAAGTGGCTCTGGTGTCTGTCACTAGCACTGCAGCTGATCTCTGAGCTCTAGGCACTCTGGCAAATGCATCTGTGGTTGTATTGCCTTCCTCTCCTACATATCATCCTGAAGCTGCTCAACAACAAACTGGATCTCAGTCACCTTCACATCCAAGTCATAGAACTTCTGCTCCATGATCCTCTCCAGGCTCTCCTGGTCTTGAGTCAAGGTGGTCAGCCCTTTCTCAATCCTTAGAGTGGATGCAATCAAGTATCCTAGTTGATCTTGTTTGCTCTTCAAAAAGTACTGAGATGCCTCTTCCTTTGTTGGCATCTTGGTAGCCTTCTCTGTCCTTGCTTTTTCCTTCTTTTCTTGAGCATGCACAGAAGATGGTTCATCTTCATTCATAACCACTTGGTTCTCCTCAAAATCTGGATAGATAGCAAAGTGTTCCTTATCCAACAAGTATGTTCCTATGCCCATCTTGAAGTTGATCACCTCCTGGATTTGTGGGGCATACCCACAGCTTCTCTTCTGGTCAGCTGCTGTCCTCTTGATAGTCTCAACTATGAGGCTCATGACCTTGAACTTTTGAGGCACATCAAATATGTGTATCAGATTTATAGCATGGCCTCTGATCATGTTGTGGTCACCTGACTTGGGCAAGAGAGTATGCCTGAGGATCCAGTTGATGGTTGGCAGTCCTGACAGAAGGAAATGTACAGATCCAAACTTGTGAGTTTCAAGAGCTTTATCTGGGATCTCTTTGTACATGTGTTCCATAGAATTGCGACCCTTCTTCTTCTTGGCATAGACATCCAAGTCATCTTCATTCTCCTTTGGTGCATTTATCAGATTTTCCCATTCTTCAATTGTAGACTGGTACCTTGTACCTTCAGACATCCATACTATCCTGCCATCTGGATAGAAGTGTGCTGTGGAATAGAATTGCATTATGAGCTCATCATTCCACTTTGTGAACTTCTGTCCAACAAAGTCTGCAACTCCACAAGCACTGAAACTGTCAAACACTCCAGGATAGTATTCCTCATTCTCCTTCATGCATTTCCAGTCCACACACCTCATGTCACACACAATTGGTTTCTTGTCCAGCAGCACAGTCTCATAGAAATCCTGTTGTTCCTTAGTGTGGAACCTGTAGTCAACAGCGGTCCTTCTCCTGATAGCATAAGGATCAGACAATCTCCACTATCTAAGTCCTGCATCCTTCCTTAGCTTCATGTTCTCAGCCACATGAGGAGCATCATTATGGTCTGGAATCTTTGGCTTCAACTTTCTCAGAACTTGTTCTTCATCTTCTTCTTCTTTAGCAACAGCTTCAGGCACTGGGGCCTTATTCTTCTCAGTAGCATATATGTTTCTGGTATTCCTCTTAGGTGCAGTCTTGGGCTTGGAGGCAGCTTTGGGTGCTTCTTTGGGCTTTGATGATGCAGCCCCTGACCTAATAGCATCACGCATAAGCTTTTGAGCCTTGGGTGCTGGTGCAACAACCTCTTCTTCCTCTTCCTCTTCCATCATGGAAGGCAGTCCAACAACTCTGGCCATGGTCTTCTTGACCCTTTCCTTCTCTTCTTCCCTTCTGCAGCAGCCTCTTTGGGATCAGATGTCTCTGGTACTTGAGTAGAGGCTCTGGCTTTAGACATGGGAGTTCTCTTTGCAGGCACTTTGATCTTCATACCAGGCTTAGTGGTTGCAGCTGTGCCATATTCCTTTCTGAGCACTTTCTTCTTGGAAGTGGCCTCATCCTCAACTGCCACATAGTCTTCATCCTCAGATTCTGAGGTTTTCTTCTTTCTGGCCCTGGTGGCAGCTTTGGGCAATTTGCTTGGGGTGCTCCTGCTGCCATCACCTGAGGTGCTAGAGGGACTAGTGCCCTCACTCATGTGAATCTGCCCCTCTGACTGGTTCTGGCTGTCACTTTGATCAGACATATTGAAAATACTAACTACAGACCCTATGAATAGATATAGATGAGATAGAGTGGATGAGCATCACAAAATGCAGAGGTTTTTTGCAAAAGACTGATTCAAAAACTTAATTTTAGTTTTCCACAGAAAGCATTTCGGATCAACCGATTTGCAAACTCGGTGATACCGAAGCAGCTTTTGGAACCTAAACTTGTGAACTCGGTCAGACCGAGTCACAGTTCGATGGCACCGAGATTGCTAGGGTTTCACAAAGTCCTGAACTCGGTCACACCGATTTGCAATTCTCGGTCAGACCGAGAATCACTTATGCAATGGCCTTAGCCGAATCGGTGGAACCGAGTTCTACAACTCGGTGGGTCCAAGATGGTTTCGGCG
Source organism: Triticum dicoccoides (assembly GCF_002162155.2). Taxonomy (NCBI): domain Eukaryota; kingdom Viridiplantae; phylum Streptophyta; class Magnoliopsida; order Poales; family Poaceae; genus Triticum; species Triticum dicoccoides. The sequence continues at coordinate 87,631,724 of NC_041387.1, read as the reverse complement.
GAAACCTAACCCTAAATTTCCAATTCACTTCTAATCTAAGGATTTTTTTTGACTGGATTGAATCGTTTCAATCGTGGCAAGAATCATGATGAACACAATGTGCTAGGAATCAGACGGGGATAGCACTGTGATCGAGTCCATCCCCTAGCTTGGCGATGAACTCGCTACGGCGGCAACGGCGGGGTCGAATTCCATTGACGGCGGCGGAGACCAGCGACTGGAGGCGGCTGGCGACGAGGAGGACGATCCGGATACCCTGGAGGCAGAGCGAGCTATGCGCGGGCGAAGGGGTTTGGAGAAGGTTTTCCAAAATTTTGCCCGTGAGTATATATAGCCCGACCCTGTCGGTGTGACCGAGTGGAACAACTCGGTGGCACCGAGATGCATAACTGTTGACAGTTACAGCAACTCGGTGTGACCGAAATGTTCAAATTGGTTGCACCGAGATTAAAACTAGATCGACTTAGTGATCTCGGTATGACCGAAATGGAAGAATCGGTCAGACCGAAACTCACAAAGAAGTTTTGGAAGTTTAAGTCTATGACGAATTGGGGACTCCTAGTGCTCCTCACACAGAGTGGTTCGAATCTGACTTGATCAAATTTTGTGATGTAGCATGAATAGAGCTTGAGACAAGAAAAGCATAGATAGCTAGAGAAGGTTCTTAGGCATTCTTGTCCATCCACTTGGCAAAAGAAAAGAAACCAATCAATCAAAGCAACAAGTGGATGTCCTCGAATGAGTTAAATATGCAACCAACATGCTCACACAATAAAAAGGAAAATGAAATATGTGGCAAAGCATGCACAACCAATTCTAGCATCTATCAAACAATTGGCGATGACTAGGTCATCTATATATGAGTATATTGACTTAGGAGTCAAATGAGAACATTTGATCATAGGTCATACTCATCGTTTAAGCTCAAGTGGGGTTACCAGTTTTACATAATGCATTGATGTGTTCACACCATTAGAGTTGCTTTGCCTCAATTCTTAGAGTTAAGCTCCCCCTAGATGTGAGATCCCCCCTTAGAGGGATGAACTAACCTTGGGTTTCGTCGATGATGACTTCATGTAGGTGTTGAAGATTTGGATTCTCAATGTTGATGAAGATCATTTGGAGCAATCCTTTGGAGTGAGTTGCACTTTCAATACCTACACGGGTTAGTCCCACAAGGAACAAACAAGGATATCCATAGACATAGAATGATGCACACATAAGATGATGTCCATGAAAGCATTAGGTTACTTTGTCCCTTGTCTTACCAAAAAGAGGGTTTGTGACTCCTTGAACTAGTGCAAGATGTGGAAATTGATTGCACTTGTTGTTGCCAAAATGATATGAGCGAATTATGTTGGCGGAGTCACCCTCAAGAACTCTCTAGTTCTTCTTCTTCGGGATCCACATCATCTTGAGGGGAATCCTTGGAGTTGTAGTCGTGCTTGATGAATTAAAACTTGACGTTGTCTTGGGAACCCACTTGACCAAGGCCTTAGGAGCTTCTTCAAATGCATCAATTTCCTCTTGAAGCTTGTCCTTGCCTTTTTGCTTGTGGTCTTGTGGTGGAAGATCATCTTGAGCTTGTGTCCCCTTGAAGGAAGTAGGATCATACTTCTCTTGTTGAGGAACAAACTTCATCTTGGGATATTGATCTTCTTCCCACTCAACTCCATTGGCATTGAACTTTGGTTCAAAACCAACACCTTGGTTCTTCCGGTGTCTTCCTTGCTTGCGTACAATTTCCTCAAATTGCTTACTCACGGCAAGGCTCTTGTAAACACCTTTCTCTATAATTCCCTTCAGTAAGCTGTTTTCTTGCTCAAGTGTAACTTGGCTAAGAGAATCATTAGTGGAATCAAGAGAACTACTAGAAGCAACTATATTGGATTTAGCATGATCATTGTTACTACTAGAGGAAGAATCTTTCTTGTTCTTGTTAATGGACTTGACTTGAGGCATATAAGTTGATAAGAGTAAACGCTTGGCAATGTAAGAAGAACTTTTCTTACGGAGATCATCATTGATTGCCTTTAAGAACTCATGCTCTTGCTCAAGGTTGAGCTTTTCAAAGCGTAACTTCTCATGAGCCCTTAAAAGTTCTCGATGATCTTCTAAGATAGTTTCATGAGCTAACTTAAGAGTGTTTAGTTCTTTAGTTACAAGCTCAATCTTCTCCTTATCATTATCATTCATTTTATCTTGATTAGCATGATTAATTGACGTTTCATAATAGTATTCATCACTAGAGTTATCAACAAGTAAATCGTCATCACCTAACAAGTCATCTTCATCACTATTGAAATCAACGTACTCGAGGTGTGTGATACGTCTCCAACGTATCTATAATTTTTGATTGCTCCATGCTACTTTATCTATTGTTTTGGACTATAATGGGCTTTATTTTCCACTTTTATATTGTTTTTGGGACTAACCTATTAACCGAAGGCCCAGCCCAGAATTGCTGTTTTTTTCCTTTTTCAGTATTTCGAAGAAACAAAATATCAAACGGAGTCCAAACGGAATGAAACCTTCAGGATCGTGATTTTCCAACCGAATGTGACCCAGGAGACTTGGACCCTACTCCAAGAAGCGCCAGAGGCGGTCACGAGGGTGGAGGGCGCCCCCCTGGGCGCGCCCCCCTACCTCGTGGGCCCCTTGGAGCTCCACCGACGTACTCCTTCCTCCTATATATACCTACGTATCCCCGAACGATCAGAATAGGAGCCAAAAACCTAATTCCACCACCGCAACTTTCTGTATCCACGAGATCCCATCTTGGGGCCTGTTCCGGAGCTCCGCCGGAGGGGGCATCTACCACGGAGGGCTTCTACATCATCACCATAGCCCCTCCGATGAAGTGTGAGTAGTTTACTTCAGACCTTCGGGTCCATAGCTAGTAGCTAGATGGCTTCTTCTCTCTTTTTGGATCTCAATACAATGTTCTCCCCCTCTCTCGTGGAGATCTATTCGATGTAATCTTCTTTTTGCCGTGTGTTTGTTGAGACCGATGAATTGTGGGTTTATGATCCAGCTTATCTATGAATAATATTTGAATCTTCTCTGAATTCTTTTATGTATGATTGAGTTATCTTTGCAAGTCTCTTCGAAATATCCGTTTGGTTTGGCCAACTAGATTGGTAGTTCTTGCAATGGGAGAAGTGCTTAGCTTTGGGTTCAATCTTGCGGTGTCCTTACCCAGTGACAGAAGGGGCAGCAAGGCACGTATTGTATTGTTGCCATCGAGGATAACAAGACGGGGTATTTATCATATTGCATGAATTTATTCCTCTACATCATGTCATCTTGCTTAAGGCGTTACTCTATTTTTAACTTAATACTCTAGATGCATGCTGGATAGCGGTCGATGAGTGGAGTAATAGTAGTAGATGCAGAATCGTTTCGGTCTACTTTTCACGGACATGATGCCTATATACATGATCATACCTAGATAACCTCATAACTATGCTCAATTCTATCAATTGCTCAATAGTAATTTGTTCACCCACCGTAGAATATTTATGCTCTGGAGAGAAGCCACTAGTGAAACCTATGGCCCCCGGGTCTATTCTCATCATATCAATCTCCATCGCTTTATTTACTTGCTTTGATTTTACTTTTTACTTTGCATCTTTATACCAAAAATACCAAAAATATTATCTCTATCAGATCTCACTCTCGTAAGTGACCGTGAAGGGATTGACAACCCCTAATCGCGTTGGTTGCGAGTAGCTATCGTTTTGTGCAGGTATCAGGGACTTGCGCGTGACCTCCTACTGGATTGATACCTTGGTTCTCAAAAACTGAGGGAAATACTTATGCTACTATGCTCCATCATCCTCTCCTCTTCGAGGAAAACCAACGCAAGCTCCAGACGTAGCAAGAAGGATTTCTGGCGCTGTTGTCGGGGAGGCTTACTCAAAAGTCAACATACCAAGTACCCATCACAATCCCTATCTCTCGCATGACATTATTTGCCATTTGCCTCTCGTTTTCCTCTCCCCCGCTTCGCCCTTGCCGTTTTATTCGCCCTCTCTTTCCCAATCTCCTCCTCTTTTTCCTGTTTGCTTTTTCCCGTTTGCCTTCCCGTTGCCATGGCCTAATCAAAAAGAACTACGGGTTTTCTCCCGAGCTCTAGTGCCTTGGACAACCCCTCTATCCTCTCTAAGCTCATAAATAATGATGCTATAGAAAGACCCACTGGGGTCTCCAATGAGAGCTTGAATAATTTTGATGAGGATGACTTCGGAATTTTTCGCTATTTACTTGATGAGTCTTTAAAAGATGCTTGGGATAGGTTACTAAGGATTCGGTCTAGTTATGTACCACTGTATCAAATTGAAATTTACCTAAAAAGCTTTTATGTTGGCTTGCCCGCTTCCTTCAAACAAGTTTTAGATTCCATCTTTGAAGAAGGTTTTCTTGAAGGGGATGCAATAGATACCTATGAAAGAATGAAAACTATATTTGGGCACCCCATGAATGATAAGGTTGAATCAACTACTCTCTTGTGCTTTTATCAAAATGAAATTATTAAAGAGATGAAGTCTAGTTTAGAGGCAAATTTCCGTAATGTGCTTAATCTTACTTCTTCCATTAATGGCCATGTGCTTAACTTAAATAGAAGAATGCATGCCATAGAAAGGAGATCCTCCTCTCCAAGTGCCAAAGACGACACTACCTAGATCTATCCTTACTTTTATGCCTAGCTAGGGGCGTTAAACGATAGCGCTTGTTAGGAGGCAACCCAATTTTATTTTGTGTTTTTGGTTTTTCTTATGTTTAGGAATAAATAATCCATCTAGATTCTGTTTGGATGTGGTTTTATCTTTTAATTAGTGTTTGTGCCAAGTTAAACCTATTAGATCTTCTTGGAAGATAGTTATTTGATCTTGCTGTAATTTCCAGAATCTTTGCGCTCAGTGCCCGAATTGTTGAAAATCACAGGAACGTGCTTTTGTGTTGATTCGTTTTGCTGCTGTTCAATAAACAAATTGCCCAGGTCTTATAATTTTGGTAGAAGTATTTGGGTTCCAGAAGTTTGCTTTAGTTACAGATTACTACAGACTGTTCTGTTTTTGACAGATTCTGTTTTGCGTGTGTTGTTTCTTATTTTGATGAATCTATGGCTAGTAAAATAGTTTATAATCCATAGAGAAGTTGGAATACAGTAGGGTTAACACCAATATAAATAAAGAATGAGTTCATTACAGTACCTTGAAGTAGTCTTTTGTTTTCTTTCTCTAACGGAGCTCACGAGATTTCTATTGAGTTTTGTGTTGTGAAGTTTTCATGTTTTGGGTGAATTCCTTTGATGGATTATGGAACAAGGAGTGGCAAGAGCCTAAGCTTGGGGATGCCCATGGCACCCCCAAGATAATCCAAGGACACCAAAAAGTCAAAGCCTAGGGATGCCCCGGAAGGCATCCCCTCTTTCGTCCACTTCCATCGGTAATTTACTTGGAGCTATATTTTTATTCACCAACATGATATGTGTTTTGCTTGGAGCGTCTTGTATTATTTGCGTATTTGCTTGTTAGTTTACCACAATAATCCTTGCTGTACACACCTTTTGAGAGAGCCATACATGAATTGAAATATGTTAGAATACTCTATGTGCTTCACTTATATCTTTTGAGCTTGATAGTTTGCTCATAGTGATTCACTTATATCTTTTGAGCGTGATAATTTTTGCTCTAGTGCTTCACTTAGATCTTTTAGAGCACGGTGGTGGATTTGTTTTAAAGAAACTTGATCTCTCATGCTTCACTTAGATTATTTTGAGAGTCTTTAATAGCATGGTAATTTGCTTAATGTTAATATACTTGGTATTCAAGATATGTGGAACTTTCTTTCGAGTGCGTTGAATACTAAGATAAGTTTGATGCTTGATAAATGTTTTGAGATATGAAGGTGATAATATTAGAGTCATTCTAGTTGAGTAGTAGTGAATTTAAAGAATACTTGTGTTGAAGTTTGTGATTCCCATAGCATGCACGTATGGTGAACCGTTATGTGATGAACTCGGAGCATGATTTATTTATTGATTTTCTTCCTTATGAGTGGCGGTCGGGGACGAGCGATGGTCTTTTCCTACCAATCTATCCCCCTAGGAGCATGCACGTAATACTTTGCTTTGATAACTTCTAGATTTTTGCAATAAGTATATGAGTTCTTTATGACTAATGTTGAGTCCATGGATTGTACGCACTTTTTCCATCCTTCCACCATTGCTAGCCTCTCTAATACCGCGCACCTTTCGCCGGTATCATACACCCACCATATACCTTCCTAAAAACAGCCACCATACCTACCTATCATGGCATTTCCATAGCCATTCCGAGATATATTTCCATGCAACTTTTCACTGTTCCGTTTATTATGACACGCTCCATCATTGTCATATTGCTAGCATGATCATGTAGTTGACATCGTATTTGTGGAAAAAGCCACCTTTCATAATTCTTTCATACATGTCACTTGTGTTTCATTGCATATCCCGGTACACCACCAGAGGCATTCATATAGAGTCATATTTTGTTCTAAGTATCGAGTTGTAATTGTTGAGTTGTAAGAAAAATAAAAGTGTGATGATCATCATTATTAGAGCATTGTCCCAAGTGAGGAAAGGATGATGGAGTCTATGATTCCCCCACAAGTCGGGATGAGACTCCGGCCGAAAATAAAGAACAATAGGCCATAAAAAAGAGAGAAAAGGCCCAAATAAAAAAATGAGAGAAAAAGAGAGAAGCGACAATGCTACTATCCTTTTACCACACTTGTGCTTCAAAGTAGCACCATGATCTTCATGATAGAGAGTCTCTCATTTCGTCACTTTCATATACTAGTGGGAATTTTTCATTATAGAACTTGGCTTGTATATTCCAATGATGGGCTTCCTCAAAATGCCCTAGGTCTTCGTGAGCAAGCAAGTTGGATGCACACCCACTTAGTTTCTTTTGTTGAGCTTTCATATACTTATAGCTCTAGTGGATCAGTTGCATGGCAATCCCTACTCACTCACATTGATATCTATTGATGGGCATCTCCATAGCCCTTTGATACGCCTAGTTGATGTGAGACTATCTTCCCTCTTTTTGTCTTCTCCACAACCACCGTTCTATTCCACATATAGTGCTATATCCATGGCTCACGCTCATGTATTGCGTGAAGATTGAAAATTTTTTGAAAATGTTAAAGTATGAAACAATTGCTTGGCTTGTCATCGGGGTTGTGCATGACTTAAATACTTTGTGTGGGGAAGATGGAGCATAGCCAGACTATATGATTTTGTAGGGATAACTTTCTTTGGCCATGTTATTTTGAGAAGACATAATTGCTTTGTTAGTATGCTTGAAGTATTATTATTTTTATGTCAATATGAACTTTTGTCTTGAATCTTTCGGATCTGAATATTCATACCATGATTAAGAAGATTTACATTGAAATTATGCCAAAGTATCACTCCGCATCAAAAATTCTCTTTTTATCATTTACCTACTCGAGGACGAGTAGAAATTAAGCTTGGGGATGCCTAATACGTCTCCAACGTATCTATAATTTTTGATTGCTCCATGCTACTTTATATATTGTTTTGGACTATAATGGGCTTTATTTTCCACTTTTATATTGTTTTTGGGACTAACCTATTAACCGGAGGCCCAGCCCAGAATTGCTGTTTTTTGCCTTTTTTAGTATTTCGAAGAAACAGAATATCAAACGGAGTCCAAACGGAATGAAACCTTCGAGATCGTGATTTTCCAACCGAACGTGACCCAGGAGACTTGGACCCTACTCCAAGAAGCACCAGAGGCGGTCACGAGGGTGGAGGGCGCCCCCCCTAGGCGCGCCCCCTACCTCGTGGGCCCCTCGGAGCTCCACCGACGTACTCTTTCCTCCTATATATACCTACGTATCCCTGAACGATCAAAACAGGAGCCAAAAACCTAATTCCACCATCGAAACTTTCTGTATCCACGAGATCCCATCTTGGGGCCTGTTCCGAAGCTCCGCCGGAGGGGGCATCGACCATCGAGGACTTCTACATCATCACCATAGCCCCTCCGATGAAGTGTGAGTAGTTTACTTCAGACCTTCGGGTCCATAGCTAGTAGCTAGATGGCTTCTTCTCTCTTTTTGGATCTCAATACAATGTTCTCCCCCTCTCTTGTGGAGATCTATTCGATGTAATCTTCTTTTTGCGGTGTGTTTGTTGAGACCGATGAATTGTGGGTTTATGATCCAGCTTATCTATGAATAATATTTGAATCTTCTCTGAATTCTTTTATGTATGATTGAGTTATCTTAGCAAGTCTCTTCGAATTATCCGTTTGGATTGGCTAACTAGATTGGTAGTTCTTGCAATGGGAGAAGTGCTTAGCTTTGGGTTCAATCTTGCGGTGTCCTTACCCAGTGACAGAAGGGGCAGCAAGGCACGTATTGTATTGTTGCCATCGAGGATAACAAGACGGGGTATTTATCATATTGCATGAATTTATTCCTCTACATCATGTCATCTTGCTTAAGGCGTTACTCTGTTTTTAACTTAATACTCTAGATGCATGCTGGATAGCGGTCGATGAGTGGAGTGATAGTAGTAGATGCAGAATCATTTCGGTCTACTTGTCACGGACGTGATGCCTATATACATGATCATCCCTAGATAACCTCATAACTATGCTCAATTCTATCAATTGTTCAATAGTAATTTGTTCACCCACCGTAGAATATTTATGCTCTTGAGAGAAGCCACTAGTGAAACCTATGGCCCCGGGTCTATTCTCATCATATCAATCTCCATCGCTTTATTTACTTGTTTTGCTTTTACTTTTTACTTTGCATCTTTATACCAAAAATACCAAAAATATTATCTCTATCAGATCTCACTCTCGTAAGTGACCGTGAAGAGATTGACAACCCCTAATCGTGTTGGTTGTGAGTAGCTATCGTTTTGTGCAGGTACGAGGGACTTGCGCGTGACCTCCTACTGGATTGATACCTTGGTTCTCAAAAACTGAGGGAAATACTTACGCTACTGTGCTGCATCATCCTCTCCTCTTCGGGGAAAACCAATGCAAGCTCCAGACGTAGCAGTGTGTTACCTTAGGGCCTTTAGCCATGAAGCATCTTCGAAGTCCTTCATTTGGTGAATCAAATATATCGTAGGAGTTGGTTGACACAAGTGCTAGACCAGCTGTCGGATTTCGGGTTCCGGCAGACCCTCAAGGTTCGAACTCTGGGGTGCACACGGATATCACACCTCTCACCTACTCGCGTTTTGTTGCCTCGCAAAGAGATCTAAACTACATGAAGAACACCACAAGGGACACAAGGTTTATACTAGTTCAGGCCACCATTGTGGTGTAATACCCTACTCTAGTTTGTGGTGTGGTAGATTGCCTCAGGGGCTGGTGATGAACAATACAAAGGAAGAACTACCTCGCGAGGGGAGGAGTTCTTGTGGTGGTGGTGCTTCTTGGGAAGGATTGGATCCGGATCCCTTTTTGATAGCTTCTCTCTCTCTTGCCCGCCCCTACTCTTGTGGTGGCTAGTCCTCTTTATAGAGCGAGGCCTTGGTCCTCTTCCCAAATATTGAGCGGAAAGGGCGCCAACAATTGGCCATTTTGAAGGGGAACATCTAGTACACTTATCCTGGCTAAAGTGGGTCCTCGCCTGCCAAAGACTTTGACGGTGACACCGGCTTGGGCTCCATGATGACCTCAATCCTGCCGTTCTGCTAGTATTGGTCTTGTTGCACCGAAATGGTTGCCTTTGCGTGATACTTATGCCTGCACTTGTCCCCTTTGCACCAAAGAGGAAACAAGGACTCTGCGCAGGCCGGCGTCCGCCTGGCTTCGGTCGTCATGGCTTACGTCATGGGCACCTCGTGAGGTACCCTGCCTTGATCTCTCCGCCTCCTCGCGAGCCAGCCTGACGAGGCTGTGCCCAAGGAAGCTTCCTGTCGTCCGCCCTGTGAGGCTTGGCCCCTCGCGAGGGTCTTGAGCATGTGTTGATGAAGATGGGTCATACTGGGCCACTCCTTGAGCCACGCCATAGGCCGCAGGCAGGCAAGTCTGGGTACCCCCGTTCCCAGAACGCCGACAGTAGCCCCCGGGCCCAAGGCGCGCCTGGACTTGGCTTAGCAGAGAAGCGAAGGGGCAAGTGCGAAGCGCCGCGGGCCCCAACAGCCTACGGCCTTGGGTGCCGCATGGCAATTGATTGGACGCGGGCGTCCCTGTTTCGCCATGCCTCCTTATTTTGCACCCAGCTAGGCGGACCTGCGATTGCACACGGTCATCCCTCTTCTCGCTGCTCGCGCGTCCCCTGCTCTTCCTCTCCTTGAGCTCCAACCTCCGCTTCCAATCCAATCTCGAACCCTTCCCCTTCCAGTCGCCATGGCGCCAACGAAGAACGGGAAAGGGAAGAAGCCTGTGCCCTTGCTCCGCTCGCTGCTATCGACGGCTCCTGTTGTCGATCAGTTGATAATACTCAACCTCGAAGCCTTGGACAAGGTCATTTCCGCCCTTGCCACCACCTTCAACAAGTGTGGGAGGACGATGGTCTGGCCCGTGTCTCACTTATCCATTGACAGAATAGTCACCGAGGTCCAGTACTTCGCCGACGCCCTGTGGGCGGGACTGGTTCCCCCCTTTTCCGATTTCTTCAATGCCGTACTTTCCCATCACCAGATCCACACGATGCATTTGGGTCCCAAATCCATTGCTCTCCTTGCCGTTTTCGCTTTTGTTTGCGAGGCGATGGTGGGCATTCCTCCTTTAGTCGCCTTGCTGCACCACTTCTTCTCTTTGCGCCTCAACGACCCCTCCCAATGCTGGGGGTGCGTGAGATTCCTCGCCGCACCAGAAGCGGCAGCCTCGGGGATTGATTTCAGCCTTCCTCCGGCTGCGACTGGGTTCCGAGAGCGGTGGCTGTACGTGGATGTTGGAGTGCCCGGCCCCTGCTCTCAGAGGCAACCTTGCCCGCTGTCCCCAACTCGGGCTGGGGCTATGAGACGCTCACGAGCCCCCGGCTCGCCTTTGTCTGGCGTCGCTTCGGGAACTTGAGGGCGCTCGGTGTGACAGCACCCAAGGTGGTGAAGGAGTTCCCCCAGAGCCGCATTGCCCCTCTCCAGCGTCATTCCCGCCGGATGTGGACCTTCGGGGGGCATGAAGATCGCATGAGGCTCCAAAAGGAAGATCTGGCGCCTGAAGTGCTGAGGAAGGTTCTCATGATTCTGACTGGGGATCCTTCCCCTCGCAACCTCCGGCAAGGGGGTGCCTTGTTGTACCTTTGCTCAGGCTGGGCTGATTTTGTGAAGCAGATGACCAGCTTCGATGAATGGGGGCTGCGCCCAGCAGGCCTCATGGGATCTCATGAGAACCTAGTTGCGGTGGTTTCCCTCCCGGTTGCTCGCCGCGGTCCTTCCTCGAGTGGTGGAGCTGGCAGGCAAGGGCCGCCAGGGGCTGAGGGGGCTGCCGTCGGGATAACGACGCCGCGCGGAACTCCTGAGGTGGCAGCTTCTGAGGCCTGCCCTACGGCGGTCGAAGGCGTTGTGCCGTGGCCCGCGGCTTCCGTGACAGAGGCCCCCGAGGCCCCGGCCATCCTCCACGGGGCGGCGTGTGGCAGCGTGCGCCAGGGTAATGTCCCCGACGCCAGTCACCTTGGCGCTTCTTCCTCGCCGCAGACTGACCCTTGCGCCGAGCTCCTAGGCCGCTTCCGCGTGGACTTCGAGGCTCTCCGAAAGAGAAGGGAGGCCTTGGGTGGTGATGATTACCCCTACCGCCTATTGAAGCGCAGGAAGTACTTCGTCATTGATGAGTAAGCCTTCTCCTTTCTTAGTCCCTTACTTTCCCGTTGCTTCAGCTGACCATTTCCCTGCAGGGCCCTTCCTGCCGAGTTCACGGAGACGGCCGAGGAGCCATCTCCCCAGGCCTCGCCCTCTCCACCGACCCCAAGCACCCCGAGCTCGAGTACTGCCCTTGTTGTGAGGTCGGTTGGAGAGGTGAGCCATCCTGCGGTGCATCCTGATCCTATGCACCTCACGACCCTCATTCGCGAGCCCTCCCGGGGCACAGCCAGCCTGCCCCGGGCCTTGGTCATGGACGGCGACTGGCTGAGGTCGGTCTCGCATTCTTCCTTGGAGGACGAACCGGCTCTGAGCTAGGCTTCTGGGCGGGCGCGCCCGGCCATCATGAGGGCGCCAGCCCCCAGCCCCCTGCCCAGAGGGGGCGTGCCGGTTTGTGGACCTCTGCATGCGCCAGGGGCGTAGGACGACGTGGAAGACGTTCTCGAGCATGATCGGGAGCACCGCGCCCTTCGCCAAGGGTTTCTACAGAGGGCGGCTGAGGCAGTGAGCCAGCTCGGTGTAGACCTTGCCGTTGAGGACGTGCGCCTTGAGGCTGAGGGCCTGCGCCGAGCTGAGGAGAGGCGCAAGCTGAAGGTGGCCGTTGCCCTTGCGTGCCACTAGCGTGACCTCGACAATGCGAAGGCCGAGGCATCGCTGGCGGCTTCTCGGGAGGCCTGCTCCCAGGCCGTTGAGGAGGCCCAGGAGGCTGACGAGCGGCGCGAGGCTGCAGAGGAGCGGGCGCGGGAGCTCCAGGCCTGGAGTAGCTCCCTGGAGCAGCAGGTGGAGCTGCCTGAGGCGGCCCTTTCGTTGATGAAGGGGGCTTCGGTCGACCAGGCGGAGCTCCAAAGACGTGAGGAGGCACTGACGCTGGAGGCCGCCGAGCGCACCCGTGACCTCGAGCGGTTGTAGACGAGACAGCGCCTAGTGGCGTAGGTGGAGGATGATGTCGCCGCGCGGGAAGCCCGAGCCCTAGAAGAGGTTGATCGCCGGGTGGCGGAGGACCGCTCGAACCATGAGCGCGAGTACGAGGAGAGGCTGGAGCTGATCAAGGTCGAAGCAGAGGGCAGGACCGCCGCCCTGAGGGCCAGGCTGGATGAAGCGACGCGGCGTGCAGACGCTGCCGGGGCCGCCCTTGGCGCAGCACAGGTGGGGCTGGCTTCCTCCCGCGCCGAGGTGCTTCTTCTCCATTAAAGGGTTGATGCGGCTGAGGCTGTCGCACGGCGGAATGAGGACGAGATACGCCAGCAGCAGACCTTGGAGCACATGCATGGCCCTATGCTCCACACGCTCCGAGAAAGAGCTAACACGGCCTTGGGCAACATCTGTGAGGCAGCCGTTGGGGAGCCTCATGAGGTTAACTATGCTGGTAACCTTCAGTTCTTCACTGATGTGGTGATGCAGCTAGAGACTCGGTCGGGCAGAGCCGACATGTTGGTGGAGGAGAGGAGTCGTGCCCTGCTTGGACGTGCTTTTTCTCGCATCTTCAGTCATCTTCAGGACATAGACCCCCACTTTGACTTCGATGCCGTCATCGCACCGGTGCCCCTGGCCATCCGGGGCGACCTGGCGCATTGGGTAGAAGACAATGTGGACGCCCTTGTTAGGGCCTTCACCGCTGATGACGACGACGTGGTCGTGGTTGCTGATGAGGGCGGCGTGGTGAATGGCCCGGATGCTCATGACGGCGATGTAGAGGGCGATGGCGAGGCCAGCGACGCCAGTGACGACTCCGGAGCTGCCCCTGAGGATGCATTGGGGGATTTATCCGATTGACCGCGCGCTATTCCTGCTTTTTACTCCGTGTAGAGAGAGTTCGGGCTTGGCCCTGAAGGTTGTAAGAGCATTTTGGGAGGGGGGGCCCTCGTGTAAAAACTTGTAGTTAGCATATTTGTAGACATGATGTCGCCTGCATGCCTACGCCAAGCGATTGGTCCCGTGACGAGTCAATTGGCTTGTTTACCTTCGACCCGCATGGGCCCTGAGCGAGCCTGCGCGGGGGGGGGGCACGGTGTACTGAGAGCTTCCTGAATGAACCCGTTGAACCTGTAATGAGAACCTCCTGAGAGGGCGCGGCGACGGCAGTACGGGCTGCACGCATGCTGGGCCTGGCCCGACTCGCGAGGGGCTCACGAGGGGAGGCAGCTGAAGCTGGATGGATGCAAAGCGGTAGCCAGAACGTGAGAGATTGCTCGAATGAGACTAAACACCCCTTCCCCAAACATACGCAAGTCTCAAGCTCAAATCCAACTTAAATTCAAACAGGGGAAAAACGACAACCAAGGGAAAGGCAAAAAAGCAGAAAGGCCGCGTCCGACACCTAGTCTAGTCTTCGACGTCTTCTCACCAGCGCGGAGCTAAGTGCTGCCACTGGGCGTGGGCGGGAGCCCCCGAGGCCTGAGGGCAGCTCTCCGGAGACTCCGGGGCGTGTACAACCCCACTCATTATTACGTGAGAGTGTCACGGGGCGGCGAGCTGCACAGGCACTGGGCCTTCTTCATAGGTACCAGCCTTGCTTCATATCTCCAGACGAGGGGCCCGCCTTGCGCCACACTCTATTGCCATCGACGACGGCCGGAGACCGAGGACGTCGCCAATGGGATAGAGCAGTCGCCAGCGGTTCCCCCGACGACCACGGGTCCTCTGTCGGGGCTAGGCCCCGAGGCACCTCCCCGATAGAGGGCCTACCTCCTGAGGACGCCTTGCTCCGAGCGCCGCGGGGGTGAGGCCGGATCTCGGCCCCTTTCTTGCAGCCCCCGGTGCCCTCCTACTGAGGGGTAGGAAGCTGCTGGATTGGGGAAGCCATCCGCCGCGACGACCTGTACCTCCTGTGATCCATGGTTAGCGTATGCCTACTCCTGGGGAATTAGCGGTACCCGATAGTCGCTGCCTCCAGCATGGTCGACGAGGCTTTCCCGGGGCTCCTGAAAGAGCTCAGCTTTGGGTGTCTCTTCCCCCCAACCTAGGCCGAGGAACGAGCCATGGTCTTCCTCCTACGCGTGCCCTTGATCCACCATGTGGGGCACATACGCTTCCAGGGATGCCGCCCCGAATGCCTCGCTGTAGTGCCCCATGTGCCACGCAGTCCTGCTTGAGGTGCCAACCTGGGGGTGGTAGCGCGGCGGCCCACCGGGACCGTGGGCTGTAGTGAATCCCCCTTCGCTGGTCGGAGGCGGAGGCGGCACTATTGGTAGCCCGGTGCTGACAGTCAGGTTGGCGTTGGGATGGCCTTGGAATCCGCTCGGAGCTGTGCAGGTGCGTGCGGGGCCTCCGTGCGGTCCACCTTGGACCTGAGGCGGCGGCTGGGTGCAGAAGGGGTGAGCCCCCGAGGCGGCAGAGCCCAGGAGCTCTGCCACCCGCTCCAGTAGAACGTCGTGGCCGCCCTCCAGCAGCCTGCATTGTAGTAGCTCTCGGGCCACCATGAGCGTGGCCCTTGAGTTCGCCTGCTCCCGCCGGGTGTATGACGCCGTGGCCGCGGTGTGGCTTGAGGCCCTTGCCGCCGACCGCACCTGCCGCGGCGTGAGAGCTGGCGACGCCTGACCGCGTCGCCCGCGGCCTGCAGCGCCCTGCGGACCGAGGGCCGCCTGGGGCACAGGGTTGAGGTCGCCCTGGGCAAGCGGCTCTGTGCGGGCGGGCCAGGCCGCCCAGGGATCGGGATTGCCCGTCGGGTCGCCGGACATGATGACGATGATGCGATGGTACGCGAGGCGGCGGGAGAAGGATTCTGGAGCACACCTACCTGGCGCGCCAAATGTCGGATTTCGGGTTCCGACAGACCCTCAAGGTTCGAACTCTGGGGTGCACGCGGAGATCACACCTCTCACCTACTCGCGTTTCGTCGCCTCGCAAAGAGATCTAAACTACACGAAGAACAACACAAGGGACACAAGGTTTATACTAGTTCGGGCCACCATTGTGGTGTAATACCCTACTCTAGTATGTGGTGTGGTAGATTGCCTCAGGGGCTGGTGATGAACAATACAAAGGAAGAACTGCCTCGTGAGGGGAGGAGTTCTTGTGGTGGTGGTGCTTCTTGGGAAGGATTGGATCTGGATCCCTTTTCGATATCTTCTCTCTCTCTTGCCCGCCCCTACTCTTGTGGTGGCTAGTCCTATTTATAGAGCGAGGCCTTGGTCCTCTTCCCAAATATTGAGCGGAAAGGGCGCCAACAATTGGCCATTTTGAAGGGGAACATCTAGTACACTTATCCTGGCTAAAGTCGGTCCTCGCCTACCAAAGACTCTGACGGTGACGCCGGCTTGGGCTCCACGATGACCTCCATCCTGCCGTTCTACTGGTCTTGGTCTTGTTGCACCGAAATGGTTGCCTTTGCTTGATACTCTTGCCTGCGCTTGCCCCCTTTGCACCAAAGAGGAAACAAGGACTCTGCGCAGGCCGGTGCCCGCTTGGCGCCCGCCTGGCTTCGGTCGTCATGGCTTAGGTCATGGGCACCTCGTCAGGTACCCTGCCTTGATCTCTCTGCCTCCTCGCGAGCCAGCCTGACGAGGCTGTGCCCGAGGAAGCTTCCTGTCGTCCGCCCCGCGAGGCTTGGCCCCTCGCGAGGGTCTGGAGCATGTGTTTATGAAGATGGGTCGTACTGGGCCACTCCTTGAGCCACTCCACAGGCCGCAGGCAGGCAAGTTTGGGTACCCCCGTTCCCAGAACGCTGACACCAGCAACACCTTCATCTTGAGTATGTTCGGAGTCGGAGTGATAGCTTCTCTCTGAGTGATTGTCGGAGTCAGAGCCGGATACTCATTCACCAACATGAGCTTGATGTCTTCATTTTGTGTAGCTCCTTGATGACTTGTCCTTCCTTTCCGGATCCTTGCTTCTCCGTGATGTTCTGCGTTCATAACGATCATCTCTACTCCTTCTCTCTCTTGGCGGTGATTCTTCTCTTCTACTTCTTCTCTTGGGTGATTCTTCTCTTCTTTTGTGGGGTGCCGTACACTCATTGGAATAGTGTCCGGGTCTCCCACAATTGTAGCAATTTTGCTCTCGACTAGAAGATCTTTTGTCATTGTAGGACCTTGACTAAGAGCTTCTCTCTTTGCTTCTACTCTTGTAGAATTTGTTGAAGTTCTTCACCATTAAGCTCAATTCTTCATTGAAGGTTTGTTTCTCACTTGATGATGCAGGGGCTTCACATGAGGCTTTGTAAGTACCACTTGACTTGTTGTGAAGTTCCTCCTTATCCTTGAGTGACATCTCATGAGCAACAATTCTTCTAATGACCTCCGTTGGCTTGAGATTCTTGTAATTTGGCATCATTTGGATCAATGTGCACATGGTATCATATTTTCCATCCAATGCTCTTAGTATCTTCTTGATGATGAATCTGTCGGTCATCTCTTCACTTCCTAAGCCGGCAATCTCATTTGTGATAAGAGCAAGCCTAGAGTACATTTCAGCGACACCTTCACAATCCTTCATTTTGAACTTGTCAAGTTGACTTTGGAGCACATCCAATTTGGATTCCTTGACGGAGTCGGTACCTTCATGCATATCAATCAAAGTATCCCAAATTTCCTTTGCATTCTCAAGACGGCTGATTTTGTTGAATTCTTCGGGGCACAATCCGTTGAAGAGGATATCACAAGCTTGAGCGTTGTATTGCAGCATCTTCAACTCATCCGCGCTAGCTTCACGGTTCGGTTCTCTCCCATCAAAGAATTCACCTTGCAAGCCAATACACACAATAGCCCAAACGGCGGGGTTAAGTCCGAGAATATGCATTTTCATCTTATGCTTACAACTAGCAAAAGTCGTACCATCAAATTAAGGATCTCTACGGTGATAATTTCCCTCGCTAGATGCCATACTCTCCTAGGTTGTGAAACCAAGGCTATGACCACCAAAAGCTATGGAAATCAAAGCAAATGGAGACCAAAGCTCTAATACAACTTGTAGGATCGGAAGTATGTCTAGAGGGGGGTGATTAGACTACTTGACCAATTAAAAACTTATCATTTTCCCAATTTTAGTCTTTGGCAGATTTTAGCTATCTTAGCACAAGTCAAGCAATCTTCACACAATTCAAGCAAGCATGCAAAGAGTATATGAGCAGAGGAAAGTAAAGCATGTAACTTGCAAGAATGTAAAGGGAAGGGTTTGGAGAATTCAAACGCAATTGGAGACACGGATGTTTTTGTTGTGGTTCCGATAGGTGGTGCTATCGTACATCCACGTTGATGGAGACTTCAACCCATGAAGGGTAACGGCTGCGCGAGTCCACGGAGGGCTCCACCCACGAAGGGTCCACGAAGAAGCAACCTTGTCTATCCCACCATGGTCGTCGCCCACGAAGGACTTGCCTCACTAGTTGTAGATCTTCACGAAGTAGGCGATCTCCTTGCCCTTACAAACTCGTTGGTTCAACTCCACAATCTTGTCGGAGGCTCCCAAGTGACACCTAGCCAATCTAGGAGACACCACTCTCCAAGAAGTAACAAATGGTGTGTTGATGATGAACTCCTTCCTCTTTGCTTCAAATGATAGTCTCCCCAACACTCAACTCTCTCTCACGGGATTTGGATTTGGTGGAAAGAAGATTTGAGTGGAAAGCAACTTGGGAAGGCTAGAGATCAAGATTCCTATGGTAGGAATGGAGTATCTTGGCCTCAACACATGAGTAGGTGGTTCTCTCTCAGAAATGGTAAGTTGGAAGTGTAGGTTTGTTCTGATTGCTCTCTTCACGAATGAAGAGGAGGTGGAGGGGTATATATAGCCTCCACACAAAATCTAACCGTTACACACAATTTACCAATCTCGATGGGACCGAATCAACAAACTCGGTCAGACCGATTTAGTAAACCTAGTGACTGTTAGGGTTTTCGGTGGGACCGACATGCAACTCGGTAGGACCGATATGGTTAGGGTTAGGGCATAACGTAATCTCGGTGAGACCGAAACGTTACGAAGGGAAGTAGAGAGATTACAATCCCATCTCGGTGAGATCGAGATCCCTATGGGTGAGACCGATTTGCCTAGGGTTTGTGGCAGTGGCTATGACATCTGAACTCGGTCGCTCCGGGTAGAAAGAATCGGTGGGGCCGAGTTTGACTTTTGGTTTGGGTCATATGTGGATATGAGAAAGTAGTTGAGGGTTTTTGGAGCATATCACTAAGCACTGTGGAGCAAGAAACTCATTAAACAACACCTCATCCCTCCTTGATAGTATTGGCTTTGGCTTTTCCTATAGACTCAATGTGATCTTGGATCACTAAAATATAAAATGTAGAGTCTTGAGCTTTTGAGCTTGAGCCAATCCTTTTATCCTTAGTATTTTGAGGGATCCACTTTCCTTATCCATGCCATGCCATTCATTGAGCTTTTCCTGAAATGTTCATCTTGGAATGATGTTAGCTCAATGAGCTATATGTTGTTAGGAATTACCAAAACCACCTACGGATAGTTGCACTTTCACCATGCCACCCAGCGGTCGGTGTTGGCCGTCAGGTCGCCGGACATGGAGGCGATGAAGTGGTGGAACGCGGGATGGCGGAAGAAAGATTCCGGCGCACCCCTACCTGGGGCGCCAAATGTCGAATATCGGGTTCCGGCAAAACCCTTAAGGTTCGAACTCTGGGGTGCGCGCGAAGATCTTTCCCCTACCGATCCATGTCCCAACGCCTCGCTGAGAATCTAAGCTACGCGATGAACACAGGGGACGCAAGGTTTATACTGGTTCGGGCCACCGTTGTGGTGTATTACCCTAATCTAGTGTGTGGTGTGGTGGATTGCCTCAGGGGCTGATGATGAACTGTACAAAGGAAGAACAACCTCGCAAGAGGTGTTCTTGTGCTGGTGTGGTGTGCTACTTGGGTGAGTTCAATCGCCTTTGGATCTGATGATAACTCTCCCCGATCCCCTTTCTACTGTGGTGGCTATCTCTATTTATAGAGGCCCTGGTCCTCTTCCCAAATATTGAGCGGGAAGGGAGCCAACAACGGACATTTTGAAGGGGAACATCTAGTACAAGTTATCCTGACTAAAGTTGGTCTTCGGCTGCCAAAGGCACTGGCGAGGATGCCGTCTTGGGCTCCATGGTTACCTCTGTCCTGCCGCTCTGCTGGTCTTGGTCTCATTCCACCGAAATGGTAACCTTTGCTTGATGCCTCGGTACTTCGCGCCTGCGCTTGCCCCCTTTGCACCGAAGAGGAAACAAGGACACTGCGCAGGCCGGAGCCCGCCTGGCGTCCGCCTGGTCTCGATCGCCATGGCTTGCATCATGAGCACCTCGCAAGGTACCCCTGCCTTGATCTCTCTGCCTCCTCGCGAGCCTGCCTGGTGAGGCCGTTCCTGAGGAAGCCTTGCATCGTCTGCCCCGCGAGGCATGGCCCCTTGCGAGGGTCTTGAGGTTGAGTTGATGAAGACGGGCCGTGCTGGGCCACTCCTTGAGCCACGCCGCAGGCTGCAGGCAGGCAAGTCTGGGGACCCCTGTTCCCAGAACACTGACACGCGCTTTGACAGGTCATCGGCAATGTTGTTCTCTGCTCGTGGAACATGCTCTGCTTGTAGACCGTCAAAGCGCTCTTCCAACTTCCTCACCTCATCCACGTAAGCCTCCATCAGCGGGCTCTGATAATCCATGTTGACTTGCCTAACAACAAGTTGTGAGTCTCCCCTGATAATAAGCTTCCTGATCCCGAGGTCTGTCGCGATCCTAAGACCAGCGAGCAGCCCCTCATATTCTGCGGTGTTGTTTGTCTATCTTTCCCGGGGGAAGTGCATCTGGATCACGTACTTGAGGCATTCTCCGGTGGGCGCATTGAGAAACACGCCAGCACCTGCACCTTGTAACAAGAAGGCCCCATCGAAGTACATAATCCAGTGACTACTTGACTCTTTGTCGGGAAAGGTGGTTTCTTGAACTTCTTCGTCGGGCGTGGATGTCCATTCTGCTATGAATTCTGCCAAAGCTCTGCTCTTGATCGTCAAGGTACTTTCAAACCTGAGCCCGAAGCTTGACAGATCCACTGCCCACTCCACAATCCTCCCTGTCGCGTCTGGATTGTGCAAAATCCGTTGCAACGGGAGGCGAGTGACGACAGTGATCTCGTGTGCTTGAAAATAATGACGCAGCTTTCTCGAGGCCATAAGGAGGCTGAAAAGCAACTTCTGCATCCCAGACTACCTTGACCTAGCCCCTGCAAAAGGGAGCTGACAAAGTAGACTGGGTGCTCCACCACCTTCTTCTTCTGCTCTACCTTGCTTGCCTGCGCAGGTGCTGTCTTGCCGGGATCGGGTCATGCTGGGGGCTCTCCCTTGCCAGGATCGGAGCCCACCGGGTCCAGCTTTTCTCCTAAGGGCCTTGCCGCCGTTGGCGCCTCTTCTTTGACTTCTCTCTGCGCCACTAGTGCGGCACTGACCACTTGATTCGTTGCCGCCAGGTATAGCACCAACGGCTCTTGTGGCTTAGGTGTGACCAGTATTGGTGTAGAGGAGAGGTATCTCTTTAAATCTTGTAGTGCTGCCTCTGCCTCCGGGGTCCATTTCATTGGACCCGACTTTTTCAAAAAATTTAAAAAGGGGAGGGCACGCTCGGCAGACTTAGAGATGAACCTACTCAGGCGGTGACACAGCCGGCAAGCCTCCGGACATCTTTAACCCGTCTTGGCACCTCAATTTGCTCGATTGCTTTGATCTTGTTGGGATTGGCTTCGATCCCACATTGACACACAAAGAAATGAAAACCCTTGCCGGGCGGAATGCTTAACACGCACTTCTCTGGGTTGAGCTTGAGGTTGATCCTGCGCAAGTTTGCAAAAGTTTCTTCCAGGTCCTGCATGAGCGTAGCCTTATCTTTGGTTTTGACCACTATGTCATACATGTAAGCTTCCATATTTCTATGGAGTTGGGGCTCAAAACCAATTTGGACTACCCGAGCGAATGTTGAACCAGCTCTCTTCAACCCGAAAGTCATCCATACAAAACAGTACGTACCACATGGGGTGATGAACGCGGTTTTCTCTTCATCTTCCTTTGCCATGAAGATCTGATGATACCCTGAATAAGCATCAAGGAACGACAGCAGGTCGCACCCAGCAGTGGAGTCCACCATCTGATCGATACGTGGCAATGGGAAAGGATCCTTAGGATAGGCTTTATTGATATCAGTATAGTCAATACATAGCCTCCACTTCCCATTTGCCTTACGTACTACGACCGGATTGGCCAACCACGTCGGGTGGAGAACTCCCTTGACCAAACCTGCTGCCTCCAACTTCCTGATCTCCTCGACTATAAACTCTTGTCGCTCCAAAGCTTGCTTTCTGACCTTTTGCTTGACGGGCCGTGCATGAGGGCAGACAGCAAGATGGTGGTCAATCACCTCCCTGGGAACGCCGGGGATGTCGGATGCTTGCCATGCAAACATGTCGACATTCGCCCGTAGGAAGGCGACAAGCGCGCATTCCTATTTACTGTCAAGGGTGGAGCTTATGACGAAAGCTCCACTTGTGTCGTCCTCCTTGACGGACACCTTCTTGGTTTCCGGCGAGGCCGCCTTGGACTTTTTGCTCTTACCGGTAGAGCTCTCTGGTACATCTCCGGCGGAAACACAACACTCCAAGGAGGCGCGCTTGCCGGGGGAGGTACAGGAGCCCTTGCCGGAGCCAGGAGTCTTGTCGGCGGAGCCTTACTGGTCCTCTTCCCAGTGGCAGGAGTAGGTGCCTTGGAGGCAGATGCTGCAACCGCCTCTCAGTAGAGCTGATCGACATAGATGAGTGCATCCTTCCTATCGCAGCTAACGGTGATGATGCTCATCGGGCCAGGCATCTTCAACTTGTTGTAGGCATAGTGCGACGCCGCCATGAGCTTGGTAGCACGGGGCGGCCAAGGATCCCGTTGTATGGCAACGGGATCTCAGCGACATCAAAAACGATCCTCTCTGTCATGTAGTTGAGGTCGCCACCAAATGTAACTGGTAGCGTGACCTTTCCCTTGGGCTGACTTCTCCCTGGATTGATCCCTTGGAACGTGCCTATCTCTTCAAGATCCTCACCGGGGATCTACAGCCTCTTGACCATGTTGGGTGAGATCAAGTTAAGACTGGCCCCACCATCAACTAACATCTTCGTCACCTTGAGGTTGCCTATTGTTGGGGATACCAACAATGGCAAACACCCGACCGCAGTGATGCGATCAGGGTGATCCTCGGCGTCAAAGACGATAGGCCTGTGGGACCACCTCAATGGCTTCTGGGCATCAACCATTGGTTCCATTGCATTAATCTCACGTGCACACTGTTTCAGTTGGCGGTGAGAAGAATGCAACAAAGCATCTCCGTCAACACAAATGACTTTTGTCGCCTTCCGGAACTCATGCTCGGTGGATTCATCGTCATCATCATGATCGTCATCCTCCTATTTCTTGTCGCGGCCCCGGGCAGGCCTCTCTTGCTGCTTTTCCTTGTTGCTGCGTCCTCCTTGGACGCTGTGCTTCTTGCTGGACCCTTCAGCGCCTCCTTGGCCCTTCTCCTTGTCTCTTCTATCATACTCAGCCCTTTGCTTCTCCATCAGCAGCTCCACTTGGCGGCAGTTCTAGGGATCATGGCCCTTGGTACGGTGAATCTTGCAGTACTCCTTGTCGGAGCCCTCTAACTTGCCGGTAACCGCCAAGGCCCGGCAGGCGTCGCACCCGGCAACCTCCTTGCCGGGGTCATCGACCTTGGCCTTCTTGGCAGTGTCGGGGTTGCTAGATTCCTCAACAGCAAGCACAGTCTTGCCCTTGCGCTTCATGTTATGCCGCCGACCTTTCTTCGCTGGGGCGATGATGTCTTCATCTTCTGAATCACTTCCCACGTCGGCGTCTTCGCCGGGGTACTTCCTTCCTCCGCTCGGGCACATCTGTGAGCCACAACGTACAGCTCAGGAACATCCGTGACCTTGTTCATGGCCATCTCTTCACGCATCTTTCGATTGCGCATGTTTTGGTGAAACGTGCTGATGACGCCGGCAGGATGAACGTTGGGGATGTTGTACTGCATGCGGCTAAACCTCTGTATGTACTTATGCAAGGATTCACTATCTCCCTAAGGGATCACGTGCAAGTCACTTGCCTTCCCAGTAGCCACATGGCCGCCTGTGAAGGCACCAACAAACTCGTGGCACAGGTTGGACCAAGAGGCAATGTAATCTATCGACAGATGCATCAACCATGACCTGACGTTGGGCTTAAGTGCCAATAGGAAATAGTTGGCAAGTATCTTGTCGTCCCGTGCTCCGGCAGCTTGATCGCAATGGTGTAAACGCTCAAGAACTCAGACGGGTGAGTCTTATCGTCATACTTTTCCGGGACCTCTGGTTTGAACGTGCGGGTGTTGGGCCACTAGAACTGCCACAACTCGCGAGTGAATGCTAGAGAAGTGATTGCATATGGAAAATCACTGGCATCCCCCGGTGCAGGCCTGTACTCAGCGGGCCCAGACTAGTGACGTGCTTCCCGTCGCCGCTCGATGGTAGTCTGGGCGTCCTCCTTGAGGCGCTCTTGAAGAACTTGGCGCTGGTCACAGCGCGTCCGTGGGTCTGACGATGCCGTGGACACGTGGTCCCGGGAGTCACCCCGATGGGCCGATTGTGGCAGAGGGGAGTGTACCGTGGTTGCGGCGCCCTCGACCCTTCCACAGCTTACAGGCATCGGCTCATCATTAGGAGCCGTGAGGGGCTCACTCCCCTGTGGCCATCTCTGTTGGCATGGCCAATAAGGCTTTGGATAGCAGCCCTCCACTCCTCTTACTTCTCCAAGGCAGGAGTGATAACCCATAAGTATAGGGGATCGCGATAGTTTTCAAGGGTAGAGTATTCAACCCAAATTTATTGATTCGACACAAGGGGAGCCAAAGAATATTCTCAAGTATTAGCAGTTGAGTTGTCAATTCAACCACACCTAGAAAACTTAGTATCTGCAACAAAGTATTTAGTAGCAAAGTAGTATGGAAGTAACGGTAACTGTAGCAAAAGTAACAGTAGCAGTTTTGTAGTAATTGTAACAGTGGCAACGGTAAAGTAACTAAGCAAAGAGCAATATGTGAAAAGCTCGTAGGCATTGGATCAGTGATGGATAATTATGTCAGATGCGATTCCTCATGTAATATTTCTAACATAGGGTGACACAGAACTAGCTCCAATTCATCAATGTAATGTAGGCATGTATTCCGAATATAGTCATGCATGCTTAGGGAAAAGAACTTGCATGACATCTTTTGTCCTACCCTCCCGTGGCTACGGGGTCCTAATGGAAACTAAGGGATATTAAGGCCTCCTTTTAATAGAGTACCGGACCAAAGCATTAGCACTTAGTGAATACATGAACTCCTCAAACTGTGGTCATCACCGAGAAGTATCCGAATTATTGTCACTTCGGGGTTGTCGGATCATAACACATAATAGGTGACTATAGACTTGCAAGATAGGATCAAGAACTCACATATATTCATGAAAACATAATAGGTTCAAATCTAAAAATCATGGCACTCGGGCCCTAGCGACAAGCATTAAGCATAGCAAAGTCATAGCAACATCAATCTCAGAACATAGTGGATACTAGGGATCAAACCCTAACAAAACTAACTTGATTACATCGTAAATCTCTTCCAACCCATCACCGTCCAGCAAGCCTACGATGGAATTACTCACGCACAGCGGTGAGCATCATGAAATTGGTGATGGAGGATGGTTGATGATGACGACGGTGATGAATCCCCCTCTCCGGAGCCCCGGACGGACTCCAGATCAGCCCTTCCCAGAGAGTTTAGGGCTTGGCGGCGGCTCCGTATTGTAAAACGCGATGAATCTTTCTCTCTGATTTTTTTCTCTGCGAACGTGAATATATGGAGTTGGAGTTGAGGTCGGTGGAGGTCCAGGGGGCCCACGAGGCAGGGGGGTGCCCCCCACCCTCGTGGACAGGGTGTGGGCCCCCTGGTGCTGATTCTTTTGCCGGTATTTTTTATTAATTCCAAAAGGTTGCTCTGTGGATTTTCAGGTCATTCTGAGAACTTTTATTTCTGCACAAAAATAACATCATGGCAGTTCTGCTGAAAACAGCGTTAGTCCGGGTTAGTTCCATTCAAATCATGCAAGTTAGAGTCCAAAACAAGGGCAAAAGTGTTTGTAAAGGTAGATACGACGGAGACGTATCAACTCCCCCAATCTTAAACCCTTGCTTCTCCTCAAGCAGTTCAGTTGACAAACTGAAAGTGATAAAGAAAAACTTTTACAAACTCTGTTTGCTCTTGTTGTTGCAAATATGTAAAGCCAGCATTCAAGTTTTCAGCAAAGATTATGAACTAACCATATTCACAATAACACTTAGGTCTTATGTTTACTCATATCAATGGCATAATCAACTATCGAGCAATAATAATAAATCTTGGATGACAACACTTTCTCAAAACAATCATAATATGATATAACAAGATGGTATCTCGCTAGCCCTTTATGAGACCGCAAAACAAAAATGCAGAGCACCTCTGAAGATCAAGGACTGACTAAACATTGTAATTCATGGTAAAATAGATCCAGTCATAGTCATACCCAATATAAATTAATAGTAATGCATGCAAATGACAGCGGTTCTCTCCAGCGGGTGCTTTTTAATAAGAGGGTGATCACTCAACAAAGAAGTAAATAGATAGGACCTTCGTAGAGGGAAGCAGGGATTTGTAGAGGTGCCAGAGCTCGATTTTGAAATAGAGATAAATAACATTTTGAGCGGTATACTTTCACTGTCAACATAACAACTGAGAGATCTCGATATCTTCCATGCTACACATGTTATAGGCAGTTCCCAAACAAAATGGTAAAGTTTATACTCCCCCACCACCAAGAAGCATCAATCCATGGCTTGCCCGAAACAACGGGTGCCTCCAACTAACAACAATCCTGGGGGAGTTTTGTTTGTAATTATTTTGATTTGATTTGAGCATGGGACTGGGCATCCCGGTGACCAGCCATTTTCTCGTGAATGAGGAGCGGAGTCCACTCCTCTTGAGAATAACCTGCCTAATATGGAAGATACAGATGGCCCTAGTTGATACATGAGTTGTTCGAGTATACAAAACAGAATTTCATTTGAAGGTTTGTAGTTTGGCACATACAAATTTACTTGAAACGGCAGGTAGATACCGCATATAGGAAGGTATGGTGGACTCATATGGAATAACTTTGGGGTTTATGGAGTTTGGATGCACAAGCATTATTCCCGCTTAGTACAGGTGAAGGCTAGAAAGAGACTGGGAAGCGACCAACTAGAGAGTGAAAACAGTCATGAACAAGGGCAAAAGTGTTTGGAAAAGTAGATACGACGGAGAGTATCAAGGAGGAAAGTCGAGGAGCAGCTGCGCTCGCGACAACGCTTTCGCTCGCGTGGGTGGCAGCGAAAGGCACGAGGAATGGGTGGAACTCAGACCTCTAACGACATTATAAGGAGTCCCATCTCGATTCCGCGGCTGCTTGCTCTTTTTGCCTGCACCATGATGTGCATGTCGTCCTTGCGTGTCTTGAGAGTGACGCTGAGGGCTCTTGCCGTGGCAATGCCCGGGGTCCTCAACGTCGTGACGTGGTTCGTCGTGCATGATCTGAGGAGACCGCGACACGTGTGTTGGCGAGGTCGATCTTCCGCCCTTGGAGGTCCCCACACCACCCGCAGGTGGCACAGCTCCACCCTTGGGCGCAGTGGTGCGCCAACGCTGCGAAGGACACCGGCGGCCTGACTTCTCGTATTCGGATGGTGTGGACGATCTCAATCTCCCCCACCGCTGGCGCCCGCCCCGTCGCCCGTTCGCGCGGGTGCGGGCAGAGCAGCCTCGGACGGGCCGATCGCCGCAGCTATCTTCTTCTTCGGAGCCATGACGGTGAAAGAGCTACTGCACTAACTACGGACCAGATTCTCACAACTAACACCCCCTACCTGGTGCCCCAAAGATGTCGGGGAAACTGATCACCTATGGGATCAAAAGGATCCCTTCTATGTTCGGCGGGGGATTAGTTGCACGAAGAGCAGGTTGAGTCATTAGCACACAGAGGATTTTTATCCAAGTTTGGGCCGCGAGGATGCGTAATACCCTAGTCCTGCTTTATCTGGTTATATGAGGGTTCTTGAGCTTTTGAACTAGCTATGATGCGTGCTTTGTCCAAAAGTCTGAATCCTCTCTCTGTGTGCCTTGGGCCTCGTTTTATACACAAAGGGGTTGCCACAATGGCACACAGGAGGTGGCAAGTTACAGTGATACAAGCTTATCACCCGATCAACGTAGGACAAGCGCATTTAATGTGTTGCCTACGTGTCCTCTCACTTTATTGGGGACAGCAATAGAGGCCACACCATCCTTCGCCGCTCCCCCTCGCCTTGCCACGTGTCTGGGCCGACAAGGCATGCAGCACCACGCTAGCCAACCAGCTGTTGTGTTGGAAAAGTGGTGGGCTTCCATGAATATCCGCATGCCGCCACACAGGTGACTGCTTCGCTGGCATGCTTATCACCGTGTTGGAGTGTTGGTGAGGAGGCGGAACCCTGCCGAGCACGGGCCTGGCCGCGGCCCGGCGATCTTCCCTGGCAAGGCTTGCCAGGGGCCTTGGAGTTGTCCTTGGCAAGGGTCTTGTCGTGGGTCTTCGTCTTCTGATCCCACGTAGACTCGTGGGTTGTCGATCTTCACAAGGAGCCGCATGCTACCAGGCATGTGCTCTTCAGATCTTGGTCTTGAACATTGTCGATGGTGTCAGAGCTCTCAACCCCAATGGTGGCGGCCCTGCTGGTCCCTACACAAGCTACCCCGACAAGGGGCTTGCTGGGGGCCGCGCATGTCGCCTCGGCAAGGCTTGTTGCCGGGCGTGGCCCTGCTTGCCTCTTGCTGCTCGCTACTCTGAGTACTTGCCTTGATGTTCTTCGTACCTATCTTGCCTTCTGCTGTCTTCCTGTTCTTCGCCAAGCCCTGCTGCTGGGGTGGCTATGACCGTCCGTGCACAAGTAAGGGGTGCAGAAGCACCCATACTTTTGTACACCGACACCGGAGAATGAAGTCTTGGTCATTTTGCCCATGAGACATGGTTCACACGTGTCAAATGATTCATAATCAAGAGACTCCAAAAGTCCATCTGCATGGAGTTTCTTCATGCGTTTGACACCAACGTGACCAAGGCGGCAGTGCCACAAGTATGTGGGACTATCATTATCAGCCTTACATCTTTTGGTATTCACACTATGAGTATGTGTAACATCACGTTTGAGATTCAATAAAAACAAAGCATTGACCAGCGGGGCATGACCATGAAACATATCTCTCATATAAATAGAACAACCATTATTCTCGGATTTAAACGAGTAGCCATCTCATATCAAACGAGATCCAGATACAATGTTCATGCTCAAAGCTGGTACTAAATAACAATTATTGAGGTTTAAAACTAATCCCGAAGGTAGATGTAGAGGTAGTGTGCCGATGGCGATCACAATGACCTTGGAACACCATTCCCGACGCGCATCATTACCTTGTCCTTCGCTAGTTTCCGCTTATTTCGCAGCTCCTGTTTTGAGTTACAAATATGAGAAACCGCACTGGTATCAAATACCCAGGAGCTACTACAAGCACTGGTAAGGTAAACATCAGTCACATGTATATCATATATACCTTTGGTGTTGCCAGCCTTCTTATCCGCTAAGTACTTGGGAAGTTCCGCTTCCAGTGACCACTTCCCTTGCAATAAAAGCACTCAGTCTCAGGCTTGGGTCCATTCTTTGGCTTCTTCCCGGCAACTGACTTACCGGGCGCGGCAACTCCCTTGTCGTCCTTATTGAAGTTCTTCTTACCCTTGCCTTTCTTGAAACTAGTGGTCTTATTCACCATCAACACTTGATGTTCCTTTTTGATCTCCACCTCCGCTGATTTTAGCATCGAATATAACTCAGGAATAGACTTCTCCATCCCTTGAATATTGTAGTTCATCACAAAGCTCTTGTAGCTAGGTGGAAGCTACTGGAGGATTCTGTCAATGACCGAGTCATCTGGAAGATTAACTCCTAGCTGAGACAAGCGGTTGTGCAACCCAGACATTTTGAGTATATGCTTGCTGACATAACTGTTTTCCTCCATCTTACAACTGTAGAACTTGTCAGAGCCTTCATACCTCTCGACCCGGTCATGAGCTTGGAAAACCATTTTCATCTCTTGGGACATCTCATATGCTCTGTGTTGCTCAAAACGCTTTTGGAGCCCTGATTCTAAGATGTAAAGCATCCTGCACTGAACCATGGAGTAATCATCACTACGTGGCTGGCAGGCGTTCATAACACCTTGAGTTGTTGGGAAAATGGGTGCGTCACCAAGTAGTGCTTCAAGGACATATGCTTTCTTGGCAGCTATGAGGATGATGCTCAAGTTACGGACCCAGTCCGTATAGTTGCTTCCATCGTATTTCAGCTTGGTTTTCTCTAGGAACGCGTTGAAGTTGAGGGCAACATTAGCATGGGCCATTGGATCTACAGGATAGATTGTAAAGACAATTTTAGACTAAGTTCATGATAATTAAGTTCATCTAATCAAATTATTTAATGAGCTCCCACTCAGATAGACGTCCCTCTAGTCATCTAAGTCATACATGATCCGAATCGACTAGGTCATGTCCGATCATCACGTGAGACGGACTAGTCATCAACGGTGAACATCTCGATACTGATCGCATCTACCATACGACTCATGTTCGACCCTGTGGCCTCTCGTGTTCCGAGGCCATGTATGTACATGCTAGGCTCGTCAAGTCAACCTAAGTGTTTCGCATGTGTAAATCTAGCTTACACCCGTTGTATGCGAACGTTAGAATCTATCACACCGATCATCATGTGGTGCTTCAAAACAATGAACTTTTGCAACGGTGCACAGTTAGGGGAACACTTTTCTTGAAATTTTAGTGAGGGATCATCTTATTTATGCTACCGTCGTTCTAAGAAAATAAGATGTAAACATGACAAACATCACATGCAAATCATAAAGTGACATGATATGTCCAATATCATCTAGCGCTTTTGATCTCCATCTTCGAGGCGCGACATGATCACCATTATCACCGACATGACACCATGATCTCCATCATTGTGTCTTCATGAAGTTGTCTCGCCAACTATTACTTCTACTACTATGGCTAACGGTTAGCAATAAAGTAAAGTAATTACATGGCGCTTATATTGACTCGCAGGTCATACAATAAATTAAGACAACTCCTATGGCTCCTACCGGTTGTCATACAAATCGACACGCAAGTCATGATTCCTATTACAAGAACATGATCAATCTCATACATCACATATATAATTCATCACATCCTTTTGGCCATATCACATCACATAGCATAACTTGCAAAAACAAGTTAGACGTCCTCTAATTGTTGTTGCATGTTTTACGTGGCTACTATGGGTTTCTAGCAAGAATGTTTCTTACCTACGCAAAAGCCACAAGGGTGATATGCCAATTGTTATTTACCCTTCATAAGGACCCTCTTCATCGAATCCGGTCCAACTAAAGTGGGAGAGACAGACACCCACTAGCCACCTTATGCAACAAATGCATGTCAGTTGGTGGAACCTGTCTCACGTAAGCGTACGCGTAAGGTCGGTCCGGGCCGCTTCATCCCACAATGCCGCTAAATCAAGATAAGACTAGTAAAGGTAAGCAAATTAACCAAATCATCGCCCACAACTACTTGTGCTCTACTTGTGCATAGAATCTACGCATAGACCTAGCTCTGATACTAATGTTGGGGAACATAGTAATAATTCAAAACAATTCCTATGTGTCACCAAGATCAATCTAGGAGATTCTATCAACAAGAGAGAGGGGGAGTGCATCTTCATACCCTTGAAGATCGCTAAGTGAAAGCGTTACAAGAACACGGTTAATGGAGTTGTACTCGCGGCGATTCAAATCACAGAAGATCCGATCCAAGCGTCGAACGGACGGTGCCTCCGCATTCAACACACGTAGAACCTGAGGACGTCTCCTCCTTCTTGATCCAGCAAGGGGAGAGGAGAAGTTGAGGGAGAACTCCGACAGCACGACGGCATGGTGGTGGTGGTGGAGCTCGTGGTTCTCCGGCAGAGCTTCGCCAAGCACTACGGAAGAGGAGGAGGTGTAGGAGGGGGCAGGCTACGCCAGGGGAAGGGTGCGGTTGCCCTCCCACCCCCTCTATTTATAGGGTGAAGGTGAGAGGGGGACGTCCCCCTTAGATGCATCTAGAGGGGGGGCGGCGGCCAAGGGGGGAGCTTGCCCCTCAAGTTGGTGGGGGGTGCCCCCACCCCTAGGGTTTTCACCCTAGGTGCCTTGGGCCCCTTGGGGGGCGCACCAGCCCACTAATGGGCTGGCTCCCACCCATATTCAGCCCATTTTGTCCCCCGGGGCAGGTGGCCCCACCCGGTGGACCCCCGGACACCTTTCGATGGTCCCGGTACAATATCGATAACCCCCGAAACTATTCCAGCGACTGAAACTAGACTTCCCATATATAAATATTCACCTCTACACCATTCTGGAACTCCTCATGACATCTGGGATCTCATCCAGGACTCCGAACAACTTTCAGGAACCATGCAGAAATGACCGAGACATCTCTCCGGCCAATAAACAATAGCGGGATCTGGATACCCATATTGGCTCCCACATGTTCCACGAGGATCTCATCAAATGAACCACTATGTCGGGGATTCAATCAATCCCGTACACAATTCCCTTTGTCCATCGGTATGTTACTTGCCCGAGATTTGATCGTCGGTATCCCCGTACCTCATTCAATCTCGTTACCGGCAAGTCTCTTTACTCATTCTGTAACACATGATCCCGTGGCTAACTCCTTAGTCACATTGAGCTCATTATGATGATGCATTACCGAGTGGGCCCAGAGATACCTGACCATCATACGGAGTGACAAATCCCAGTCTCGATTTGTGCCAACCCAATAGACACTTTCGGAGATACCTGTAGTGCACCTTTATGGTCACCCAGTTACGTTCTGACGTTTGATACACCCAAAGCATTCCTACGGTATCCGGGAGTTGCACAATCTCATGGTCTAAGGAAAGATACTTGACATTATAAAAGCTCTAGCAAATGAACTACATGATCTTGTGCTATGCTTAGGATTGGGTCTTGTCCATCACACCATTCTCCCAATGATGTGATCTCGTTATCAATGACATCCAATGTCCATGGTCAGGAAACCATAACCATCTATTGATCAACGAGCTAGTCAACTAGAGGCTCACTAGGGACATGTTGTGGTCTATGTATTCATACATGTATTACGGTTTCCGGTTAATACAATTATAGCTTGAAAAATACAATTATCATGAACAAGGAAATATAATAGTAACCATTTCATTATTGCCTCTAGGGCATATTTCCAACAAGCACAACCCAACAAGGCGTGCCTGGGGGCCCAGGCACGCCCAGGTGGGTTGTGCCCACCTCGGTGGCCTCCCGCGTCACCTCTTTGCTCTATAAATACCCCAATATTCCAGAAACCATAGGGGAGTCAACGAAAATCAATTCCAACCGCAGCAAGTTACAGAACCACCAGATCCAATCTAAACACCATCACGGAGGGGTTCATCATCCTCATTGGTGCCTCTTCAATGATGCGTGGGCAGTTCATTGTAGACATACGGGTCTGTAGTTAGTAGCTAGATGACTTCCTCTCTCTCTCTCTCTCTTGATTCTCAATACAATGGTCTCCTTGGAGATCCATATGATGTAACTCTTTTTGTGGTGTGTTCGTTGGGATCCGATGAACTTTGAATTTATGATCATATCTATGTTTTTATCCATGAAAGTTATTTGAGTCTTCTTTGATCTCTTATATGCATGATTCCTTACAACCTCGTATTTCTTCTCCGATATTTGGGTTTTGTTTGGCCAACTTGATATATTCGTCTTGCAATGGGAAGAGGTGCTTTGTGATGGGTTCAATCTTACGGTGTTTGATCCCAGTGACAGAAGGGGAACCGACACGTATGTATCATTGCTATTAAGGATAACAAGATGGGGTCTATTTCTACACAAATAGCTCTTTTCTACATCATGTCATCATTCTTATTGTGTTACTCCATTTTTCCATGAACTTAATACACTAGATTTATGCTGGATAGCGATGGATGTGTGGAGTAATAGTAGTAGATGCAGGCAAGAGTCGGTCTACTAATCTTGGACGTGATGCCTATATAATGATCATTGCCTGGATATCGTCATGATTATTTGAAGTTCTATCAATTGCCCAACAGTAATTTGTTTTCCCACTATATGCTATGTTTCTCGAGAAAATCCACTAGTGAAATCTACGGCCCCCGGGTCTCTTCTTTAATATATTTTCCTTCGCAATCTATTTTCATTTGCTTTTATTTTCAGATCTATTAAACCAAAATACAAAAATTCTTTGCTGCACTTTATTTTATTTGAGATCTATTTATCCAATCTATAACAACTTTCTCCCGTCCATTTGCCAATTTCTGGCACCGTTACCCAAAAGGGATTGACAACCCCTTTAAGACGTCGGGTTGCGAGGATTTTATTATTTGTGTGCAAGAGTTGTTTATGTTGTGTTGCGTGGTTCTCCTACTAGTTCAATACCCTGGTCTCATCACTGAGGGAAATACCTACCGTTGCTGTGCTGCATCATCCCTTCTTCTTTGGGGAAATACCAACGTAGTTCTAGCAGACATCAAAAGGAATTTCTGGCGCCATTGTCGGGGAGACATCATCAACATCAACCAGGTTCCTAATCACAAATCTCATCTCCTTGAAATTTACATTATTTGCTATTTGCCTCTCATTTTCCTCTCCCCCACTTCACAAAAATTTGCTGTTTTATTCGCCCTCTCTTTGGCTCGCCATTTTCTCGTCAGATCTATTTTTGTGTGCAATCTTGTTGACCACTTTTTGTCGTTATGGATAGTTCTTCCTCTATTGCGTACACCCCGGAGAACGAGGTTCTTAGCTTTAAACAAAGAGGAGGGGAGAATTTAAAAAATGCTTGACATAGGATTTGCAATGCTCATAATAGATCTATCCGTAAGCAATCTACCATTGTTCTTCTTTGCTGTTTTTATGTGGGCATCACCACTTGGTATAGATTCGTCCTTGATACAATTACCGGTGGAAATTTCTTGATGTGTCCCTCTCTTGATGATTTTAATGCTATGGGAAATTTAGTGGGTTCACCACCGCTTATGATCAATGAAACAACTTTGACTCTCGAGCATGTTATGGAAAGACTAGATGCTATTGAAAAGAAAATGCTTACTGAAGAACATATTGAAAACTTGGATAAAAAGATGCATAATTTTGCTACTAAAATTGGGTCAAAAGCGGGAGAAGTTTTTAAGTTGTTAAAGGAGAAGGGGACTGTAATTCATGAAAGAATTGAAGAAAGCCCGTCTAGGATTGATAAACTGGAAGAAATCTTTACTAATTTAAGTATGCCTTTTGCTTCCGCCAAAACTCCCGTAAAAATTGACAAGACTTCTCAAGTTACTAAAAACAAGGGTGCAACTTCTAGTAATGATAAAGGAGATCTTAAGATGATTATTATCCATCCCAATTTTATTGAAGTGATAAGAGACCCTATTTGCAAGAATGACTTTTTCAATATAGTTCCTAGAAGTATTGTTGTTGAGAATTTATATGCTAAATCCTTGAAAAATTCTAAGTGTTTGATTGAAGAGTTGGAGAACACAGATGACAAAACCTATATCCTTCGCATTATTCCTAGCCTAGGGGCGCAAAAACGATAGCGCTCATTGGGAGGCAACCCAACTTGTATCTTTTTACTTTTTGGTTTTATTGTTGTTGTCAATAAATACCCAATTATGCCTCTGATTAGATGTGTTTTTGTGGTTTAAATTAGTGTTTGTGCCAAGAAAAGCCTTTGGGATGATTTGGGTGAGAGTTGATTTGATCTTGCTGAAAAACAGAAACTTTTGCGCTCATGAAAATAATTCCCATTTTTACAAGAAGAGTGATTTTGAGTTGATTCTTTTTTCACAAGATTAATATACAAATTGCCCACGTTTTCCTAATTTTTCAAAAAAATTGGAAGGAAATATCCAGATTGCTACAGACTGTTCTGTTTTTGACATATTCGGTTCCCTTTGTGTTGTGTGCTTGTTTTGATGATTCTATGGTTTTCTTTGAAGAGTTTTTGACATAGAAAAGTTGGAATACAGTAGATATAATGCAAAAATAGAATATGAATGGGTTTGCAACAGTACTTATAGTAGTGGTTTGATTTCTTATACTAACGGATCTCACGAAGGTTTTGTTGAGTCTTTTGTCATTGAAGTTTTCAAGTTTTGGGTGATATTACGATGGATGAAGGAATAAGGATTAGCAAAAGGCTAAGCTTGGGGATGCCCGAGGCACCCCAAGATAATATTCAAGAAGTATCAAGCAACTAAGGTTGGGTGTGCCCCCGAGTGGCATCCCCTCTTTCTTCTAACAACCATTGGTATTTTACTTGGAGCTATATTTTTATTCGTCACATATTATGAGTTTTGCTTGGAGCGTCTTGTATGATATGAGTTTTTGCTCGTTTTGCTTTGTGCTTTAAGTCTTGAATCCTTGCTGGACACACCTTTTTGGGAGAGCCAAAATTTATGCTATGCTTGCTCCTATGCTTCACCTAAAAAATTTAGAGCCTTGGAATTGCTCTAGTGATTCACTTATGTCTTTTTCAGCATGGTGTGCTTTGTTATTTTTGAAGAAATGCTCTCATGCTTCACTTAGATATATTTGGGAGTTAGTAATTTTTTTAAAGAAATTCTCTCTTGCTTCACTTAGATTATTTTGAGAGAAAGAAATAATATGATCATGTTCTTCACTTATATTTGTTTGAGCTTATTAAAAGCAACATATGAAATTAGTCCCATAGTGATAGATATCCAGGAGGATATAATAAAAACTTTAATGAAGATCATTGGACAAAATAAACTTGGTTCTTTGTAATGGTTTTGAGATATGACGACTTGATATGTGAGTCATGTTGATGAGTAATTATGCTTTAGTAAGAACATTAGTGTTAAGGTTTGTGATTCCCTATACAAGCACGAAAGTCAATAGTTATGTAATGAAAATTACATCCTACTTATGGTTCATTATTCGGTGTTAGTTATGCTTAAGCTCGCTTATGAGATTTTTCGTTTCTTGGTTGGACACTTCTCAATATTTTTGCTAACCTTCATTTGCACTAAGTATGATCACTACTTGTGCATCCAAAACCCTTTAAACCATTTTTGCCATATGAGTCCACTATACCTACCTATATGCGGTATTTCCATGCCGTTCAAAGCAAATTTTTATGTGCCATCTCTAATTTTCAAAATAAATTTCTCTTTTGTGTGCTCGTAACGCTCGTGAGGCGGTGAGGGGTGGCCGATATTTTCCATGCAAGATGTTTTATTCTCCCGATGAGTGTTTATTCACTTGTCATTGCACGAGAGTACGACAAAGGTATTAAGGATTCCTAGTCCCTAAATGAAAAATGAATTTACTTTATGTTGTCAAATAATAAATTCCTTGGGAAGTGTTGGTTTGGAGGGCACCCATGGATACAGTTAGCCATGGAAAGTGAAAGTATGGTGGAAAAAGGAATAAACTTTATTTTCTATTTGGGAACCGCCTATGATATATCTAGCATGGAAATTGTTGGTAACGCTAAGTTGTTTTCATTGGTGGGAAAAGTATGCCTCCCAAACTGTTTTTATCTCTCAATTTTCGCTTTGAGCTCTGGCACCTCTACAAATCCCTACTTCCCTCCGCGAAGGGCCTTTCTTTTACTTTATGCAATTTTTATTTTTTTACTTGAGTCTCCATCTTCTCTTATAAAGCACCAACTAAGGGGCACTATGATCGTACTTGAGCATTGGGTATAGCTACTATTCGAGTGTGTTCCATGAACGGATCAATGATTGAGCATAATGGGCTAGGGATAACTTGCTTTAGCGTTGATATTTTGAAAGACATAGTTACTTGTTGATATGCTTGAGTATTATAGTCTTCATGTCAAAACTAGACTATTGCTTTGAACCATATAAAAGTCCAAATGTACATGCTACAAAGAAAAGAATATGTGATGAACATGTTAGGCAGCATTCCACATCAAAATTCTGTTTTTATCATTTACCTACTCGAGGACGAGCTTGAATTAAGCTTGGGGATGCTGATACGTCTCCAACGTATCTATAACTTTTGATTGTTCCATGCTGTTATATTATCATTCTTGGATGTTTTACAATCATTTTATAACATTTTTTGGTACTAACCTATTGACATAGTGCCCAGTGCCAGTTGCTGTTTTCTGCTTATTTTTTGCATTGCATGAAATAAATACCAAACGGAGTCCAAACGCAGTGAAACTTTTTGTGGATTTTTTCTGGAGCAGAAGACACCTGTTGAGCCAAAGAAGTACTAGAGGGGTGCTCCGAGGGGAGCACAACCCACCAGGGCGCACTTGGGGGCCCAGGCGCGCCCAGGTGGGTTGTGCCCACCTTGGTGGCCTCCCGCATCGCCTCTTTGCTCTATAAATACCCCAATATTCCAGAAACCCTAGGGGAGTCAACGACAATCAATTCCAGACGTCGCAAGTTCCATAACCACCAGATCCAATCTAAACACCATCACAGAGGGGTTCATCATCCTCATTGGTGCCTCTCCGATGATGCGTGAGTAGTTCATTGTAGACCTACGGGTCCGTAGTTAGTAGCTAGATGGCTTCCTCTCTCTCTCTCTCTTGATTCTCAATACAATGGTCTCTTGGAGATCCATATGATGTAACTGTTTTTACGGTGTGTTTGTTGGGATCCGATGAACTTTGAGTTTATGATCAGATATATATTTTTATCCATGAACGTTATTTGAGTCTTCTTTGATTTCTTATATGCATGATTGCTTATAGCCTCGTATTTCTTATCCGATATTTGGGTTTTGTTTGGCCAACTTGATCTATTTATCTTGCAATGGGAAGAGGTGCTTTGTGATGGGGTCGATCTTACGGTGCTTGATCCTAGTGACAGAAGGGGAACCGACACGTATGTGTCGTTCCTATTAAGGAAAACAAGATGGGGTCCATTTATACATAAATAGATCTTGTCTACATCATGTCATCGTTCTTGCATTACTCTGTTTTTCCATGAACTTAATACACTAGATGCATGCTGGATAGCGGTCGATGTGCGGAGTAATAGTAGTAGATGCAGGCAAGAGTCGGTCTAGTAATCTTGGACGTGATGCCTATATAATGATCATTGCCTAGATATCGTCATGATTATTTGAAGTTCTATCAATTGCAAGTATTTGTTATTTGTGTGCAGGAGTTGTTTATGTTGTGTTGCCTGGTTCTTCTACTGGTTCGATAACCTTGGTCTCATCACTGAGGGAAATACCTACCGTCGATGTGCCGCATCATCCCTTCCTCTTTGGGGAAATACCGACGTAGTTCTAGCAGACATCAAGCACAACAGGGTAATTAAGTATTTCCCTCAGTTGTAAAAACAAGGTTGTCAATCCAGTAGGAGAACCAAGCAACACTATGTAAACAGCAGCTGCACACAAACAACAAATACTTGCAATCCAACGTGTAAAGGGGTTGTCAATCCCTCAACGGTATTGAGATAGATTAAATTGTATGAGATTTGATAAATAGATCTAACTAAAACACAAAATAAAATAAATAAATAAAAAGTGCAGCAAGGTAATTTTAGATTTAATATGATAGGAAATAGACCCAGGGGCCGTAGTTTTCACTAGATGCTTCTCTCAAGAAGATATAATATGGTAGGTAAACAAATTACTGTTGGGAAATGGATAGAAAAACAAATAATTATGATGATATCCAAGGCAATGATCATGTATATAGGCATCACGTCCAAGATTATTAGACCGACTCCTGCCTGCATCTACTACTATTACTCCACACATTGACCGCTATCCAGGATGCATCTAGTGTATTACGTTAATGGATGGAGTAATGCAATAAGAACAATGACATGATGTAGACAAGATAAACTCACGTATGAATAAACCCCATCTTGTTACCCTTAATAGCAATGATACATGCGTATCAAGTCTCCTTCTGTCTCTGAGACTGAGCACCACAAGATCGAACCCATCACAAAGCACCTCTTCCCATGGCAAGAAAAATCAATCTAGTTGGCCAAACCAAACCAATAATTCGGAGAAGAAATATGAGGCTATAGTAATCATGCATAAAATAGTTCAGAGAAAACTCAAATAATATTCATGGATAGATCTGATCATAAACTCAGAATCCATCGGATCCCAACAAACACACCGCAAAAAGTCATTACATCAAATAGATCTCCAAGAACATCAAGGAGAACATTGTATTGTAGATCAAAAAGAGAGAAGAAGCCATCTAGCTGCTAGCTACGGACCCGTAGGTATGTGGTAAACTAGTCACGCATCATCGAAGGGGCAGCGAGGATGATGAAGAACCCCTCCGTGATCGTTGCCCCCTCTGACAAAGTGTCAGAAAAGGCCTCTAGATTGGATCTCATAGTTCTGGAACTTGCGGTGGCTGGAAAAGTACCCGTCGGGTTTTTGGGATTTTAGAGTATTTATAGAGGAGGAGGTAGGTCAAGAAGGTTCCCGTGGACCCCACAGACCTCCTCTCATTTGCTCTAGAAGCTTCCAAGGTCTCTTATCACTAGAAAAAAATCTCCAAAAAGTTTGATGGCAATTGGACTCTATTTGGTATTGATATTCTGCAAAGTAAAAAACAAGCAAAAAACAACAACTGACACTAGGCACTATGTCAATAGGTTAGTCCCTAAAAATGATATAAAGTTGTTAGTAAATGTATATAAAACATCTAAGATTGATGATATAACAACATGGAACGATAAAAAATTATAGATACGTTGGAGACGTATCAATCGTCACACGAAATGCCAAACTATGGTACCAATAGAATACAACTCATAACTACGATAGAACTCAATTGATATCAACTAACATGAATATCATGCATAGAATTAGCATACAACACTACGATGCTAATTTTGACTTAGAAACAAAAGGGAAAATCATACTAAGCAAGTAAACATCTAGGTCATCACATTAATCTCTTCAAGCGATGTACTATACTAGCATGAATAACACGATTACCTGCATTTCCTATCTAGTACGTCATACACTTGCAAGCACATAGATAAACAACTTAGGCATCTTACTAGACACAAATTGGTAGACCTGCACTACGCATTCTATACAATCACAACAACATGACCTAGTACTGATAAAGCACGAATTACACAATAAAAGAATGTACGAGATCAACAAACTACTATCATGTAAAATTACAAGTGAAGGCTAACCATATGTATCATCATATAGTGCAAACTAGCGACGATATAACACATGGTAGGCATACAACCAAATCGTGCATTATGCTTTGAGTAAGTACTAACATGACAATCAATTAATCAACATATATGATAATTGCCAAGAGGTAATAAACTGAGTTATATGCCACAAGAGTAAATTATATAAGCAATACAAATATGACCATGACATAAAAACATCCAACCATGTAATCTTGGACAATAAAGATCTTTAACTATGATTAATAACTACACAAAAGGTGCAACTAAAATATCACACGAAACATGCCATGTCACACAACTTAGGGAAGTACAAAAATGATCTTGGACCATGATCTAACAAATAATCTACTACTAATAGTAGGCCTAAAACAAGCAACTCACCACAAGCATGACTATTTTCTAAGTTAACGTACCGATTCAGGACCACTAGTAGTAAAACTAGGTAACACGATTAATGTAAATAAACAACACCTAGAGCACAACATGACTTAAAATCTATGCAATGCACATGTAACAAAGCTAATAATAGTTATATAAAACATATCTAAGATATCGCCATGCTATTTTTAAAAAAATAATCAAAACATGGAATATTCCATAATCACAGAGAGCTTAGAATAATCCTACATAAACTTACACATGGTAATAATTGGCAAAAACTTGTACAGAGGAATTTCATACGCGTACGTACCGCACTATAGAAAAATATCAACATGAAACAACGTGTTAAATAATTTTTAAATAATCATAATGGGTAAAACAATAAATCTAACAAGTTACATGTCACAACAAAAAACTATCAGACGAATCACATGCGCTCCTAGGCATATCATGACATAATAAAAATAGCATATACTAACCCAAAGTTCACTGATCTGCAACCTCCCTTGAATTCTATCTAAACGACTATGATAAAATCTATACTGAAATTGGATTGACCAAACTAACAATCTAACTCCATCATGGGGTTACCATGGACATAAAAAACGTTTCACCTATTGATCCCGAGATCAATTGGTGAACCAAACCAATAGAAGCATGAACATGCCAATGAAAATATTTGATATATGTCCATGGTGGCATTGGCCTGGCTAACTATAGAGATAGGCCAAAACATATTGTCTACGAGATGCTACGAGTGATGTTTAGAAGACGTGATGGGGAATGTCGGTGTCAAAACCGGCGGATCTCGGGTAGGGGGTCCCAAACTGTGCGTCTAGGCGGATGGTAACAGGAGACAAGGGACACGATGTTTTTACCCAGGTTCGAGCCCTCTCGATGGAGGTAAAACCCTACTCCTGCTTGATTAATATTGATGATATGGGTAGTACAAGAGTGGATCTACCACGAGATCAGAGAGGCTAAACCCTAGAAGCTAGCCTATGGTATGATTGTTCTTCGTCCTACGGACTAAAACTCTCCGGTTTATATAGACACCAGAGAGGGCTAGGGTTACACAGAGTCGGTTACAATGGGAGGAGATCTTCATATCGTATCGCCAAGCTTGCCTTCCACGCCAAGGAAAGTCCCATCCGGACATGGGACAGAGTCTTCAATCTTGTATCTTCATAGTCCGGGAGTCCGGCCAAAGGTCATAGTCCGGCCATCCGGACACCCCCTAATCCAGGACTCCCTCAGTAGCCCCTGAACCAGGCTTCAATGATGAGGAGTCCGGCGTGCAAGTTGTCTTCGGCATTGCAAGGAGGGTTCCTCCCCCGAATACTTCATAGAAGATGTTGAACACCAGGATAGTGTCTGGCTCTGCAAAATAAGTTCCACATGCCACCATAGAGAGAATAACATTTGCACCAATCTAATCTGCTGACGTATTCCGC
The DNA here is from genome assembly GCF_002162155.2 of Triticum dicoccoides. Classification (NCBI taxonomy): domain Eukaryota; kingdom Viridiplantae; phylum Streptophyta; class Magnoliopsida; order Poales; family Poaceae; genus Triticum; species Triticum dicoccoides. The sequence goes on along the minus strand of NC_041387.1, from coordinate 87,588,668 downwards.
AGCATGACATCACGCCACGGCCAAGCTTTTATTCATTTTACCGTTCCACCTCAGCGTGTTTAGCGAGGTGGTTTCCTTGGCACGTCTTGTCAAAGCAGAGATCGTGTCCCCTTATTCCGGGATTTTCATCAATACGGGCGTGGGTAACCCAACCGCGCCATTAACCGCGGCGCTTGGGAGATAAGCGAGTTTTATTAGGCCGGTGGGGGTTCGTAGTTTTGGCCGCCCATATAAGGGGATAAGAATCCGCCCTTTCCATTCACGCCTTCTTCCTCCTTCGCTTATTCATCCCTGAGCACTCGAGCTCCAACGCCCAAGCCTGCACTTCCCACCTCAACCTTCTCCGGTCATGTCCGGAGCGGGAGGTAGATGGATGGCCTCCTCCGTCACGGAGGGGCAAATCAAAAAGCTAAGGAAGGCCGGATACCTGTCTGACGACATCGCACACCGGTTTCCAGATGAGGGGCAACTCATCCCCACCCCCAGGCCTCATGAGAGGGTTGTTTTCCTTCCCCATTTCCTCCGCGGACTAGGTTTTCCTCTTCACCCGTTTGTCCGGGGGCTCATGTTCTACTATGGCCTGGACTTCCACGATCTGGCCCCGAACTTCATCCTCAATATCTCGGCATTCATCGTCGTGTGCGAGGCCTTCCTCCGCATCCAGCCTCACTTTGGCCTATGGCTAAAGATCTTCAGCGTCAAGCCGAAGGTCGTGGGTGGCCGCCAAGCGGAGTGCGGAGGCGCCATGGTGGGCAAGATACCCAACATTACATGGCTCGAGGGTGCCTTCGTAGAGACCATCAAAGGGTGGCAATCGGGGTGGTTCTACATCACCGAGCCGCGTGACCCTGAATGGGCAGCGGCCCCCGAATTCCAATCTGGCATTCCCACACGGCTCACGTCTTGGAAAGAGATGGGCCTGTCGTGGGGTAACTCGGCAGAAGTGACCAGGCTTCAAACCTGCATCAAAGACCTGATCAGCAGGAAGGTTAAACTTGTCATCGTAGTCCAAGTCATGCTCTTCCGCCGGATCTCCTGTGTCAACGACGGGCTTTCAACTTGTGGGAGTTCGACCCGGCCCAGCACCAGACTCTGTCCCGGCTCTTTGACACAAAGCACGAGGATGTATGGAAGGTGCTATTCAAGAGCTCCGAGGTCTCCCCTCCCGTCACCGAGGATCGCGGATTCTGCGCCAAGCGCCAAGCCAGCGCGGTGAGCTAATTTTCCCATTACGGGGTATGTTTTCCATAGATTTGATTCTATGCGGGATCTAAACCCCCATCCCTTTAACAGGACTGGCAGAAGAAGGCCGGACAGATCAACTGTCCGGCCCCTTTGCCCGAAGACCCAGCGGACGCTCGTTTAACGAAGCTGCTGGTTCCGGTACCTCACGTGGTGCCAGAGAAGAATGCCAAGAAGAAGGCCACGGGGACTCGAAAGAGCTCCCGGCACCTGGTGGTGTCGGATTCATCGCCCGACAACCCCGACGCACCCTCCGCCTCGGAAGACGAGGAGGAGGAAGAAGAAGAAGAAGCCTCTCCCCCTCCAACGGGGGGAGGAAAGAAAAGGAAGGTCGCCCCTACTGGGGAGGCCGGAGGGTCCAAGAAGGGGAAGACCCTTCTTCCGGACTACTCCTCCGATGTCGAAGACGGCGGGGAGGAATGGCCATCCAGGGTCAAGCCCCTGGCAAAATCGTAAGTGTCCGGTTACCCGAATGACTCATGGCGCTCCTCTATTATTCGATAGCTTCTGACGCCGAATTTTAATTATGCAGTCCACCCAGAGCTCAGCTCGGCGATTCGTCGAGCGGCTCCCTGAATTCGTCGGATGTGAATAGCGCTTCACTTCCGACGGCCTCCTCCCCGCTCCCTGCGGACGACGCCGAGGTGGAGTCCCAAAAGGGACCGAACCAGGAGGAGGTGGTCCTGGAGGCGCCCCAAGGCGACCTCCCGGACTCCAGGCCCAAAGGGGGTAAAGCCCCGGAGGGGTCTAAGTCCGGCCCCGGGACGGACACTGCTCTAGAACCACCAGCGGTTCCAGAGTCCGACAGGCGGCGCCTTCATAAGAAGGGCAAGCCTACGCCGCCGGCGACCTTCGTCCATCCGGAGGCGCCGGACAATTTGCTGGAGGCGCTCAACGGCGCCTCCATCGACGAGGAACACCGCACTGTTATGAGTGTGGTGATTCAAAAGGTTCAGTCCACCAAGAGCGGGCTGATAGAAGCCTGTACAAGTCTGTTAACAGGCTTTGAGGTATGTGTTCAAAACATATAAAAATGTTACCGCATAGACAGTAGCCCCTGATGCTCGGTTGGGTGTTCAGAAAGAAAAGCCGAGCTGACGATCTAAAAAGATATACGCAGGAGTCTAATAAAAATATGTCGATATGGGAATGCAGGCTGCGCTGCTGACCTCTGCCGCACTGACTGCAGAGGTCAATGCATTGAAGGGAAGCCTCGAGCGGTCCGAGAACGAGCTCGACCATGCCAGGAAGCAGCTCAAGGACAAGGAGGGTATGTAATACCGCATGTAAATTTATATAGAAATACTTGGTTGCAAATAATGACAGGACCAACTTAAATGTTGCAGGGGCCACGGCTGAGGTGGCGACCCTGAAGGAGGCGGTCTCCAAGGCCGAAAACAAGGCGGCCCTGGAGCGCGCCGAGCGAGAGAAGCAGGAGGCCGGGTGGCGGAGGTGTGGCAAGAGCTCCAGGCTCTCGTGGAAAAACACGAGAGTTTGGAGCCTGACTCGAAGACTCGAGAGTCCGAGCTCGCCTTGGCTCTTGAGAGTGCCAAAAACGCTAAGGCCGAAGCCCAGAAAGCCCTCCAGGAGATCGAGGCGATGAAGAAAATAGCGGCGGGTAAGGCATTCTTTATGCAAAGCAAGAATATAAAAGTTAATTATCTGCTACTTACCCGGATCCGGAGCTCTCCAGGAGCGTTCGCCGATCTACCCCGTAGTGTGTCTGATGCCGCCGCATACTACCGAGTCAAAGAGGGGAGCTCGACGGAAAAAGTGTTCTGGTCTCAGTATGCTGAGGCCGAACATCCGGTGCCCCTGAGCGACCAGCTGAAGCAGCTGGTCGAGCTCCACAAGGTGGCCGAATAGGCCATGAAGGGTCTCATAGCTCGGCTGTGGCCTGGAGAAGCCATGCCTGGGAGCTACTTCGGTCTGGTGCGGCGGCTGGTGGACGCATGTCCATGGATTGAGGTCGTCAAGCGCTCCGTCTGTATCGAAGGTGCCCGTCGGGCCCTTGCCCATGCTAAAGTGCACTGGGGAAAGCTGGACGCTGAGAAGCTTCTGATGGACGCGCCACCGCCGGGCAAGGAGTATCGCACGCCCAAGATGTATTATAAGGGCGTCCTGAAGGGTGCTCGCCGTATAGCGGACGAATGCTCCAAATATGTATTTTTTTAGTAGGCTCGCATCTGTTATCATGTACGCTGAAAACTTTGTTTATATGCGTTAAGCAACGCTTGTTAATTTAAAATATTACCTTCTGTGCGGCCGTTTATCAAATCTGAGAGATGCAAGTCGTCGGCTTCGACCCCCATGCCACGAGTGCTGGGGTGTTCGGGATAAACCTGAGCGCTCTTGTTCCCATTCTTGGGTCCATCTAGGGAGGCGCTCAGCACAACGAACCAGGCCGTCGAACTTATAATGCTTTATCACTCTCACTTAGCCATAGAATTCTATAATTTTAAATTTCGGCGAAGCCCCTAGTATTCGGAAGACCGAGTTCGGGGCGCTATCCACGCCTAGGCCGGATAAGTCCGGTTCCTTGCTCTAAGCGGCATAAGTCTTTAAGGACTCAAAAAACCTCGCGAACAGCGACCGGTCTCTCGCGCTAGCATGACGGTCAGTTTTAGCTTTCTCTACTGAGGTGTTAACCCAGCTCAACTGGGGCACAATCGCAGTAGTTCTCCCAGCGCTACCTTAGCCAACATTGCGGAACGTAAGGTACCAAAACATGGGAGCCGGGCAAACCCAACTATTGACCAAAGACATGATTCGGAGCCGATGCATATAGTGCTATAAGTTCGGGGTGCCGCACTCATGAGAGTGTTCGGTCTTCTCACACCATGTTATGGGGTGCTTAAGCCCCTGGTGTATTGGCCGTACCAAAGTGTATGGCTGCATAATGTCATGACTGAACATATATATAAAAAGGGAACACAATAATAGATAGAAGCTATGTATTGTTTATTATTAAGGGGCTGCTATGAAAGCAGAACGATACAAATAGTGTGATAAGCAAGAGATTGGATTATTTGACATGCCCCCCCAGGGGCAAGCTGCGGGTTTTGTAAGTAAAAACAGGTATTTAACTCGTTATAGAAGCCACCTGGACATCCAACGCAGCTTGTCCTCACCCTGGCTGTTGCATCGTGTGTTCGGCGAGTGTATTGCCGGACAGGCCTTCTGAGTAGTTGGGTCCTGAAAGTATATAAAAAAAGGAAAATGGCCGAATAGGGAGCCCCTAAGTGCGGTTGAGCCGCATTCTGGGAGTGCCATAGTTGTGCCCCTCCCCTTATGCCCATGGTATTTTCAAAGCGTAATTATGTACGCGTGGTACCGATAGCATCATCTGACGAGGGCTGGGGTTGGGGCCGCACTGCTATGCTTGCTCGGATCGTGCCAGCCGGCTCTGTTGTAGGTTGCTTCGGGCGTGCTTGATGTTGTCCGGACGTTTAATACCCGGATTGGAGAGCTACCTTGAAAGGCTGCTCTGTACTTCCGCCGCCAGGGCCACTGTGTGCTCCTCCGTTTGGAGAGAGCGTTCGGTGTTTCCATTTATCGTGATGACTCCGCGAGGGCCTGGCATCTTGAGCTTGAGATATGCATAGTGCGGCACCGCATTGAACTTTGCAAATGCGGTTCGTCCGAGTAGGGCGTGATAGCCACTGCGGAATGGGACTATGTCGAAGATTAACTCTTCGCTTTGGAAATTATCCGGGGATCCGAAGACCACTTCGAGTGTAACTGAGCCTGTACAGCTGGCTTCTACACCCGGTATGACACCTTTAAAGGTTTGTCTTTGTGGGTTTGATCCTTGAGGGATCTATACCCATTTTTCACACTGTATCCTGATAAAGCAGGTTCAGGCTGTTGCCGCCGTCCATGAGGACTCTGGTGAGGTGAAATCCGTCAATGATTGGGTCTAGGACCAATGCGGCGAATCCGCCGTGACGGATGCTAGTGGGGTGGTCCCTTCGATCAAATGTGATCAGGCAGGAGGACCATGGGTTGAACTTTGGGGCGACTGGCTCCAACGCATAGATGTCCTTGAGAGCACGCTTCCGCTCCCTTTTGGGGATGTGGGTTGCGTATATCATGTTCACCGTCCGCACTTGTGGGGGGGAATCCCTTCTGTCCTTTGTTGTTCGGCGGCCGGGGATCCTCCTCGTCATCGCTACGCAGCCCCTTGTCTCTGGTTTCGGCACTTAACTTGCCTGCCTGCTTGAACACCCAACAATCCCTGTTGGTGTGGTTGGCTGGTTGTTCGGGGGTGCCATGTATCTGGCACGAGCGGTCGAGTATCCAGTCTAAGTTGGATGGGCCTAGAGGGTTTCTTTTGAATGGCTTCTTCCGCTGACCGGGTTTAGAGCCTCTGAATCTGGCGTTGACTGCCGTATCCTCAGTATTGTCGCCGTTAATGTGGCGCTTGTGTTTGTTGCGAGGTGACCGGCCATTGTTGTCCTTGGTATCCGAATTACCAGGGCTCTTGGTTATGTTATTGCTACGAGCCAGCCAGCTGTCTTCGCCCGCGCAGAAGCGGGTCATGAGTGTCATGAGGGCTGCCATAGATTTCGGCTTTTCCTGTCCTAGGTGCCGGGCAAGCCATTCGTCTCAGATGTTGTGCCTGAAGGCAGCAAGGGCCTCGGCGTCCGGACAGTCGACTATTTGATTTTTCTTTGTTAGGAACCGTGTCCAGAATTGCCTGGCCGATTCCTCTGGCTGCTGGATTATGTGGCTTAGGTCATCGGCGTCTGGTGGTTGCACATAAGTGCCCTGGAAGTTGTCCAGGAATGCGGGTTCCATGTCCTCCCAGCAACTAATTGACTCTGCTGGCAAGCTGTTAAGCCAATGTCGAGCTAGTCCTTTAAGCTTGAGCGGGAGGTATTTGATGGCATGTAGATCATCACCACGGGCCATGTGGATATGAAGGAAATAATCCTCGATCCAAACCGCCGGATCTGTTGTGCCATCGTATGATTCTATGTACACGGGTTTAAAACCCTCAGGGATTTGATGATCCATTACTTCGTCTGTGAAGCATAGTGGGTGTGCAGCGCCCCTGTATTGGGCTATATCACGACGTAGCTCTGATGAGCTTGGTCTGTTGTATTCGGCCTGGCCGTACTTATCTTGTCCGGCGTGACGGCTAGCGTCACGTGAAGCGGGGCGCCCATGCGATCCGTAGATCGATCTTGCTTGCCTTGCCTTGTCCTCCAATATGTCTAGCAGGTCGGTTGCGTCTCCCCGTACTGTGGTATGTTTTGAGCGGTGCCGGGGTGCGTCTTGGGTCGAGGGCCTGAAGGCCTCTCTGTCGCGGCCACGGGGTGGCTGATCGGGTGCATCATACGCTGGTGATGTAGGTTTAGTTGCTTCCTCCTCAAGTTGGGGTAGCAGCCTGCGCTTTGGGTAGCTCTTGGAGGGGCGCTCGAGTTTATACTCTTCGGCCGCCAGGACTTCGGTCCATCTGTCGGCTAGCAAGTCTTGGTCAGCTCTAAGCTGCTGCTGTTTTTTCTTGAGGCTGCTTGCCATGGCCATAAGCCTGCGTTTGAAACGCTCTTGTTCGACGGGATCCTCTGGCACGACGAATTCGTCGTCGTCGAGGCTTGCCTCGTCTTCGGAGGGAGGCATATAGTTGTCGTCCTCAACCTCTCTGTCGGCCGCTCTCTCATGAGGGCTGGCTCCTTCGTCCTCCTGCACTGAGTTCTGCTGGAGGGGGTTATCTTCGGCACTATCCGGCGTGTTGTTATCTCCGGTGCCGGAATCGCCGTTTTTGCTTTGGCGGGACTTAGAGCGGTGCCGCTGACGTCGGCGCTTGGGTTGCTTCTTGGAGGGGTCATCCTCCGTTTTTTCCTCGCCATCCCCTGCTTTGGGGGTGTCCACCATGTATATGTCGTATGACGAGGTGGCTTTCCAGCTCCCTATAGGTGTTGGTTCCTTGTCGTCCCCTTCATCGGCGTCCATACCGTCGATGTCTTCGGAGTCAAAGTCGAGCATGTCGGTTAAATCGTCGACAGTTGCTACGAAGTGGGTGGTGGGTGGGCCTCGAATTTCTTCGTCGTTCATATCCCAACCATGCTGACCGTAGTTCGGCCAGGGCTCTCTTGACAAAGAGAGAGACTTTAGTGAATTCAGGATATCGCCAAAGGGCGAGTGCTGAAAGACGTCCGCTGCGGTGAACTCCATGTTCAGAGCCCAATTGGGTTCGATCAGACGGGGTCCGGAAGATTCGAAGTCCGGAATGGGGTCCGGCATCTTGGAGTCATGGGCCTTCCAAAGGACTAGGTTGGTATTCGGCTCTATCGCCGTAGTGATTGCGGCTCTTGGGGTGGCGTCCAACCGTCCATCCTTGACTAGCGCAGTCAGCTCCGAGCTAATGGTCAGAGCGGGCACCTGAGCGACGCTTTGGGCGCTGTCCGGCGGCAGAGCTATATCATGCCCATCGTAACAGTGCGGCGTGCTCGGCCGTGGCTCAAATCCGTCGAAGACCAAGTCCCCGCGGATGTCGGCCGTGTAGTTTAAACTTCCGAACCTAACCTGATGGCCAGGGGCGTAGCTTTCGATCTGCTCCATATGGCCAAGCGAGTTGGCCCGCAGTGCGAAGCCGCCAAATATGAAGATCTGTCCGGGGAGAAAAGTCTCACCCTGGACCGCGTCGTGATTGATGATCGAAGAAGCCATCGGGCCTAAAGGCGACGACACAGAGGAACTCTCAATGAAAGCACCAATGTCGGTGTCAAAACTGGCGGATCTCGGGTATGGGGTCCTGAACTGTGCGTCTAGGCGGATGGTAACAGGAGACAAGGGACACGATGTTTTTACCCAGGTTCGGGCCCTCTCGATGGAGGTAAAACCCTACTCCTGCTTGATTAATATTGATGATATGGGTAGTACAAGAGTGGATCTACCACGAGATCAGAGAGGCTAAACCCTAGAAGCTAGCCTATGGTATGATTGTTGTTCTTCCTACGGACTAAAACTCTCCGGTTTATATAGACACTGGAGAGGGCTAGGGTTACACAGAGTCGGTTACAATGGGAGGAGATCTTCATATCGTATCGCCAAGCTTGCCTTCCACGCCAAGTAAAGTCCCATCCGGACACGGGACGGAGTCTTCAATCTTGTATCTTCATAGTCCAGGAGTCCGGCCAAAGGTCATAGTCCGGCCATCCGGACACCCCCTAATCCAGGACTCCCTCAGGGAATGAAGCACGAAAATCAAAAAAATTCCTACGAACACCCAAGATCTAATCTAGGAGATGTATAAAAATGAGAGGGGAGTGGTGTCTACATACCCTTGTAGACCAAAATAGTTAACGATCTAAAGATCGTGGTTGGCATAGTCGTACTCGCGTCGCGATCCAATCCGATCTAGTGCCGAATGGACGACACCTCCGAGTTTAGCACATGTACGGCTCGGTGGAGTCCTCTCCTTCTTGATCCAGCAAGGGAGGGAGAGGAGGTAGATGAGATCTGAACCAACACGATAGCGTGGTGGTGGTGGTGGTGGTGGCAGAACTCTGGCAGGGCTTCGCTAAGCACCGACAGAACGTGGAGGAGGAGTAACGGGAGGGAGACGGGGCAAGCACGAAAGGGCTAGCTGCTCCCTGCACCTCCCCACTATATATAGGGGTGAGGGAGGGGCATGGCAGTCCTAGCCCCCTCCCAAGGCAGGGGAGGCGGCCAAGGGGGGAGGAGTGCCCTCCAAGCCAAGTGGAGGCCCTCCCCCTTAGGGTTTCCCCTCCCCCATGCGCATGGGCCTTGTAGGGGATGGTACCCCTGGTACATTAAGGCCAGAGAACCCCCTACATCCCGTGCTACTGTATGGGACGTGGTGAAACCCTCCGAGGACTTCCGGACCCCTCTGGAACCTTCCGGCGGCTTCCCGATACAATAGCAAAAAAACGGACTTTTTCCCGGAACCCCGACAACAATTTTCCATATATAAATCTTTACCTCTGGACCATTCTGGAGATCCTCATGATAGATCCCATCCTGGACTCTAAACAACCTTTGGATTTTCCACTATTAATATCTCAATACTATCCTAGCGCTAACGAACGTTAAGTGTGCGACCCTACGGGTTCGAGAATCATGTAGACATGACCGAGACTCCTCTCCGGTCAATAACCAATAGCAGAACTTGGATGCCCATATTGGTTACATATTCAACAAAGAGCTTCAGCGGTTGAACCACGACGTCAAGGATTCAGACAATCCCGTATGCAACTCCCTTTGTCCGGCAATATGTTACTTGCCGAGTTTGATCGTCAGTATCTCTATACCTAAATCAATCTCGGTACCGACAAGTCTCTTTACTCATTCCATAATACAAGAAGCTTCTTATGAAGTTGTATTACCGAAAGGGCCCAGAGATATCTCTCCATCACACGGAGCGACAAATCCCAGTCTCGATCCATGCAACCCAACAGACACCTTCAGAGATACCCCTAGAGATCCTTTATGATCACCCAGTTATGAAGTGATGTTTGATAGCACACAAGGCATTCCTCCGGTATCCGGGAGTGGCATGATCTAATGGTCGAAGGAACATATACTTGACATGAAGAAAGCTATATCAGATAACTAAAGGATCTGATGCTAAGCTTACTATTGGGTATGTCCATCACATCATTCTCCTAATGATGTGATCACGTTATCAAATGACAACTCATGTCCATGGTTAGGAAACCTTAACCATCTTTGATCAACGAGCTAGTCTAGTATAGAGACTTACTAGGGACACGGTGTAGTTTATGTATTCACACATGCATTTAAGTTTCCAGTCAATACAATTCTAGCATGAATAATAAACATTTACCATGAACGAGAAATATGATAATAACCATTTTATTGTTACCTCTAGGGAATATTTCCAATAGTCTCCCACTTGCACCAGAGTCAGTAATCTAGTTCACATAGCCATGTGATTAACACCCAATGAGTTCTGGGGTTTGATCATGTTTTGCTTGTGAGAGAATTTTTAGTCAATGGGTCTGCAACATTCATATATGTATGTACTTTGCAAATATCTATATCTACAATGCTCTATATGGAGATACTCTAGCTAACTGCTCCCACATTCAATACATATCCTGATTGAAACTGAGAGTCATCTGGATCGGTGTCAAAGCTTGCATTGACGTAACCCTTTACGATGAACTCTTTATCACCTCCATAACCAAGAAGTATTTCCGCAGTCCTCTTTAGGTACCTAAAGATATTCTTGACCATTGTCTAGTGATCTACTCCTAGATCACTTTGGTACCTCCCTGCTAGACTTATGGCAAGGCACACATTAGGTCTGGTACACAGTATGACATATATTATAGAGCCTATCGCCAAGGCATAGGGAATGACCTTCATCCTTTCTCTTTCTTCCGCCGTGGTCAAGCTTTGAGTCTTACTCAACTTCACACCCTATAATATAGGCAAGAACTCCTTATTTGACTGATCCATTTTGAAATCCTTCAAAATCCTGACAAGGTATGTGCTCTATGAAAGTCTTATTAGGCGTCTTCATCTATCTCTATAGATCTTAATGCCCAATATGTAAGCAGTTTTACCCAGGTCTTCCTATGAATAACTCCTTTCAAACAACCCTTTATGCTTTCCAGAAATTCTACATCATTTCCAATCAACAATATGTCATACACATATACTTATCAGAAATGCTATAGAGCTCCCACTCACTTTCTTGTAAATACAAGCTTGTCCATAAGTTTGTATAAAACCATAAGCTTTGATCACCTCATCAAAGCGTATATTCCAACTCTGAGATGTTTGCACCAGTTCATAGATGGACCTCTGGAGCTTGCATACTTTGTTAGCATCCTTAGGATCGACAAAACCTTCCGGTTGCATCATATACAACTCTTCCTTAAGTAAACCGTTAAGGAATACTGTTTGATGTCCATCTGCCAGATTTCATAATCACAGTATGCAGCAATTGCTAACATAATTCTAACGGACTTAAGCATCTCTACGGGTGAGAAAGTCTCATCGTAGCGAACTCCTTGAATTTTTCAAAAACCTTTTGTGACAAGTCGAGCTTTATAGACATTGACATTACCATCAGCGTCTATCTTCTTCCTAAAGATCCATTTATTCTTAATGGCTTGCTGGTCAACAGGAAAGTCCACCAAAGTCCATACTTTGATCTCATACATGGATCCTATCTCGGATTTCATGGAATCCAGGCTCATCATTGCTTCTTCAGAGTTTGTAGGTTCGCTGTTGTCTAACAAAATGACTTCCAGGACAGGATTACCATACCACTCTGGTGCGGAACGTGTCCTGGTCGACGTACAAAGTTTGGCAACAATTTGATCTAAAGTTTCATGATCATCATCATTAGCTTCCTCTCTGGTTGGTGTAGGCATCATGGGAACTTCTTTCTATGATGTGCTACTCTCCCGTTCGAGAGAAGGTACAATTACCTCATCAAGTTCTACTTTTCTCCCTGTCGGTGTGAAAACCGACGGATCCCGGGTAGGGGGTCCCGAACTATGGATCTTGGATCAATGGGGAACAAGGGACGTGGGACACGATATTTACCCAGGTTCGGGCCCTCTCTAAGAGGTAATACCCTACGTCTTGCTTGATTATATTGCTTGTGTATATGGGGATTACAGGTTGATCTACCACGAGATCAGATGAGCTAAACCCTAAACTAGTAGGATGGTGATTGTTGTCTACCCACTACAAACTAAGTCCCATGGTTTATATAGACACCAGGGGTATTAGGGTTATACATGGTCAGTTACAACAGGGGAACAAGCATGCCGAATCTTCTATCTTGACTTGGAGTACACACCAAGGCACAAAATGTCTCTTGTCCGGACACAATTCCGCCCCATAGTTTGGTCTACCAGTAGCCATAGTGCGGCCCAGCTGTCCGGCCCATGTGAGATAGACTGGCATCTCGAGGACCCCCTAGTCCAGGACTCCCTCAGTAGCCCCAAACTAGCCTCCAACACCGGGTTCTTGTAACTTCCACATCTGCAGTCTCCGGCTTGTAGGCGAGTTCCTCCTACGTAGTTGAAATAATCTTTTCCAAACGATCCTTTTAGAGGGTATCTGGCTCACACACACAGTCGCACCATATCTGGCGTTCGGACTATAGATTTTACTTAACCTTGAAGGCCAACCGTTCAAACATACGTAGTACCTTCAACTGACAGCTTTCGACGAAGGGCCACGGCCGGTCATAAACATGAGAACTCGATGCGCAGCTCGAGGGAGCCCCTTCAATGTCACGTCCCATCGAGGTGGAGACCATGTCCCACTTTTTAAGGGATTTGATCAATGATTCCCAGTATCCCACTCACGCATAATGTCACGAGTATATTGTGAGGTGGCAAGGCCAGCGGTGCGTTTAAAGGACTTTTGGTATTTGGTGGCTTGTGTTCGCGTTAGTATTTCCCCGAAGAGGAAGGGATGATGCAGCACAACTATGGTAGGTGTTTCCCTCAATTATGAAACCAAGGTTATTGAACCAGTAGGAGAACCAAGCAACACTATGTAAATGGTACCTGCACACAAAGAACAAATACTTGTAACCCGACGCGTGTTGCGGGAAACCACGGCCACCTATGGGACCAAGGGTCCCTTGCTAGTTCAGTAGGGGGGATGTCATGTTGCACAAAGAGCAAAAGAGTGTGGGGAAGCATGGCAGAAATCACACTAGCAATTTTACCCAGGTTCGGGCCGCCGCGAGGCATAAAATCCTACTCCTGCTTTGGTGGATTGATGGTGGAAGAATTGTGGTGGAGCGCAGTACACTTGCCCGATAGGGGCGACAGCGGCTACACGCATACGAGTGTGTGGGCATCCAACCTCCTAACCCCTTTCTAGGGTTGCCATGGGCCTCCTTTTATAGATTAAGGGGTCACCACAATGGCACATTAGTCTTTATGCACTGATAAGATAGCAAATAGTGGTATCATACCTAACTCTGCAGGTTGACAAAGCGCATTAAATGCGCTGCTCAACGTCACATTGTTGTTTGCACGGCAAGCGTTGCCGGGCTATTTTGCCAGCTTCATGCCTACTTGCTTGACGCGTCACAGGACGGGTGTCATCTATAGGTATTTCCTGTAGAAAGAGGCTGCAATGTGGCGAATGGCTGCCACTTAATCACTTTGCGGCTTGACACCGCACTGATTGACGACGTGGGTCGTGGCGGAGTGGTTGGTGAGGTGGTTTTTGCCTCCGTGAGTCCTGGAAGGCCCTGCTGGGACGTCTTGTATGTTCTCTTCCGGGGGCGACCCCGCCCTCGCTGAGCTCGTCTGCCCGACAAGGGAGGTTTTTCTCCTGGTGGTATCTTGCTTCTCTGGCTTGACCTTGGTCCTCTTGATCTGCACATTGGTCCTTCGAAGATCTTGGTCTCCAGTACTATGGCATGGTATGGTGCCATAATCTAGTTCCCGTGCATGTGCACAGTCTGGGCAACAGAGCCAGGGTTTGTTGCACCGATAGAAGCCCCCGGGACTGCCCTGCTTGCACTGCCGAGCATCGTTGGGGTAGGGCCCAACAAGTGCACAAGCAGGGGTGCCGAAGAGGCTAGTCTCTTGAGGTCTTCTTTGCTTATTCATTAATCTTGAGCCTAGGCCAGTTTCCGGTTTTCTCGCGCGTCGTGCGCAACGTTACGGGGAAACTCATATCGTGGCCCACAGGACGCCCACGCCCCACAATCATGGGACAGAAACTGCCATCCCACTTGCCCCCTGCTTCGAGCGCTCCCGCCATGTGTACTCCATGCATTAGGAGGGGTAGGTGGTGGATGCGGAGAGCACGGGTGCGAGTGCCATGGTAGAAAATCAGGCACCACTGGTTGGAGCAGTGGGTCGGTCCTGATTCCCTGAGCCACTCGATGGGCAGGGAGGCCGTATTGGCGCAGCGGGGCGGCCACCCCCTGAGCGAGAGGCCAGACCCCTGCCTCATCCTTCTATAAGAGGGGGTAGGAGTGGTGCATCTTCATATGCACCTTCTTCTTCTTCTCCCTCTGTGATCTTTCTTCACTCGCCATGGCGAGAGGACGAGCGCGCGGTGGTATTCCAGCGGCGGTGATGAGGGCTTCTGCTCGACAGCGTATCCCCTCCCCTCTGGACCCCGTGGTTTCGGAAACCGCTGTGAGAGGCACAGGAAGGGGGTGAGGTCGTGGTCGCCGCGGCATTCGAGGAAGAGGAGGAACGGGCGGCGCTTTGGTCGTGCCCCCACCGGTGGCTCCTCCCCTGATGGAAGGCCACGTCGGAGATCAGCCTCGAGAGTTCATCATCGGGCTATACAAACCTCCATGCGGCCACCTCCGGCTCCCTACTCCATTCGCACGGGAAATGGAGCTTGAGCTTCCATGCGCTCTGAGGCTGCACATGAGGGGTTGTGGGAATGGTGGCATGTGGGTTGATGTCGACTTCCCCGCTCCTCATGTCATGTATCTCTCTCGCGGATGGAAGACCTTTTCCCGAGCCCATAGCTTGTCGGAGGGGCATGTTCTCCAATTAAAATTAATGGAGAGCGGCCTGCTCTTCACCAAGATCTTCGGGTGCTCGGTAATTCGCTTAGGGTGCTGTGCGGAGAGCTCGACCGATGACAAAAGCTCCTCCTCGAGCGACAATGACAAGGAGGACCATGACAGCGATGACGACACCGGCGACGACAACTCCGACTCCAGCTGAATACCGCCTGCACCATCTCCATCACATGGCAGCACCATCATCTGCCACTACGTTTTCTTACCGGCAAGGTGATTGCCGTAAAGTTGGATGCAGAGGTGGTGATGTTGCTCCTTGGCTTCTTCCAGCTGGACCCTGGCAGGCTTCCTCTCGGGAAGCAACTCTGTTAGCCCTGTCGCATTCCGCTGGCCCTGTTGGCGGCGGTGGGGAGGTTGTCTCCGCCATGCTCTCCATTGTCGCCTTCGTCGGTGCCCTCCCTTCCCTGCCTGGCTACCCTTCCTGGAGCCCGATGGGGGCTGGCTGGGCTCCCACCCAGGCGCTCCTTTTGCCCTCCTTGCCTTCATCTGCCGAGCCTGGCGGGAGAGGGACAAGAAAGGCATCACGGGGCACTTATCTTTTTCCAATCTTAAACTTGTAGGCACTTGCCAAATTTTAATTCGAATAATGTAATCTCTCGAGTCCATGTTTGTGTTCTGTAAGGCTTGTACTTGTATGATCAGCATATTAATGAAAAAGATGAGCCTTGCTGGGAACTCATGCATGTGTATGTCCATGCAAAGGTTGGATGATGCCTCTTTAGTTTAAATAAACAAGTTTTCCCTGGCAGGCTATCCTATCGGTACCCTTTTTATTTTATTGCCGGGGACCGGAGTCTACCGGGCTAAACATAAAGGGACCAGCCCCCTGCCAACCCCTTTTCATCAAAGGTCACTGTGACGATGCACCCAGGCCGAAGCAATGTTCGAGCCAAAGGTGGGAGCACCTAGGCTTCAAAGAGCGTCGAGGTTTTCTTATGCACAAGTTTCAGCTTACAGAGCACTGATGGACAAGAGGTAGAACTTATCTGTTTGGCTTGCCGGGGATCGTAGTGCTGGTCCATCTCCCCAACTCCTTGTAGAAGCCAGGTTCACAATAGGAACCTGCATCTTCATGTAGATGAGAATGATGCAGGATGCGATCCTATCTATATGCACATGCAAATGCTCCTGAAATGCTTATGCAATGCTCTTGGAATACTCATGCATGCATGCAACTTGGTCTGGGCCCCCCAGCGCTTCATTTATTTCTCTGTTGCTCAGGGTCTTTGCCTGGCTTTGTACAAGGGGTTACATGCAGCTGAGGCAAGGCCTGTACAAAGGGATGGCTGTCGGGCAGGGCCCGACAGCCGCGCCTTACGGGTAGAACTTGCGGAGATGCTCAATATTCCATGAGTTTTGCAATTGAATGCCATCTTCGGTCTCCAGATGGGCTACGCCAGGTCTGGTGACTCATACTACCCGGTAAGGGCCTTCCCACTTTGGAGTCAACTTGTTTGTACCATTGGCGGACTGAACACACCTAAGGATAAGGTCGCCTTCCTCAAAACACCGAGCATGAACCCTGCGGCTATGATAGCGACGCAAGGCTTGCTGATAGCATGCATCACTCGTAGTAGCCCAGAGATGGTTCTCCTCGAGTAGCAGTGTAGCACAACATCGTCACACCGGTGCTGATCTTGCGCTACTTCATCATAGGCAAGCACTCGAGGCGGCCCGTAAATGAGTTTCGTGGGGATAACTGCTTCTACCCCATAGACCAGGTTCAATCCGATAATAGTGATACCTCAAAGTTCAAACCTAATTCATCACAAGAAGATAGAGGGGGAGAAACACCATATGATTCAACTATAGTAACAAAGATTGTGGTACATCAAGATTGTGCCATATCAAGAACACGAGAGAGAGAGAGAGAGAGAGAGAGAGAGAGATCAAGCACATAGCTACTGGTACATACTCTCAGCCCCGAGGGTGAACTACTCCCTCCTCATCATGGAGACCGCCTGGATGATGAAGATGGCCTCCGATTATGGTTACCCCCTCTGACAGAGTGCCGGAGCAGGCTCCCGATTGGTTTTTTGTGGCTACAGAGGCTTGCGGCGGCGGAATTCCCGATCTAGGTTTCTTTCTGGGGGTTTTGGTATTTATAGGAATTTTTGGCGTCAGGAACAAGTCAGGGTGTTCCACGAGGCAGCGACAATGCAGGGGCGCGCCCTCCACCCTTGTGGATGCCTCGTAGCTCCTCTGGTCCATCTCTGATACTCAGTGGGCTTCTTTTGGTCCATAAAAAATTGTCGTAAAGTTTCAGCTCTTTGGACTTCTTTTGATATTCCTTTTCTGTAAAACTCAAAAACAAGGAAAAACAGAAACTGGCACTGGGCTCTAGGCTCAAAAGTTAGTCCCAACAATAATATAAAATAACATATTAATGCATATAAAACATCCAAAACAGATAATATAATAGCATGGAACAATCACAAATTATAGATACGTTGGAGACGTATCAAGCATCCCCAAGCTTAATTCCTGTTCGTCCTCGAGTAGGTAAATGATAAAAACAGAAATTTTTGATGTGGAATTCTAACTATCATATTTATCCAAGTAATCTTCTTTATTGTGGCATGAATATTCAGATCCATAAGATTCAAAACAAAAGTTTAATATTGACATAAAAACAATAATACTTCAAGCATACTAACAAAGCAATCATGTCTTCTCAAAATAACATGGCCAAAGAAAGTTATCCCTACAAAATCATATAGTCTGGCTATGCTCCATCTTCATCACACAAAGTATTTAAATCATGCACAACCCCAATGACAAGCCAAGCAATTGTTTCATACTTTTGATGTTCTCAAACCTTTTGAACTTTCACGCAATACATGAGCGTGAGCCATGGATATAGCACTATAGGTGGAATAGAATATGGTGGTTGTGCAAAAGACAAAAGGAAGGAGATAGTCTCACATCAACTCGGTGTATCAACGGGCTATGGAGATGCCCATCAATAGATATCAATGTGAGTGAGTAGGGATTGCCATGCAACGGATGCACTAGAGCTATAAGTTTATGAAAGCTCAAAAAGAAACTAAGTGGGTGTGCATCCAACTTGCTTGCTCACGAATACCTAGGGAAATTTGAGGAAGCCCATCATTGGAATATACAAGCCAAGTTATATAATGAAAAATTCCCACTAGTATATGATAGTGACAACATAGGAGACTCTCTATCATGAAGATAATGGTGCCACTTTGAAGCACAAGTCTGGACAATGGATAGTAACATTGCCCCTTCTCTCTTTTCTCTCATTTTTTCTTTTTTTTTCTTTTTTCGTCCAGAGTCTCATCCCGACTTATGGGGGAATCATAGTCTCCATCATCCTTTCCTCACATGGGGCAATGCTCTAATAATGATGATCATCACACTTTTATTTACTTACAACTCAAGAATTACAACTCGATACTAGAACAAGATATGACTCTATATGAATGCCTCCGGCGGTGTACCGGGATGTGCAATGACTCAAGAACGACATGTATAAAAAAATATCAATGGTGGCTTTGCGACAAATACGATGTCAACTACATGATCATGCAAAGCAATATGACAATGATGGAGCATGTCATAATAATCGGAACGGTGGATGTTGCATGGCAATATATCTCGGAATGGCTATGGATATGCCATAATAGGTAGGTATGGTGGCTGTTTTGAGGAAGGTAAAAGGTGGGTGTCAGGCACGAGCGAAAGTTGTGCGGTACTAGAGAGCTAGCAATCGTGGAAGGGTGAGAGTGCGTATAATCCATGGACTCAACATTAGTCATATAGAACTCACATACTTATTGCAAAAATCTATTAGTCATTGAAACAAAGTACTATGTGCATGCTCCTAGGGGGATAGATTGGTAGGAAAAGACCATCGCTCGTCCCCGACCGCCACTCATAAGTAAGACAATCAATAAATAAGTCATGCTCCGACTTCGTTACATAACAATTCACCATACGTGCATGCTAAGGGAATCACAAACTTTAACACAAGTATTTCTACAATCCACAATTACTCACTAGCATGACTCTAATATCACCATCTTTATATCTCAAAACAATCATAAGGAATCAAACTTCTCATAGTATTCAATGCACTTTATATGAAAGTTTTTATTATATCCTTTTGGATGCCCATCATATTAGAAATAATTCATAACCAAAGCAAATTACCATGCTATTTAGAGAGACTCTCAAAATAATATAAGTGAAGCATGAGACCAAATGACAAACTACTTCAAAAGATATAAGTGAAGATCAATGAGTATTCGAATAATTATGTAACTATGTGAAGACACTCTAACATTTAAGAATTTCAGATCTTGGCATATTATTCAAACAGCAAGCAAATCCTAATCTTTACCTAATAATAAAGCAAATTGGGTTTATTTCGTCCATCATGGCATTTTTTCCGAAAAGTCCCTCTATTTCAGAGAATTCAACCCGCAGTCCTATTTTAAGTTAAAACGAAGCGTTATTTTTGTATTTTACACAAAAGTCCCTGTCTTTTCATAAAATCAACCCGCGCCCGGATTTAAGTCACACCCGAACCGTTATATACATTTTTGAAACCCCCCCCCCCCTGATGTTTCAGGTAATTCACCCGCGGATAATATTTAAGTCAAACAAATGCTTTTTAAAATCATCCATATCTTTTAAACCGTAACTCCGATTTGAACATGTTATATATGAAATTTGATTAGAAAAATATGTAGAATATGAATATGAGATTATTTTCAGCTGTTAAGTATTTTTAAATATTATTTTGGAATATATTTAAGTCAAATAAATGATTTTCTAAATTATCCGTATCTTTTAAACCTTAACTTCGATTTTAACATATTATATATGAAATTTTATTAGAAAAATATATGGAATCTAAATATGATGTTAGTTTACCTGTTAAATATTTTTAAAATATCGTTTTAGGAGCAAACTTATAATTTATAGCGTAAGATCCGTTTTCCTTTCGTACCGGCGGCGACCCGGATTGCAAATAAACACCCCACTATAGCAATATAGGGAAAAGAAAACATCGATAACTACACATGCATACCTCTGAAAAATGTAGCAGGGGAAAACAACAGATTTCTCATCGCGAGAGTGAGAGAAAGAGAGAGGGGGAGGGAGAGGGAGGAGAGAGGGAGAGAGACATGCCTTAGGATTAAACATATTCAAACACGTTTTTTTTGGTTTTGTGTGAACACCGAGGCCATCGCCGGCGAGGGTGAGAAGGAGGCTAAGTGGCAACACAAATATGATGCCTCGCAAAAATAAAGGAGATGGACCAATTGTGGTCCTGGGTGATGGTTGTTGGGTTAAGAGTGTGTTTTATGTTTTCTCTCCCGTTGCAACGCACGGGCTATTTTGCTAGTAAAATCAAATGACTCTCCAAGCAAAACACATATCATGTGGTGAATAAAAATATAGCTCCAAGTAAGGTTACCGATGAACGAAGACGCAAGAGGGGATGCCATCCGGGGCATCCCCAAGCTTAGGCTCTTGGTTGTCCTTGAATATTACCTTGGGGTGCCTTGGGCATCCCCAAGCTTAGAATCTTGCCACTCCTTATTCCGTAGTCCATCGAAACTTCACTCAAAACTTGAAAACTTCACAGCACAAAACTCAACAGAAAACTCGTAAGCTCCGTTAGTATAATAAAGCAAATCGCCACTTGGGTACTGTTGTGAACTCATTCTAAATTTATATTGGTGTTATATCTATTGTATTCCAACTTCTCCATGGTTCATACCCTCCGATACTACCCGTAGATTCAACAAAATAAGCAAACAACACAATGAAAATATAATCTATCAAAAACAGAACCGTCTGTAGGAATCTGGAAACTTCGTATGCTTCCATAACTCCAAAAATTCTGAAAAATTAGGATAATCTAGGAAATTTGTATATCAATATTTTTCAAAATGAATCAGGATTTTATCACGCTTCTGTAAAAAACAAAAGTTATTTTACTGGGTGCAAAAGTTTCTGTTTTTCAGCAAGATCAAATCAACTATCACCATAAGCTATCCCAAAGGCCTTACTTGGCACTTTATTAAAACGAAAGCTATAAAATATGGTTAATACAGTAGCCTAACCATGTTAACACATAAAAACAGTAGGGGTAAATATTGGGTTATCTCCCAACAAGCGCTTTTCTTTAATGCCTTTCTAGCTAGGCATGATGATTTCAATGATGCACTCATAAAAGATAAGAAGTGAAACATAATGAGAGCATCATGAAGCATATGACTAGCACATTTAAGTCTAACCCACTTCCTATGCACAGGGCTTTTGTGAGCAAACAACTTATGGGAACAAGAATCAACTTGCATAGGAAGGTAAAGCAAGCAAAACTTCAAGATTTTCAACATGTAGAGAGGAAACTTGATATTATTGAGATACGTAGAAGCATATGTTCCTCTCTCATAATAATTTTCAGTAGTATCATGAATGAATTCAACAATATAACCATCACATAAAGCATTATTTTCATGATGCACAAGCATAAATTTTATACTACTCTCCACATAAGCAAATTTATTCTCATCAATAGTAGTGGGAGCAAAGTCAACAAAATAACTATCATGTGAGGCATAATCCAATTCAAAATTAAAATCATGATGACAAGTTTCATAGTTATCATTATTCCTTATAGCATACATGTCATCACCATAATCATCATAGATAGCAACTATGTTCTCATAATCAATTGGAACCTCTTCCGAAATAGTGGATTCATCACTAAATAAAGTCATGACCTCTCAAAAGCCACTTTCATCAACATAATTATCATAAATAGGAGGTATGCTATCATCATAATAAATTTGCACATCAAAACTTGGGGGACAAAAAATATCATCTTCATCAAACATAGCGTCCCCAAGCTTATGGCTTTGCATATCATTAGCATCATGGATATTCAAAGAATGCATACTAACAACATTGCAATCATGCTCATCATTCAAAGATTTTATGCCAAACATTTTATGAACTTCTTCTAACACTTGAGCACAATTTTCCTTTCCATCCTTTTCACGAAAAACATTAAAAGGAGGAAGCATATGAGGCAACCTCAATTCCATTTTTTTGCAGTTTTCTTTTATAGACTAAACTAGTGATAAAACAAGAAATTAAAAGATTCAATTGCAAGATCTAAAGATATACCTTCAAGCACTCACCTCCCCGGCAACGGCGCAAGAAAAGAGCTTGATGTCTACTATGCAACCTTCTTCTTGTAGACTCATGTTGTGCCTCCAAGCACAGAGTTTTGTAGGACAGTAGCAAATTTCCCTCAAGTGGATGACCTAAGGTTTATCAATCCATGGGAGGTGTAGGATGAAGATGGTCTCTCTCAAACAACCCTGCAACCAAATAACTAAGAGTCTCTTGTGTCCCCAACACACCCAATACAATGGTAAATTGTATAGGTGCATTAGTTCGGCAAAGAGATGGTGATACAAGTGTAATATGGATGGTAGATATAGGTTTTTGTAATCTAAAAATTAAAAAACAGCAAGGTAACAAGTGGTAAATGTGAGCAAAAATGGTATTGCAATGCTTGAAAACAAGGCCTAGGTTTCGTACTTTCACCAGTGCAAGTTCTCTCAACAATGATAACATAATTAAATCATATGGCAATCCCTCAACGTGCGACAAAAGTCGCTCCAAAGTTCCTATCGCGGAGAACATAAGATGAAATTGTTTGTAGGGTATGAAACCACCTCAAAGTTATTCTTTCCGATCAATCCATTGAGATATTCCTATAAGTGTCACAAACAACCCTAGAGTTCGTAGTAAAATAACATCATATGACACACATCAATCAACCCTAATGTCACCTAGATACTCCAATGTCACCACAAGTATATGTGGGTCAATTATACGATATGCATCAAACAACTTCAGATTCATAATATTCAATCCAACACAAAGAACCTAAAAGAGTGCCCCAAGATTCCTACCGAATAAACAAGGACGAAAATATGCATCAACCCCTATGCATAGATTACCCCAGTGTCACCTCAGGAATCCGCGAGTTGAGTGCCAAAACATACATCAAGTGAATCAATAGAACACTCCATTGTCACCACGGGTATCCCACGAAGGACATACATCAAGTGTTCTCAAATCCATAATAGTATTCAATCCGATAATGGTGAAGCCTCAAGGTTAAAACTCAATTCATCACAAGAAGATAGAGGGGGAGAAACACCATATGATTCAACTATAGTAACAAAGCTCGCGGTACATCAAGATCGTGCCATATCAAGAACACGAGCGAGAGAGAGAGAGAGAGAGAGAGAGAGAGAGAGATCAAACACATAGCTACTGGTACATACCCTCAACCCCGAGAGTGAACTACTCCCTCCTCGTCATGGAGACCACCAGGATGATTAAGATGGCCTTCGGTGATGGTTACCCCCTCCGGCAGGGTGCCGGAATGGGCTCTCGATTGGTTTTTCGTGGCTATAGAGGCTTGCGGAGGCGGAACTCCCGATCTAGATTTCTTCCTGGGGGTTTTAGTATTTATAGGAATTTTTGGCATAGGGAACAAGTCAGGGGGGTCCACGAGGCAGTGGCAAGGCAGGGGGCGCGCCCTCCACCCTTGTGGATGCCTCGTGGCTCCTCTGGTCCATCTCTGATACTCCGTGGGCTTCTTCTGGTCCATAAAAAAATGTCGTAAAGTTTCAGCTCGTTTGGACTCCGTTTGATATTCCTTTTGTGTAGAACTCAAAAAGAAGGAAAAACATAAACTGGCACTGGGTTCTGGGTTAATAAGTTAGTCCCAAAAATAATATAAAATAGCATATTAATGCATATAAAATATCCAAAACAGATAATATAATAGCATGGAACAATTAAAAATTATAGATATGTTGGAGACGTATCACGCGCCCCTGCGGCTTGTCGTTGCTTCGTGGGTCTTCTGACTTCATCTCCAAGTCTCGTAGGTGTCTTCTACTCAAAGAAAAATCATCGCGAAAGTTTTATTCCATTTGGACTCCGTTTGATATTCCTTTTCTGCGAAACTCAAAAACAAGAAAAAAATAGAAACTGGCACTGGGCTCTAGGTTAATAGGTTAGTCCAAAAATAATATTAAATAGCATATTAATGCATATAAAACATCCAGAACAGATAATATAATAGCATGGAACAATCAAAAATTATAGATACGTTGGAGACATATCACACTTGCGTAGGATTTGTTTTTGTTCATGCTCAGGTACACAATGTCTAATAACACCATCTGCTCCTTTATAAAGTTGTGGGTCTTCCCAGAAGTAATTCTTAAATCATAGAAAAACTTTTTCTTTTGTTGGTATGTGAAACTAGGTGATATAAATTTAGAAACAATATAATTAGCATAATCAGCATACCATGGAGCACTATGAGAAGCATTTATGATAGCTAATTATTCATTAGGAAATCTATTATCAATAGGTAGTGGGTCATCAAGAACGTTTTCTAACCTAGACAAGTTATCTGCTACGGGGTTCTCGGCACCTTTTCTATCAATAATATGCAAATCAAATTCTTTTAGGAAGAGAACTCATCTAATAAGTCTAAGTTTGACATCTTTCTTTTCCATAAGATATTTAATAGTAGTATGATCGGTATGAAAAATTACTTTGGAATCAACAATATAAGATCTGAACTTATCACAAGCAAACACAACTGCTAAAAATTCTTTTTTTAGTGGTAGCATAATTTCTTTGAACACTGTCTAGAGTTTTACTAGCATAATGGGTAACAATCAATTTCTTATCAACTCTTTGTCCTAGAACAGTATCAACGGCATAATCACTAGTATCGCACATAATTTTAAATTGTAGGTTCCAATCAGGTGGTTGAATTTCTTAAGTATTCCAAATGCTTCACGGATTTGAAAAAAAAGATTCATCTCTTTTTGAAAAAGTTCACAAATTTGAAATGAGTTTTATCAATTTTCAAAAAACTTCATTGATTTTGAAAAACAAGGTCAGATATTAGAAAAAAGATAAGGAATTTAAAAAAATCATGGATTTTGAAAATTGGGAATTTGAAAAGATTTTATTTATTTTGAAGAAAGGTCTCCAGATGGCAAAAAAAGGCCTTTAACCGGCACCTGAAGCGCCAAATAGTAATGTCGGCCACACCTTTTCTGAGCTTAGGGAAAAAAGAAGTTAATGGGCCAGGCCATATCGAACAGGGGGTGTGCGCTGGATGGCAAAAACGTGGTGTTTCCTATATGGTGCCTTAACTTCCCTTTATAGGCAAGCTCGCCAACCGGCACACACCCCACCCTCAGCCATGGGCCGCCCCATTTACACACTTTTCTTCTGCTAAAATTCTAAAAAAACGCGCAGCTCATGATTCGAACTCGAGACGCTATGCATAGAGCAAACAGTGGCAACTATCGGGACACCTTATATCTTGTGACGTTTATACTTCTTTCATATTCTTCAATAATTCACAAAAACGCTACGGTTTCCCCTTTTCAGTTTTTGTTTTGGTCGATTTTCACCGGTCTTTTCTATTCCTCTTTCTTTTCCCATGTTATTATCTTTTTTAAAGTTCATGATTTCTTTCATAAAAGTTGTGAATTGTTCGTAAATTCACTAACTTTTTCAAATTTGATGAACTTTTTTCAAATCAATGAACTTTTTAAAAGTTGATGACCTTTTTTAAAATCATTAAACTTTTTCAAAATTGATGAACTTCTTTTCACAATCGATAGTTTTTTCAATTCGATGAACCTTTTTTTTCAAAATGGTTGAACTTTTTCAAATTTGATGAAGTTTTTTCCATAATGGATGAACGTTTTCAAACTCGATAATTTTTTTAGAAAATTTAAAAAAATTCAAGTTCGTGGTTTTTCCTATATATTTTAGAATTCTTATTCAAGTTTTTTAGATGATTTATTCTCAGCATATAATATATGTTATATGCAGTACTAAAAGGATCAAATAGTCTTATTTTCTTGTATTAGACATCAAGGCGTTCACGCTGGGGCGTTCTCCTCCCGAACGAGTTGTTCGATCGATGCACCTCTCGTCCCGAACAAAGCATTCGATATAGGGTGCTCCTAGACCGGACGGTCGGGAGTAATCGACGTTCTAAAAGAATAAACGAGTGAAAAGGGGAACGAGCGGGATTCGATCCCTGATCCTCTTGGTTAAAGTCAGGTGCTGCTAGTCACTAAGTACTCATCGATTTCGTGTTAGACTACAAGGGCGGGACCTACTTGAACAAAATGACCCGGGTTTACACATGCTTTTCGGGTTCTTTTTTTCGTTGTTCTTTTATGTGGTTTTTCTTCGTTTCATTCTCCGTTTTTATTGGTTTTTTATTATTTCTTTGTTTTCTTTGTTTCTTTCTGAGTTTTCAATAGCGTTTTTCTTTTCTTTCCTTTCTCTTGATCTTTATTCAATTATGTTTGTTGCTTTCTTGTTTTTCATCTGTTTTCTTTTCTTCTCCCTCGGGTTTCATAGTTTTCTACATATTTTTGGTATATATCTAATACATTTTTCTAATACGCGCTTAATTTTTTATAAATACTTTCAGAAAATTAAATACATGATCAACAATTTTTACACATCTAATAATTTTTTAATGCTTGATTACATTTTTAAAATTCTTATTCAAAATTTTTCTCAAATGTTTTATTAACATTTTATGTACATGACAAAAAAATTGTCATTTTTAATACATGATAAATATTTTTTATATATACATTTAACATTTTTAAATGCTTGATTAATATTGATCAAATACTTGTTCAACATTTTCAAATT
>NC_041387.1:87560898-87561838 GCF_002162155.2 Triticum dicoccoides | reverse complement strand
AAAAATGCTTGATTAACACTTTTCAAATACTTGTTCAACATATTTTCAAATGCTTGATTAACATTTTTATATACATTATAAAAAATCAACATTTTTGTAATACATGGTCAACATTTTTTATATACAGATTTAACATTGTTTAAATACTCAATTTACATTTTTTAAATAATTGATCAACATTTTTCAAATGCTTGATTAGCATTTTTGAAAGAACAGTTTAACATTTTTTAATATATGTCCAATATTTTCTCTATACACATTTAACATTTTTCAATATGAATTTAACATGTTTTGGGTACATGGTCAACATATTTTCTATACACTTTTAAATTTAATACAAGTTTAACATTTTTCGAACACTTGGTCAATGTTGTTTTCAAATTTCTTAGATTAACAACTTATAAATACATGATCTACATTTTTTCTATACGCATTTCACCTTGTTTATTTTGTATAGATGAGGAACATTTTTTCTATACACATTAAACATTTTTTAAATGCTTGATTAACAATTTTTGAAATGTTTTATGTATATTATTTTTTGTAATATAGAAATCTGGTATTATAAATAAAGTGAAAGACAACCAAAAAACGAAAACACAAAACCTAAAAAATGAGAATATCGCCTGTGGCCAGCGGCTCGATGGGCGAGTCCAATATGGAGCTCGTCTTCAGATATACTTGCTCTTGTCTCGCTGAAGGCGAGGCATATGAGCGCCCGGGACACAATGATCAAGCGACGCAAGAGAACATATTTTGCACAGATTTTGTAGATCTTTTGTGGTGGACAACTTTATTATTAATAATAGATGAAACATAGTACTGACTAATTCTCACATATACGGGAATTAGCAAATCCATTCGTTGAAATTTATTACAGTCGCAGTGGCAAAGCTTGACAAAGCTGGCTGGGGGGGGGGGCGCAAAACATCAAATCTGA
>NC_041387.1:87547228-87560653 GCF_002162155.2 Triticum dicoccoides | reverse complement strand
CGCCACTATACAGTCGTGCGAACCGGAGGGCAGAGGAGTTCAGACTTCACTAGTGCAGAGAAACATTCAGACTTCACTGGAGGAGAGTGTGAGTGTTTTTGTGTACCAACTTGGCCCACTCTCGAGACGAGAACTACCTACTGGTGGGCTCTATATATCCTAATGGCGTGCAGCGATGGGGGCTGGCAGCGCTAGCAAAGATACTGACATGATGCAGCTTAGAGGAGACAAATTCTTGATCAAGCTCGGTCCAATGCCTAGCGCATGAGTGCAGAACATTATATCAGGAAAATTCATAACTGCGAATTCTTGATCCAGAAACAAACGAACAGAAAAGGGAACCACTATCTGGTAGAGGAATAATGGACGAGATTCCTTGTTACTTATCTGTCAGCGTCCCGATTCCAATATCAGAGCTTCCCAACAGGGCACATAGTGGCTAGCAAATTATTGTACTAAGAATGTACATTGGAGCAGCTCAGCTGGTTGTATACAAGCAACTGCTTTCATACTAATAAGGAACTCTTCGTTCCATATCTGCGGTCATTTGATTGGTGATATTTCTCACCTGTCTATTGTAGTGTTCTAGAAGCATAATTGAAAAAGGTCTTTCGCTCGAGTGCATCATGCTTTGTTTTGTGACTTCTATATTATCTAATGAGGACGTACTTAAACCATTTTATTTTTGATTCTAAATATAGGCACCATGGTGGATCCATAGATTTTCCAAGATACCGATTTTGATTTCTACCTGTGAACTATCCTGGCATTCAGGTTCACTTTCCCTACATTTCACTTATTTATTTTTCTACATTTTTTAGGGAATGGTATGCTTACTGATCCAAATTCCTTGCACTGAACACATCACCCCACTCATTATCATAGTTAGTGGATGAGAACACATCTACGACTGATGGTGGTCATAAAACTCAGCCAAATTTTGTTTCCAAGTCATGTTCTACTGGTACATTTCAGCTGCCAAATTATTTGTTAATTCCTTTTGCGCTATCTATGAGTGTGGCTACAGTTTCTTAGTTGTAGATAAATTTACACTTTTGATGAATCTCTACACTGGATCTTTCAACATTATAAATTTATAGTTTTGATAAACCTCTACACTGGATCTTTCCACATGATTGTCCATTAATCTGATGTAGTGGCAAAGCTTGACAAAGCTGGCTGGGGGGGGGGCAAAACATCAAATCTGAATTTTGTAGAGGGAAAAACACAGTACTATTCTTCACAAATGTGCACAACTTGGGAGGGGGGCACGGCCCCCCTGAGTTGCACTAAGTGTTGGGGAACGTAGTAATTTCAAAAAAATTCCTACGCACATGCAAGATCGTGGTGATGCATAGCAACGAGAGGGGAGAGTGTGTCCACGTACCCTCGTAGACCGAAAGCGGAAGCATTAGAACAATGCGGTTGATGTAGTCGTACGTTTCACGGCCCGACCGATGAAGCACCGAAACTACGGCACCTCTGAGTTCTAGCACACGTTCAGCTCGATGACGTCCCTCGAACTCCGATCCAGCCGAGTGTCGAGGGAGAGTTCTGTCAGCACGACGATGTGGTGACGATCTTGATGTTCTACCGTCGTAGGGCTTCGCCAAAGCACCGCTATGATATTATCGAGGTCGACTATGGTGAAGGGGGGCACCGCACACGGCTAAGAGATCCAAGGGATCAATTTTTGTGTCTATGAAGTGCCCCCTGCCCCCCGTATATAAAGGAGCAAGGGGGGAGGCGGCCGGCCTAGGAGGGGGCGCGCCAAGGGGGGGTCCTATTCCCACCGGGAGTAGGACTCCTCCTTCCCTTGTTGGAGTAGGAGAGAAGGAAAGAGGAGGAGAGGGAGAAGGAAAAGGGGGATGCACCCCTTGTCCAATTCGGACAAGAGGGGGGGCGTAGGCCTCCTTCCTTTTGGCCTCTCTCCTCTATTCCCGTATGGCCCAATAAGGCTCATATACTCCCCGGCGAATTCCCGTAACTCTCGGGTACTCCAAAAAATACCTGAATCAGTCGGAACCTTTCCGAAGTCCGAATATAGTCGTCCAATATATCGATCTCTATGTATCGATCATTTCGAGACTCCTCGTCATGTCCCTGATCTCATCCGGGACTCCGAACTCCTTCGGTACATCAAAACTCATAAACTCATAATATAACTGTCATCAAAACCTTAAACGTGCGGACCCTACGGTTTCGAGAACTATGTAGACATGACCGAGACACGTCTCCGGTCAATAACCAATAGCGGAACCTGGATGCTCATATTGGCTCCCACATATTCTACGAAGATCTTTATTGGTCAGACCACATAACAACATACGTTGTTCCCTTTGTCATCGGTATGTTACTTGCCCGAGATTCGATCGTCGGTATCTCAATACCTAGTTCAATCTCGTTACCGGCAAGTCTCTTTACTCGTTACATAATGCATCATTCCGTAACTAACTCATTGGCTACATTGCTTGCAAGGCTTATAGTAATGTGCATTACCGAGAGGGCTCAGAGATACCTCTCCGACAATCGGAGTGACAAATCCTAATCTCGAAATACGCCAACCCAACATGTACCTTCGGAGACACCTGTAGAGATCCTTTATAATCACCCACTTACGTTGTGACGTTTGGTAGCACACAAAGTGTTCCTCCGGTAAAAGGGAGTTGCATAATATCATAGTCATAGGAACATGTATAAGTCATGAATAAAGCAATAGCAACATACTAAACGATCAAGTGCTAAGCTAAAGGAATGGGTCAAGTCAATCACATCATTCTTCTAATGATGTGATCACGTTAATCAAATGACAACTCATGTCTATGGTTAGGAAACTTAACCATCTTTGATTAACGAGCTAGTCAAGTAGAGGCATACTAGTGACACTATGTTTGTTTATGTATTCACACATGTATTATGTTTCCGGTTAATACAATTCTAGCATGAATAATAAACATTTATCATGAAATAAGGAAATAAATAATAACTTTATTATTGCCTCTAGGGCATATTTCCTTCAGTCTCCCACTTGCACTAGAGTCAATAATCTAGTTTACATCGCCATGTGATTTAACACCAATATTCACATCTGTATGTGATTAATACCCATAGTTCACATCGTCATGTGATCAACACCCAAAGGGTTTACTAGAGTCAACAATTTAGTTCACATCGCTATGTGATTAACACCCAAAGAGTACTAAGGTATGATCATGTTTTTCTTGTGAGAGAAGTTTAGTCAACGGGTCTGTCATATTCAGAGCCGTATGTATTTTGCAAATATTCTATGTCCACAATGCTCTGTACGGAGCTACTCTAGCTAATTGCTCCCACTTTCAATATGTATACAGATTGAGACTTAGAGTCATTTGGATTGGTTTAAAAGCTTGCATCGTTGTAACTTTTTATGATGAGCTCTTTTATCACTTCCATTATCGAGAAATATTTCCTTAGTCCTCACTAAGGATATTCTTGACCGCCGTCCAGTGATCTACTCTTAGATCAAAATTGTACTCCCTTGCCAAACTCAGAGCAAGGTATACAATAGGTCTGGTACACAACATAGCATACTTTATAGAACCTTTGACTGAGGCATAGGGAATGACTTTTCATTCTCTTTCTATTTTCTGCCATAGTCGGGTTTTGAGTCTTACTCAACTTCACACCTTGCAACACAGGCAAGAACTCCTTTGACTGTTTTGTTTTGAACTATTTCAAAATCTTGTCAAGGTATGTACTCATTGAAAATCTTATCAAGCGTCTTGATCTATCTCAATAGATCTTGATGCTTAATATGTAAGTAGCTTTAATGGGGTCTTTATTTGAAGAAATCCTTTTAAACACTCCTTTATGCTTTCTAGAAAATTCTACATCATTTTTGATCAACAATATGTCACTCACATATATTTATTAGAAAGGCTGTAGTGCTTCCACTAATTTTCTTGTAAATACAGGCTTCACCGCAAGTCCGTATAAAACCATATGCTTTGATCAACTCATCAAATCATATATTCCAACTCCGAGATGCTTGCACCAGTCCATAGATGGATCGCTGGAGCTTGCACATTTTGTTTGCACCTTTAGGATTGACAAAATCTTCTGGTTGCATCATATACAACTCTTCATTAATAAATCCATTAAGGAATGCAGTTTTGACATCCATTTGCCAGATTTCAAAAAATGTGGCAATTGCTAACATGATTCAGACAGACTGTTAAGCATCGATATGAGTGAGGAAATCTCATTGTATTCAACACCTTGAACTTGTCGAAAAAACTTTTGCGAGAAGTCGAGCTTTGTAGATAGTAACACTACTATCAGCGTCTGTCTTCCTCTTGAAGATCCATTTATTTTCTATGGCTTGCCGATCATCGGGCAAGTCAATCAAAGTCCACACTTTGTTCTCATACATGGATCCCATCTTAGATTTCATGGCCTCAAGCCATTTCGCGGAATCTGGGCTCATCTTCTCTTCCTCATAGTTCGTAGGTTTATCATGGTCTAGTAACATGACTTCCAGAATAGGATTACCGTACCACACTGGTGCAGACCATACTCTAAAAAACCAACGAGGTTCTGTAGTAACTTGATCTGAAGTTTCATGATCATCATCATTAGCTTCCTCTCTAATTGGCGTAGGAATCACTGGAACTGATTTCTGTGACGAACTACTTTCCAATTCGGGAGAAGGTACAATAACCTTATCAAGCTCTACTTTCCTCCCACTCACTTCTTTCGAGAGAAACTCCTTCTCTAGAAAGGATCCATTCTTAGCAACGAATGTTTTGCCTTCGGATCTGTGATAGAAGGTGTACCCAACAGTTTCCTTTGGGTATTCTATGAAGACGCCCTTCTTCGATTTGTGTTCGAGCTTATCAGGTTGAAACATTTTTCACATTAGCATCGCAACTCCAAATTTTAAGAAACGACAGCTTAGGTTTATTGCTAAACCATAGTTCATACGGTGTCGTCTCAACGGATTTAGATGGTGCCCCCTTTTTTTAAGGTGAATGCAGCTGTCTCTAATGCATAACCCCAAAACTATAGTGGTAAATCGGTAAGATCATAGATCACACCATATCCAATAAAGTGCGGTTACGACGTTCGGTCACACCATTATGTTGTGGTGTTCCATGTGGCGTGAGCTGTGAAACTATTCCACATTGTTTTAAATGAAGGCCAAACTCGTAACTCAAATATTCTTCTCTATGATCAGATCATAGAAACTTTATTTTCTTGTTACGATGATTTTTCCACTTCACTCTGAAATTCTTTGAACTTTTCAACTATTTCAGACTTATGTTTCATCAAGTAGATATACGCATATCTGCTCAAATCATCTGTGAAGGTCAGAAAATAACGATACTTACCACGAGCATCAACACTCATTGGATCGCATACATCGGTATGTATTATTTCCAACAAGTCAGTAGCTCGTTCCATTGTTCCGGAGAACGGAGTTTTAGTCATCTTGTCCAAAAGGCACGGTTCACAAGCATCAAATGATTCATAACCAAGTGATTCCAAAAGTCCATCTTTATGGAGTTTCTTCATGCGCTTTATACCGATATGACCCAAACGGCAGTGCCACAAATAAGTTGCACTATTATTATCAACTTTGCATCTTTTGGCATCAATATTATGAATATGTGTATTACAACAATCGAGATCCAACAAACTATTTTCATTGGGTGTATGACCATCGAAGGTTTTATTCATGTAAACAGAACAACAATTATTCTTTAACTTTAAATGAATAACCGTATCGCAATAAACATGATCAAATATATTCATGCTCAACGCAAACGCCAATAACATTTATTTAGATTTAACACTAATCCTGAAAGTATAGGGAGTGTGCGATGATGATCATATCAATCTTGGAACCACTTCCAATACACATCGTCACTTCACCCTCAACTAGTCTCTGTTTATTCTATAACTCCTGTTTCGAGACACTAATTTTTAGCAACTAAACAAGTATCAAATACTTAGGGGCTACTATAAACACTAGTAAGGTACACATCAATAACCTGTATATCAAATATACCCTTGTTCACTCTGCCATCCTTCTTATCCACCAAATATTCAGGGTATTTCCGTTTCTAGTGACCATTTCCTTTGCAGTGTAAGCACTCAGTTTCAGGCTTTGGTTCAGCTTTGGGCTTCTTCGCGGGAGTGACAACTTGCTTGCCATTCTACTTGAAGTTCCCTTTCTTCCCCTTTGCCCTTTTTTGAAACTAGTGGTCTTGTCAATCATCAACACTTGATGCTCTTTCTTGATTTCTACCTTCGTCGATTTCAACATCACGAAGAGCTCGGGAATCGTTTTCGTCATCCCTTGCATACTATAGTTCATCACAAAGTTCTACTAACTTGGTGATGGTGACTAGAGAACTCTATCAATCACTATCTTGTCTGGAAGATTAACTCCCACTTGATTCAAGCGATTGTAGTACCCAGACAATCTGAGCACATGCTCACTAGTTGAGCGATTCTCCTCCATCTTTTAGCCATAGAACTTGTTGGAGACTTCATATCTCTCAACTCGGGTATTTGCTTGAAATATTAACTTCAATTTCTGGAACATCTCATATGGTCCATGACGTTCAAAACGTCTTGGAAGTCCCGATTCTAAGCCGTTAAGCATGGTGCACTAAACTATCAAGTAGTCATCATATTGAGCTAGTCGAACGTTCATAATGTCTGCATCTGCTCCTGCAATAGGTCTGTCACCTAGCGGTGCATTAAGGACATAATTCTTCTATGCAGCAATGAGGATAATCCTCAGATCATGGATCCAATCTGCATCATTGCTACTAACATCTTTCAACACAATTTTCTCTAGGAACATATCAAAATAAACATATGAAAGCAACAACGCAAGCTATTGATCTACAACAAAATTTGCAAAATACTACCGGGACTAAGTTGATGATAAATTTAAGTTCAATTAATCATGTTACTTAAGAACTCCCACTTAGACAGTCATCTAAGTGATCACGTGATCCAAATCAACTAAACCATGTCCGATCATCACGTGAGATTGAGTAGTTTTCAATGGTGAACATCACTATGTTGATCATATCTACTATATGATTCACGCTCGACCTTTCGGTCTCCGTGTTCCGAGGCCATATCTGTATATGCTAGGCTCGTCAAGTTTAACCTGAGTATTCCGCGTGTGCAACTGTTTTGCACCCGTTGTATTTGAACGTAGAGCCTATCACACCCGATCATCACGTGGTGTCTTAGCACGAAGAACTTTCGCGACGGTGCATACTTAGGGAGAACACTTCTTGATAATTAGTGAGAGATCATCTTAAAATGCTACCGTCAAACAAAGCAAGATAAGATGCATAAAGGATAAACATCACATGCAATCAATATAAGTGATATGATATGGCCATCATCATCTTGTGCTTGTGATCTCCATCTCCGAAGCACCGTCGTGATCACCATCGTCACCGGCGCGACACTTTGATCTCCATCGTAGCATCGTTGTCGTTACGCCATCTATTGATTCTACGACTATTGCTACCGCTTAGTGAGAAAGTAAAGCAATTACAGGGCGTTTGCATTTCATACAATAAAGCGACAACCATATGGCTCCTGCCAGTTGACGATAACTTCGGTTACAAAACATGATCATCTCATACAATAAAATATAGCATCACGTCTTGACCATATCACATCACAACATGCCTTGCAAAAACAAGTTAGACGTCCTCTACTTTGTTGTTGCAAATTTTACATGGCTGCTACGGGCTGAGCAAGAACCGTTCTTACCTACGCATCAAAACCACAACGATAGTTTGTCAAGTTAGTGTTGTTTTAATCTTCGCAAGGACCGGGCATAGCCACACTCGATTCAACTAAAGTTGGAGAAACTGACACCCGCTAGTCACCTGTGTGCAAAGCACGGCAGTAAAACCAGTCTCGCGTAAGTGTACGCGTAATGTCGGTCCGGGCCGCTTCATCCAACAATACCACCGAACCAAAGTATGACATGCTGGTAAGCAATATGACTTGTATCGCCCACAACTCACTTGTGTTCTACTCGTACATATATCATCTACCCATAAAACCAGGCTCGAATGCCACTGTTGGGGAACGTAGTAATTTAAAAAAAAATCCTACGCACACGCAAGATCATGGTGATGCATAGCAACGAGAGGGGAGAGTGTGTTCATGTACCCTCGTAGACCGAAAGCGGAAGCGTTAGAACAACGCGGTTGATGTAGTCGTACGTCTTCACGGCCCGACCGATCAAGCACCGAACCTACGGCACCTCCGAGTTCTAGCACGCGTTCAGCTTGATGACGTCCCTCGAACTCCGATCCAGCCGAGTGTCGAGGGAGAGTTCCGTTAGCACGACGGCATGGTGACGATCTTGATGTTCTACCGTCGCAGGGCTTCGCCTAAGCACCGCTACGATATTATTGAGGTGGACTATGGTGAAGGGGGGCACCGCACACGGCTAAGAGATCCAAGGGATCAATTATTGTGTCTATGGGGTGCCCCCTGCCCCCGTATATAAAGGAGCAAGGGGGGAGGCGGCCGGCCTAGGAGGGGGCGCGCCAAGGGGGGGGGGGTCCTACTCCCACCGGGAGTAGGACTCCTCCTTCCCTTGTTGGAGTAGGAGAGAAGGAAAGAGCAGGAGAGGGAGAAGGAAAAGGGGGTTGCACCCCTTGTCCATATCGGACCAGGGGGGAGGCGCAGGACTCCTTCCTTTTGGCCTCTCTCCTCTATTCCCGTATGGCCCAATAAGGCCCATATACTCCCCGGCGAATTCCCGTAACTCTCTGGTACTCCGAAAAATATCCGAATCACTCGGAACCTTTCCGAAGTCCGAATATAGTCGTCCAATATATCTATCTTTACATCTCGATCATTTCGAGACTCCTCGTCATGTCCCTGATCTCATCCGGGACTCCGAAAATCTTCGGTACTTCAAAACTCATAAACTCATAATATAACTATCATCGAAACCTTAAGCGTGCGGACCCTACGGGTTCGAGAACTATGTAGACATGACCGAGACACGTCTCCGGTCAATAACCAATAGCGGAACCTGGATGCTCATATTGGCTCCCACACATTCTACGAAGATCTTTACCGGTCAGACTGCATAACAACATACGTTGTTCCCTTTGTCATCGGTATGTTACTTGCCCGAGATTCGATCGTCGGTATCTCAATACCTAGTTCAATCTCGTTACCAGCAAGTCTCTTTACTCGTTACGTAATTCATCATTCCGTAACTAACTCATTAGCTACATTGCTTGCAAGGCTTATAGTGATGTGCATTACCGAGAGGGCCCAGAGATACCTCTCCGACAATCGGAGTGACAAATCCTAATCTCGAAATACGCCAACCCTACATGTACCTTCGGAGACACCTGTAGAGCTCCTTTATAATCACCCAGTTATGTTGTGAAGTTTGGTAGCACACAAAGTGTTCCTCTGGTAAACGGGAGTTGCATAATCTCATAGTCATAGGAACATGTATAAGTCATGAAGAAAGCAATAGCAACATACTAAATGATCAAGTGCTAAGCTAACGGAATGGGTCAAGTCAATCACATCATTCTTCTAATGATGTGATCACGTTAATCAAATGACAACTCATGTCTATGGTTAGGAAACTTAACCATCTTGGATTAACGAGCTAGTCAAGTAGAGGCATACTAGTGACACCATATTTGTCTATGTATTCACACATGTATTATGTTTCCGGTTAATACAATTCTAGCATGAATAATAAACATTTATCATGAAATAAGGAAATAAATAATAACTTTATTATTGCCTCTAGGGCATATTTCCTTCACTAAGCTCCGCCACTGTACAGTCGTGTGAACCGAAGGCAGAGGAGTTCAAACTTCACGGGTGCAGAGAAACATTCAGACTTCACTAGAGGAGAGTGTGAGTCTTTTTATATACCAACCTGGCCCGCTCTGGAGACAAGATACCGACTAGTGGGCTCTATATATCCTAGTGGCGTGTAGCGATGGAGGCTGGCAGCACTGGCAAAGATACTGACATGAGGCAGCTTAGAGGTGACGAATTCTTGATCAAGCTTAGCCCAATGCCCAGCGCGTGAGTGGTGAACATTATATCAGGAAAAATCGTAACTGCACATTCTTGATCCAGAAACAAACGAATAGAAAAGGGAACCACTATTCTAGTAGAGGAATAATAGACGAGAATCCTTGTTACTTATCTGTCAGTGTCCCAATTCCAACATCAGAGCTTCCCAGCAAGGCACATAGTGGCAAGCAGATTATTGTACTAAGAATGTACATTGGAGCAGCTCAGCTGGTTGTATACAAACAACTGCTTTCATACTAATAAGGAACTCTTCGTTCCATATCTATGGTCATTTGATTGGTGATATTTCTCACCTGTCTCTTGTAGTGGTCTAGAAGCATCATTGAAAAAGGTCTTTCGCTCGAGTGCATCATGCTTTGTTTTGTGACGTCTATATTATCTAATGAGGACATCCTTAAACTATTTTATTTTTGATTCTAAATATAGGCACCATGGTGGATCCACAGATTTTCCAAGATACCAATTTTGATTTCTACTTGTGAACTATCCTGGCATTTAGGTTCACTTTCCCTATCTAATTGTTGCATTTCACTTATTTATTTTTACTACATTCTGTGAGGGAATGTTATGCTTACTGATCCAGATTCCTTGCACTGAACACATCACCCCACTCATTATCATAGTTAATGGATGAGAACACATTTACGGATGATGGTGGTCATAAAACTCAGCCAAATTTTGTTTCCAAGTCGTGTTCTACTGGTATATTTCAGCTGTAAACCTATTTGTTAATTCCTTTCGTGCTATCTATGAGTGTGGCTGTGGTTTCTTAGTTGTAGATAAAATTATACTTTTGATGAATCTCTACACTGGATCTCTCAACATCATATATTTATAGCTTTGATAAACCTCTACACTAGATCTTTCCACATGATTGTCGATTAATCCAATGAAGTGGCAAAGCTTGACAAAGCTGGCTGGGGGCACAAAACATAAAATCTGAATTTTGTAGAGGGAAAAACACAGTACTATTCCTCACAAATATGCACAACTTGGGAGGGGGGCACGGCCCGCCTGAGTTGCAGTAAGCTCCACCACTGTACAGTCGTGTGAACCAGAGGGCAAAGGAGTTCAGACTTCACGGGTGCAGAGAAACATTCAGACTTCACTGGAGGAGAGTGTGAGTGTTTTTGTATACCAACTTGGCCCGCTCTGGAGACAAGATACCGACTAGTGGGCTCTATATATCCTAGTGGCATGTAGCGATGGAGGCTGGCAGCGCTGGCAAAGATACTGACATGAGGCAGCTTAGAGGTGACGAATTCCTGATCAAGCTCAGCCCAATGCCCAGCGCGTGAGTGGAGAACGTTATATCAGGAAAAATCGTAACTGCACATTCTTGATCCCGAAACAAATGAAACAGAAAAGGGAACCACTATTCTAGTAGAGGAATAATAGACGAGAATCCTTGTTACTTATCTGTCAGCGTCCCAATTCCAACATCAGAGCTTCCCAGCAAGGCACATAGTGGCAAGCAGATTATTGTACTAAGAATGTACATTGAAGCAGCTCAGCCGGTTGTATACAAGCAACTGCTTTCATACTAATAAGGAACTCTTTGTTCCATATCTGTAGTCATTTGATTGGTGATATTTCTCACCTGTCTCTTGTAGTGGTCTAGAAGCATCATTGAAAAAGGTCTTTCGCTTGAGTGCATCATGCTTTGTTTTGTGACGTCTATATTATCTAATGAGGACGTCCTTAAACTATTTTATTTTTGATTCTAAGTATAGGCACCATGGTGGATCCACAGATTTTCCAAGATACGATTTTGATTTCTACTTGTGAACTATCCTGGCATTTAGGTTCACTTTCCCTATCTAATTGTTGCATTTCACTTATTTATTTTTACTACATTCTGTGAGGGATTGGTATGCTTACTGATCCAGATTCCTTGCACTGAAACATCGCCCCACTCATTATCATAGTTAGTGGATGAGAACACATTTACGGCTGATGGTGGTCATAAAACTCAGCCAAATTTTGTTTTCAAGTCATGTTCTAATGGTATATTTCAGCTGTCAAATTATTTGTTAATTCCTTTCACGCTATCTATGAGTGTGGCTGTGGTTTCTTAGTTTTAGATAGATTTATACTTTTGATGAATCTCTACACTGGATCTTTCAACATCATATATTTATAGCTTTTATAAACCTCTACAATGGATCTTTCCACATGATTGTCGATTAATCTGATGAAGTGGCAACGCTTGACAAAGCTGGCTGGTGGGCGGGAAACATAAAATCTGAATTTTGTAGAGGGCAATACACAGTACTTTTCTTCGCAAATATGCACAACTTGGGAGGGGGGCACGGCCCCCCTGAGTTGCAGTAAGCTCCGCCATTGTACAGTCATGTGAACCAAAGGGCAGAGCAGTTCAGACTTCACGGGTGCAGAGAAATATTCAGACTTCACTAGAGGAGAGTGTGAGTGTTTTGTATACCAACCTGGCCCGCTCTAGAGACGAGAACTGTCGACTAGTGGGCTCTATATATCCTAGTGGCGTGTAGCGATGGAGGCTGGCAGCGCTGGCAAAGATACTGACATGAGGCAGCTTAGAGGTGACGAACTCTTGATCAAGCTCAGCCCAATGCCTAGCGCGTGAGTGGAGAACATTATATCAGTAAAAATCATAACTGCGCATTCTTGATCCAGAAACAAACGAACAGAAAAGGGAACCACTATTCTAGTAGAGGAAGAATAGACGAGAATCCTTGTTACTTATCTGTCAGCGTCCCAATTCCAACATCAGATCTTCCCAGCAAGGCACATAGTGGCAAGCATATTATTGTACTAAGAATGTACATTGGAGCAGCTCAGCTGGTTGTATAAAAGGTCCTCTTCTAGTCGTGTATGCTTCTCCTCTCTGTATGCCTTGTAGTAAAAAATATAAGAATGTTTGTAGTAAAAAATATAAGCATACCCAAACCTCCATGCAAGAACAAGGTTTGTACGCTTCTCTTTTCCTAAAATGTGTGCATTACTAACATGTCTGCTTCTCTTCTCTTCTCCAAAAATGTGTGCTTCTCTTCTCCAATTTTTTTCGCCATGTAACCATTTGGTAAATCAATTAGGCAGATGCAGCAATACTAACATGCGTGCATTACTTGCTGCAGCATATTTGATTCAATCATGACAATTTTAGTAACTCTTTCCAACGGCGGAGCTATGTTGGGGCCGAGGGGGGCCGTGCCCCCCCCCAGCTTTGGAGAAAATCTTGCAGAATTTTTTTTGAAGGGCCAAGATGAGGTGAAAATTAGCCTTTTGCCCCCCCCCAGCTCTTTGTCATTTACGTTTCGCCCCCCCCCCCCA
>NC_041387.1:87479708-87546965 GCF_002162155.2 Triticum dicoccoides | reverse complement strand
CAATGGTTTTGGTCTAGCTCCGCCACTGACTCTTTCCATGTGTTGATAAATTTATAATGTTATGAACCCTTTTTAAAAGAACACATCTCCTAAATTTTGCCATGTGCCCATGGCAGATTCCTAAATTTCCATCTTTTAAACGTACAGATCTCCTAAAGTTTTCATGTTCCCCTATATATATATATATATATAGTTACCCCACATGTCTCATATACTACCACGTGGTACTATATATATTATTTTATTATTTTAAATATGTTCATATACTATATCTAAGATATTTCAAAACAAGTTATATGAAAAAATTGCATATGAGCCTATAGTTTTTGTTATATTTGTAAAATACGTACATATTTATATGTAAAAATGAGCATACTCAAAAAATGGTACATACTACCTAAAAATTAGTATATATACTACCTAAGTTGCGTTTTGTTATATATATACTAATTTTTACGTTGTATATACCTTGTTTTGAGTATGTCATTTTTTACGTACAAATATATACGTATTTCACAAGTATAACAAAAATTATGGGCTCATATGCAATTTTTTCATTTAACTTGCTTTCAAATATCTTAGATATAGTATATGAATATATTTAAAATAATAAATAAGTATATATAGTGGCACTTGGTAGTATATGAGACATATGGGGTAACTACCACCGGGTGGTACGATGGATTTTCCCTATATATATATGTACACACACACACACACACACACACACACACACACACAGATATATATATATATATATATATATATATATATATATATATATATATATATATATATATATATATATGTCGCGCTATTCGTCACCCTGGGTGAGGAATTCTTATTCCTCACCCCATCCCACCCCACGGCCTAAACTCTGAAGGTAAGAAATAAGTTACTTGAGGTAAGATTAAACCAGGAGGAGGGAAACTGATCTTCCACCGCAAACAATGGTGGGTGAGGTAATCTTACGCTACTAAAATACAAATGATGGTCTTGTAATTTTACACAATGTGTAGGGAGGCATTACTGACATTTTTTTATAGAATAACACTGCGCCCCAGAACCATTGCCGTAAGAAACAATAGACTTGCAAGGTAATTTACCTCGTGCATGCAAGCTACAGTACATAATTCTGCACGGGCTACATCGCATGACCCTTTCCTTTTCGTGTCAGGTCGATTTCTTTAA
The DNA here is from genome assembly GCF_002162155.2 of Triticum dicoccoides. NCBI lineage: Eukaryota > Viridiplantae > Streptophyta > Magnoliopsida > Poales > Poaceae > Triticum > Triticum dicoccoides. The sequence goes on along the minus strand of NC_041387.1, from coordinate 87,545,774 downwards.
ATATCTTCTTCCACTCCCAGAGTAAGAACGAGACAGATTGTGGCCGAGACTCCTCTTTGCAACTGCTTCAGATCAAGGCTAATGCATACTAAGTTTTTCTCTTTCCGTTTCGCCATCTATTTTTATCACTTGCTCACGAGGCACCATTGATTTGACCGTTGATGTAGTGGAAATATTATTTGGGGTATCTGCAATTGCATCCTCAACCATTTGAAAGTTTTTTATTGAGTTTTGACTGGAATTTCAAGCGGTAGAATGGCCTCAAAATTACATTCCTGAAAAGTCCGTATTTGTATCATATGAACACAACATTGCTTCTTCTTTTTTTCAAGGAAACACCTATTCTTTAATAAGAATACTGTTATCTCAAAGGGACAGTTGCCAAACTTCATTAAAATACACTGAAGAATTTACAGTATCGGTTCTAAGAAACACAAAACTGGAATTTACAGGGTCAGCTCGCAAGAAAACATAGATGGGACTCTATACATGGCCTCCAAGAGCAAGCTGATAGCCTCACTACCGACATAAATACACGATTAAACCTCATTTCTTTACAGGGTCAGCCCGGAGAAAATAGCAGGAACGCGATTCAGAAAGAAGACAAGCAGCCTGCAGCTCTCCAGGGTTAAACCTCATCAATTATAGCCTCAAACACCATGTCAGCAAAACTCTGTTCTGTCAAAGATCCTGACACCGTGTTCTGTTCAAATTTGCCAATGTATTAATATCACCATAATATTAGCCTGCTATTATCAGGGTACCTGAGCTACCTAAAATGTAAATAAATCTCTCATATATGTAAGAATTTTTGGCTGAACCAAATACTCTATCCGTCCGGAATTACTTTGTCATCAAAATGGATGAAAATGGATGTATTTTGAACTAAAATACATCTAGATACATTCATTTCAATGACAAGTATTTTTGGACGGAGGGAGTACAAATCTTCTCTCATGAGAAGACTGATAAATTAGTTAAATCAAAATTATCATAGAGGACTCAGCCAAATAGGAGAACTGAAGATACAGAGATTATTCACATAAAGCCTATATGCACACGGAAAGAATTATCCTATCTCAAAATTATCTGCATCCAGAACATGGTTAATCAACCAATTACAGCTTGTATTACAGAATGAAATATAGCAAATTTAACATGCATACTCTCCTAGAACTAATTATTACATCTACTACTTGTCATAATAGATTTGACGATAAAGGGTTTCCCCCCGCTTTATATTATAAAGCATCCATCTACTACTTGTGAATAGATTTGGATCAGTAGGATAACCAATCAAGGTACTCAAGATGTTGCACATCAACATCAGATGGAATAGTTGCCTCTGGAAGTCACTCATTGCAATTAAAATAGGAACAAAACATTATGCCTGGAACAAACTCAAGGAAAGGATCTCGAAGCAAAATCAAAATTTCTTTACTCATTAATTTTAGTCTACACAAGACAATCAAGCCGAAACACTGTCTTTTTCTATCTTTTTCTATTAGCCTTTCATTAGCATGTCTACATGAACCAACAAGCAACACATCTGACACAAGACTGCTAGTGATTGGTTGCAAAAGAATGTAAAGCATGATTCAGAAGCAAATTAACCTTTTTTTATTACAACCTCAATTCTATAGCATGGAACAGTGGCATGCTCTGCCACGCCCCACTAGGGTTGGCGAGTCACCTTCTCTTTGCATGCCCGTTGGCGGCTGATTTCGGGGCCGCGTTGAGTAAGGTGCTTTCAGTGACCTCAATGTCAATGTTATATTAAGGTGCACAAAACATGCCTAATTTTTTTAGTGCAAGGATAGCTTATATTAGGCATAGCCAATCGCAGTATTACATTCACGAAGTAAATGTACAGATAGGGACTGCAGAACCCTGTCATCTTATTCAGTTATCCTACCGAAATACTTCAAGGAGTCTGGAGCTTTCTTGTCACTGACCCACTAGTATTCGTTAAAACATGAAAGACAAACGAAGTTAATTTAATTGGATCATGGTACATTCGCAAAAAAGACAAACACCATACCAAATCACAGTGTAGTAGGTACTTTTTTACAACTTGCACAACAGTGAAATTGCAGGCTAATTCTTGGCACGCCAGTAACATGAAAATTTAGCACAGAATCAAGCACAAGTTTCCATAATTTTATCCACGGTATCGACACCAAAGATAACTTAGTCTGCTGGGATTGGATGAAAACTCAGAAGTAAATAAACAATGCCACGTGTTCTGCTAGTAAAATGCTATATGAATATCAAAACTGCAATCAACTGAAGCTGAACTATTAAGGCAACTACAATGGTTAATTCTTCCATTGTCCCAATCCGGAGAGGCTAGCTATGATGACAACCACGAGAAACAAGTACCACTACAGACGTTGGTATCCCAAAGATTGTTGTAAGTTGTAACAGTAGCCTTAGAGCTTACACAACGGACACTCTACATTTGGCATCTCTAAATCTTCATATACTGCAAGATAAACAACAGTGAAACTCCACATCTACAGGCCTAACTACCACCAGGAATCTTCCACAAGATTCGCTAGTCACAGCTATGAACAATCACTACCCCCAACAATCAAGGCAAGAAGAGCAAGATCAAATTTTCTAGAGGACCAAGGCGACCCGACCATACCAGCAGGCACATCGACAGGCGTGGGGACTGGGGAGTGTAATCACTATGCGAGTTGGCCGGTTGACGCACACGCACCTGTGGTTCTTGATGGTGTCGTAGGTAATGGCGTACTATACTGCATCTGGACGACGGATCAGACGCGCGTCCTTGGTGGCGAGGCAGTTGTGGGCGGTGGCAAGCATGGACTACTAGGCGTGGACGACGTCAGAGAGCAAGCGGATCCGCTCGACTGCTGCCCCGCCGTGTTCTTGGTGGTGACGATGCGCAGGTGTGCTCTGCCTCTCCAACTGGTGCCGCACTACTCAGTACTCACCATGATATCGTCCGAGTCCGTTGGGTGGAGTAGCGTCGTCGTGGCCGACGGAGAGGAGGAAGCGGCCATGGTCGATGCAAGGCCACGACCACCACCACCCGCAGATCCGCCGCACGCACCACCCGCCGCGTCGCTCGAACCGCTTGCGGTCACACCACCAAATTAGGGGAAAAAAAGGGATAGCAGCCAAAAAAGTCGAGATTGACCGGCTACTACCAGCGGGGCGTGTTTTTTTTTTGTGAATTGGAAGGGTCATGCGTTTCCTAGGGGGAGGGGGCGGTGCAATCCTGGCTCGGTGGATGGGCTGGGGTGAGGAATTACTTATTCCTCACCCTAGGTTATAAATAGAGTTTCTATATATATAGGGTGGGTCTAATATAATAACATTCTTAAGAGTCTTCTTCTGCACATTACTTTTTTATTCTGCTAACACCACCACCACTCGTCCCCACACCCACGATACCTTCCCACCAAACCCCACCTGCCTCCTCCTCTCGCGCACCCCACCCTCATCTACCACGATTCCCCTCCCCTTGATCCACCTTCTGCCCCGCCGTAAACCTCTCCCACCAATCCCCACCTCCTTCCTCCTCCGGCGCACCAACCCTGCGCCCACCCGCCCGACGCGGCCTCCTCATCGGCGCAGCCTTCCTCCCCCCAGTGCTGCCTTCCTCTACCCGCCCCGCGGCCTTCTCCCAGGCGCCGCCGCGCACCCAGCCATGCGTCACCAGGGGAGCGACCCAGCGCCGCCCCGCGTGTACCTGCCCTCGCCGCCACCCTGGGTCAAATCCGCCTCCACGGCGGCCGGATCCGAGCTCGCTGGTCCCCGCTGCATGGCCCGCCCCTTCCCATGGTCCTCAACCTCTCTCTGCGTGGACTGCTCCGGATCCGGCGTGATCCGCGCTGTACCGAGCTTCCACCACCGGATCCCATTCCGCTTCTTCCCTCGGGCCTGCCCCAACACCCGAAGACTCCACCACCGGCGAGCGCGGGCCTTCCTCCCACTGCTTCCTCCCTCCTCTCTGGTGGCTGGCCTCCCCAACACAAGATCTCGCCCATCGTCGTGCCATGGCTCCAGCACCTCCCTCATCCGCATTGTACCCCACTGCTTGCAGTTCATTTTGATTTTTTTTGAAGCTCATGGGATTTTGTTTTGCAGTTTACTGTGATATCCATGGCACTGGCTGCACCACACCTTCTCCTGTTGCTTTGTCCGAGGCGAGGCCAGGCTCTGCCGCATCGGGAGTCAGGGTGTGGCATGGCACACTTGCGCGTGGGTGGTTCTCTTCTTTCCCAATATCATCTCGCTATTCCAGCTCCTGGATGTTTAACTGCAGGAGCTATATTGAAAAATATTTTGCAGTGAAGTTTTAATGCAGTTCATTTTTATTTTGTGTTTTGAAAAAAAATGGTTATGCAGTGTGCGGTGCTGTGTTGTGCAGTTAACTACTGGGTACTCAAGTGCCAAATTTGGAAGTTCACTTTGCTCTAGAATGTGTCAAAAAAAGGTGATGCAGTTCGTCCGTCCAAGGCATGCGGTTTTCGATTGCATTTTATTTTTGTGGATTATCTCCTACAAGATGTTGAGTACATGATGCAGCTCGTTGTAAAAAGCTATGTGGTTCATTCTATAAGAAACCCGATGAGCAGCTCACTTTGTTCACGTGATAACCAAATAAACTATAAACTAAAAAAATGATTTTGATAAATCAGTGCAGTACGCTTCACCTCGTCTCATAAAAAAAAGTCATGTACTTCACTTCAATTTGCACGCGGTTTAGTTCCCTTGATTGTGAAGTATACTCGTCTCCGGTAGTTTCATGTGTTTTCAAAAAAAAAATGTGTTACCAAAGAGGTTCACTACTCGTCTTGAAGCAGCTCATAAGTCAAATTATGGAGCTCACTTTGTTCTCTCACGTAGTTTGTTATAAAACTCCTTCGTGGTTCGCTTGTTAAACAGAAATCAAAACATCTCAAAAGAAGCTCTCTTCTTATTAGATGTAGTTCACTCGCTCGGTCCTTGCGGTCCACTCGCCCGGTCTACGCGCGTAAAAAGTAAGAAGTACGGGAAAAAGACAACAAAAACTCATGAGGTTCACTTTCGGGAGTGTTGCGGTCCACTCTCGTTAAAAAAAGGTTGAAAAAAAGACAACAAAAACTTGTGCGGGAAAGTTTATGTCCGACAAAAAGAAATCATGAAGTTTACTTGACTGCCTACTGTAGTGCGGTTTTCCGTTTGAAGCGGTGCATTCTTCTATCCGATGAAAGGTCCACTCGCTTGGTCAACGCGCGTAAAAAATTAACAAAGTATGAAAAAAGACAACACGAACTCATGAGGTTCACTTTGGGTAGTGTTACGGTTCATTTCCGGAAGTGTTGTGGTCCACTCTCGTTCGGAAAAAAAAGTTGAAAAAAAGACAACAAAAACTTGTGCGAGAAAGTTTATGTCCGACAAAAAGAAATCATGAAGTTCATTTGACTGTCTGCTGCAGTGCAGTTTTCCGTTTGAAGCAGTGCGTTCTTCTGTCCGATGAAGTACACACGCCGATTTTGGTCTTGCGAAAAAACAGAGTGTCCGCTTTTCGGTAAAATCAAAACCGCTCTTAAACCGTAAGGAATTAGAGAGAGTGTTCTACATGAAAAAGTTGGGTCTCGTCGATATCTTTCCAACGGCTTATGATTGACAAGCGGTTTGTAAAATTTTCATGAAAAACAACCGCTGCCACTCGTCGTCTGCCGCACCATTTTCAAAATTAACTTAAAATCCTAAGGAATTTCAAAAACATCTCAACACATGAAAGTTGCGCCTCATCCATAACTTTTCAACGGTATATTACACGCCTCGTTTCGACAAACGGTTAAAAAACTGGAGCGAAAACAGTACCAAAAATTTGAATTTTTTTCAAAAATAGAATTCCGCGATTTAGTAAATTTGAAACTGCTCTTAAACCGTAACGAATTAGAGAAAATGATAGATATGAAAAAGATGCGCCTCGACGATATCTTTCCAACGATGTATCATTTGCTTCCTTCCGACGAGCGGTTTAGAAGAAATCGCGAAAAAACGCTAACTGCCACTCGTCATAGGCTGCACCATTTTCAAAACTGCTCTTAAACCGTGTGGAATCTCGAAAAGTGTTCAACATGTTGAAGTTGCGCCTAATCCATAGATTTTCAGCGGTATATTACACGCCTCATTCCGATAAATAGTTAAAAAATTAGAGCGAAAACAGTACCGGAAAAATAACGCATGCAGTTTATATCATAATTTGACATGTTTTTAGAGAACAAAATCCCTAAATTTTGCCATGTGTGCATGGCAAATCCATCTTTTACAAAGAACACATCCCTAAATTTGCCAAGTGCCCATTATAAATTCCAAAAATTTCTTCTTTGCGGCCATGACATTTTTATTGAACTTACAATGGCAAATTTTCAAACATGTCATGGCAAATTTTATTGACATCTATATGTTTGCCACCACAATTTTTTGAAAATGCAAACATTTTTTTAGGAAGCGTGAACTTTTGTAATTCCAAACATTTATGTGAGAATGTGGCTGGGGGTAATCATCCTTTAATTTTTTTTAAGAATGTGAATTGTAATTAAAAAAGATAAAATATGAATCTTCTTTATATTTTTTTAGAAAAATAAAAACTGAGACATTTTTTGGAAAAACCTGGCCAATTTTAATAAGAGAATATTCTAGTTTCAGTTTTTCTTTATAAAAATACGAATATTTTTTCAAAATCTGGAAACTTTTTACAGTTTCTGAAAAGAATGAAAAGATGGTTTTTTTTACAAAAAATATAACCTTTTTTTAGAAAAATTCATACGATTTTTAGAAAACATAAACAGTTTATGAAATCAGGAACAATTTTTAAGGTTCCACCATTCTAAAAAATAAATAAAAAGAAAAGACAAAATACAAGATAAACTTGTAAAGAAAAAGTAACAGAAAACCCAGCCAGGAACTTTCTATAAGGTTTCCAAATCCTAAGCCCCAAACCGAGAGAAAACCGGATTCCAATAAGGTTTCCAAACCCATAAAAACCTGATTGGAAGAAGGTTTTCGGTTATTTTCCGCATGCATGTGTACAGTTTTACTCTCTTTGAATTATGATTTTTGAGGGATCGTACTCTCTTTTAATTGATATATAATGTATGTGGTCTCAAAACAAAAACAGGATCTGTACAACACCTTAACGGGCCGGCCCAGTTAAATCTTCTGCTCGGCAGCTCTTCGCGGAACGACAACTGTTTGGCACACCGAGCTGTAAATATGATTTTTCCTGCTTTCTCTTGCTTCTAGCAATACAGAGTGTTTCATTGCCTTGGATGGTCCCCGACTCAAAATAATGCACGCACACTAGGCATTCGCCAGTGCCTTGCAACCGGGACATACATATTTTAATGGTGCAATATATTTTCTTCATGTGGTCATTTAGAAATTCCGAAAAGTTGCCATGTTTCTAGATAACAAAATTGATAAATTGGCCATATGGAATTTTATGATAGGTAGCATGGAAATTATATTTCTTTTAGACCATTGCAATTTTATTAATTAAACCATGGTAGTTTTTTTGGTAGCATGGCAAATTCATTATACGAGACCATGGCAAATTTATTTATTCGACCATGGTAGTTTTATTTTAGTTAGCATGACAATTTTAATATTTGCACCATGTCAATTTTATCAATAAGAACATGGAAAAAAAAGTCTTACAATTAATATTTTTTTTGTTTTTACCATGGAATATTTGTTGGACTTGCCATGAATATTTATTTAACATGCCATGACAAATTATTATTTTATATACTATGAAAAATTTCACATGGAAAATTTCTGCCTCTCTCGCAAGCTTACACTTTTTTTACAAAGCAAATTTTGCCATGTGAGCACTATATAAATGTTTTATAAATTTGCCACGATTTTCTTTGGAGAACCAGATTTTCTCCTCAGTCTACCTTGTTAAATACACCTAAGTTTTAGATGATCTAGATAAACATTTCTTCTGTTGAAAATGCCATCGTACCATTTTGAATTAATAATGGTAAGTTTTTTAAATCGGAGTATGTCATTTTTTATAAAGTATAACACGTCATTGTTTTGTAAATTGGAGCATGACAACTTTAAATTTATGTTATGTTCCTTTTTTATAGGAAAATAATTTTCCTTGTTAATGGCATTTAACCGCAAACAAAAACATTTAACTGGGCTTATGGGCCAACTGGAGGTCGAATTGGGGCTCCCTGGAGCGAACGCTCGACAGTGGGATTTCCTCCGATGGATGGTACCACCAGAGCTATGTCTCGCCTACTACAAGGCATACTTCTGGCTCGCCTATGGCGCAGGGATACTTGGGCGGCCCAATACTGCAGCAGTACATGTTTTTTCCCTCTCTAGTCTTTATATTTGGTTTTACTGTTTGCAGTGGGTTTGTTCTCTTTACCTATGGTTTCCTTGATTTATTTCAGTTTCTTTTGCTATTTTCTCTGGTTTTCTTCGTTTTTTGTACTATTTTTTTTTCTTCTCTCTCTTTTAAAGCACATGTCTACATTTTCTGCACATTTTTTAATACATCAAGAACATTTTTTTATACATGGCTAACTTTTTCAAATACATGCTTAACATTTTTCTCCAAATATATATGTTAATGTCTATTTATTTTTTTCATATACAATGTAATGTTTTCTATACATCTAAAACATACTAATACATGTGTAACATATTTTGAATATATGATTCATATTTTCATAAATATATGTTTCAAATAATTTTTTGAATAGATGTAAAACGTTTTCCCAATACACATTCAAACATTTTGTTAATTATAAGAAAGATTTTTTCTACTATGCAAATATATTTTTTACATTGTATAACATTTTTTGAAATGTCACAAACATATGAACATTTCTTTTGAATGGTACTGAATTTTTTTTGAATCCCAAAAAGTTTTTTTATATTGTATACATTTTTCAGAAATGGCACGTACATTGTGTTGAAACTCGTGAATATTTTGAAATGTCACATACATTTTTTTTGAAAACGCATGAATTTTTTTGTGTAATATTGTTGTTTGATTAATAAAGTCGACATTCTCTACAAAAGAACTTCTTTCAAAATACACTTTTTTCTTTTCTCCCAAGTCCAAAGTGACCCCGCACACTTGGGAGCCGGGGCCCTCCATGACCGCGGCTACTCCGCTACGGTGTCCACCTCCGCACCGCTCCGCCATCTCCTATCCATCGCCGCTACGGGGCTCGTCTCTCGGAACCCCTTCCTCGCGCCATGGCAAGGTACAGTTTGCTGACGCCTCATCTGCTTGCCTGGGCTAGTTTACGGTTATCACCTACGTTTGTACACGGTGTCACTGATTCGCGATTTGGTAACCAGTAGTATATCGAATGCTTTGTGGTGCCAATTACCAATGGTTATTAGTTTAAGCTAGCTATTTCTACAACACGCTTGTTGGAACAGTGACACTAGATCATCCTTGCTGATGGTTAATAGTTTCCTCAAATTGGCACTAAATCATGTTGTTAAGGAGACAGAGGACGTTCGTTATGCGGTGGAGAGACATAAGGGGAGATGGAGATAGGGTTTGAGGGGTTTTAATTTTGATGCATAAAACCAAATGAAATGCAAAAAGGCAAAACATATGAGTAATTAGCTCTAAATGCAACGAAGATAATAATAACACAGTAAGCAATTGCAAGGAAAGTTCCATTTTTTGTATAGTCGTTCATATTTTATGGATGGTTAAGGTGATTAGTATACCACCGTAACTCATACTTTTGTTTGTAGAGTATTGATGTCGACTTGCAAATGAACAATTTCAAATGGTAAAATGTATTTATGTATTTTTCTAAAAACATAATTTACCAAGATTGATGTTCTTTGCTGGAAAAGTGTAAGAACATTTCTTCGAAAAAAAAATCTGCTTTGGGGCACAACCGTTCTCAAATGAAGTGACTATGGTTTTGTTTGTAGCGGTTGCGTCTATGCTAGGTTTCTAAAAAAGATCATACAATGCGTCAAACTTGTTTATATGTTTCTCTTTGTTGTGTGACACCTTTTATTTTTGAAGGAAACTGGAGGAAAATGTCATACCGGTACAAAAAATATTCTACCAATCCCGTTACATCAATCTTTACATCTTCTAGTATTAGAATTCATAAAAAAAGTTGTTTCGAGATTTTTTAAAATGTTTTTGTGTCTCTGAGAAAAATCCCACAAATTCACTTGAACAAAGGCATGCAAATTAATCCTCTTATTCTAAAAAATTCCACAAATTGATGTAACTGGATTGGTCGATTTTGTTATGTTTCTAACATTGTTTAGAAATTATACGGTGGATACCAAGTTTCCGTGGAAACCTGTGAAAAACACGCTTCAAATGGTTTGAAATTTCTGGAAAAAATAGTGTGTTGGGGAGGTGACGTTCTACAGACACGTGGAGTTTCAGTTTCAAATTCACTTGGGAATTATAAAAAACAAATTCAGCAACAGAGAGTCAAACATGTGAAATGTGATATATTTATAAGGTTCTTATATTTGAAAATAAATGTTGAATAAACTAGGTGCTAGAACATAACTAACATAATGAAATCAGATGAACTTAAATCATGTTAGCGCGGTTTTGGTTGTGAAATATGTGTTAGCTTGAGGGCACAGAAACAGAATCGCAAACCGCATCTCAAACGACTCGTTGAGAATAATGAAAGACTAGTTGTACGTCTCAAACTGTAGGTTTCCTTTCCCGGCTAAAAAATCGTCGCTTTGACGCCATGAGGTGGAGGAGAGAGGATCCTCTTCTGCCCATGTATAGCGGTGGATCTCGAACAAAAGTCCTCCAACTCGATCCAATTTTGCCTCTACCATGCTTGGTGCAGCTTGCCCCCCACCCCCACCCCCCGGTAGCATGTGTATTCGTGGTGATATCATCATCTTATTTGAAAACATCTTCCTTTGAGCCTTTTCGAGTAAGGTCGGCGGCTTGATGTGAAGTTACTAGCGAGGACGTGGTGATTCCCCTCCAATATGATTGACGTGATTGTGAATCGCCATTGACGAGGATATTTCTAGTTTAGTTACGCCTACAACTTCTACACCATCTCAAATTCTCGATACAAAAGGACCAATGACTAGAGCTTGCACACAACGGCTTAATTATGACGTACTTTCATTTCCAAGGACTTCCAATATTGTTCATGAGAATATGATATTGCCTAAATCAAATTTAGTGTATTACTCAGGAATGAAGGAACTAACATGGACCAGAGGGACAGATGCTCGAGTATGATCAAACATGGAGATAGCAGCAGGCAGTACAAGGAGCGAAGACGAAGCTTCAATTGACTATCTGAGAACTTTGAAGCCACCATGATGACAGATGAGAGACATGAATGAAATTTACAAGATGACACTTCATAGTTTTGTCCATGGCCATCTATAGGTGTTGCACCACCTTAATTTTGGCCAGGCCTATGTATTTTTAGAATAAAAGACTCCATGGAGTTTTTAGAGTTTCTTTTGATAGAGGAGTCTGATTTAAGGTTGGATTGGACACCCTCCTTGGATGGCCAAATCCCCTTTGGCCCCTCTTTAAATACCCCCCCCCCTCCCAGGTCATCGTTTCAGGGTTTACTACTCTTTGCAATAGATAAGAGAATCAACGAGATCTCATGTACTACACATCAGCAAAACCCACTGTGTTAATCGGGGTTGGATTTCTCAATGTTGTCCATTATCGACGTGAGCTACGGTGGTGCAACGACGACTAGTTCAGTCACAACTTCATGAAGAATTATGAGACACATAATCGTAGTCATACTCTCTCCTTTGTTGAGGGTCATTTTTGTGTGTATGTGAATTTTGTTACTCTATATCTGGTTGTATTCAATGTTTTACTGATCTAATTAAAAACATAGAAAGCAAATAAATAATGTCTTATATTCCTGGTAGTGCATCAAACTTGTTAATCTATTTTCCCATCTGCTATGTGACAATGTTGTCACGTGATTATGTCATTTAGAAAAAGAAAATATGGAAATCAAGTCAATTGAAAAACAGTAAACCGAGCTACCTACGAGGCACCATAGCTATTCAACTCTTTCAGTCATCCGATCACTTGTTAGACGTCTCAGATCTTCCAATGGTCCCACCAACTATCGGTAGGTCATTTTCAGCGCACCTTAGACTGTGTGAACGGCCTGCCAACATAAAAATGTTGCTGCTCCAGAAAATAACCTATGCGTCATTTCATTAATTGAGCCCAGAAACAACCCATTGCTCTTGTACATCACCCCCACGTTCTGTTCCCCTTCCACTTTGATGGAGAAAAAAAGAACAATTCATCCTTCTGCGCTTGCTCGTATTCCCTCGACGACGACCTTATGGCGTCCGATTTCATGTTCGCCACCACACCGATTCAACTCTTTCGGCTGTCCGATCACTTGTTAGACGTCTCAGATCTTCCAATGGTCCCACCAACTGTCGCTTGGTCATTTTCACTGCATGTTAGACTGTGTGAACGACCTGTCAACATAAAAGGGTTGCTTCTCCAGAAAGCAACCTATGTGTTATTTCATTAATTGGTCCAGAAACAGCTCAATGCTCTTGTACATCACCACCATGCTCCCTTCCACTTGGACGGAGAGAAAAAAGAACAATTCATCCTTCTCCGCTTGCTTGTATTCCCTCGACAACGATCTTATGGTGTCCGATTTCTCATGTTTCTTTCATGCTAGGAAGCTCATGGGTATTAAACAACTGATGCAGGCAGTTCGTTGGGGTTTAATATGTTCTGATGAGAGACGGACATGGCTGACTAAAGGCGTGAATATGGCGTCTGGACTAAAGGATCTGTTCCTTTCCCGCGGTGGTAGCTTCCTATACCTTTTCACTTGCTTTTATCAGCTGTCTAATTTAGTGAGTTGTTAACTTTCCTGACTAGTCGTAGGTACTCCGCTGCTCATTTAACACTACTTTCTTATATATGGATATTCATTATTTGTTTGTGTCACATGATGCCATCCCGATTGACTCCAACAGGCTTGGGCATCCAGGAACCCCACCACCTGCTCATGCAAATGCTCAAAACAACCCGGTAAGTCTGTAAGTCACCACCTGTTGAACAAAACGTAGTTTGTCTTCTCAGCGCCGATTAGGATTATATGAAATCGTCTAGCTAGAAAGTAGTGTTAAACCGATGGCGGTAATGCTTCTATGGTGAAAAGGATGAGAAGTCACAGAGTTTTTGAGCTCCAGCTCAAATGAGCTTGGGTGAACAATAAATTCCAAAAAATATTAAGAAAAAAAAATCTAGGGCAAACATTGACAAAAGTTTTCAGTGTTTACAATGTTGGGGAACGCAGTAATTTCAAAAAAAAACTCCTACGACCACGCAAGATCTATCTAGGAGATGCATAGCAACGAGAGGGGAGAGTGTGTCCACGTACCCTCGTAGACCGAAAGCGGAAGCATTATGACAACGCGGTTGATGTATTAGTATGTCTTCATGATCCGGCCGATCCTAGCATCGAAGATACAGCACCTCTGCGATCTGCAGACGTTCAGCTCGGTGACGTCCCACGAACTCTAGATCTAGCTGAGGTCGAGGGAGAGTTCCATCAACAAGATGGCGTGGTGACGGTGATGATGAAGTTACCAGCGCAGGGCTTCGCCTAAGCACTACGACGATATGACCGAGGTGGAAATCTGTGGAGGGGGGCACCGCACACGGCTAAAACAATTGTCAACTTGTGTGTTATAGGGTGCCCCCTGCCCCTGTATATAAAGGAGAAATGGGGAGGCTGCCCGGCCCTTGTAGGCGCCCCCCAAGAGGGGAGTCCTACTAGGACTACTAGTCCTAGTAGGATTCCACCAAGAAGGGAAGAGGGGGAAGGAACGAGAGGGAGAGGGGGGAGGAAAAGGGGGGCGCGCCGCCCCCCTTCCTTATCCTATTAGGACTCAAGGGGAGGGGGGCGCGGCCTGCCCTAGCCGCCCCTCTCTCTATCCACTAAGGCCCATCGAGGCCCATTAGTTCCCCCGAGGGGTTTCGGTAACCCTCCGGCACTCCAGTTTTATCCGAAACTTCTCCGAAACACTTCCGGTGTCCGAATATAACCGTATAATATATCAATCTTTATATATTGACCATTTAGAGACTCCTCGTCATGTCCGTGATCACATCCGGGACTCCGAACAATCTTCGGTACATCATATCAGATAAACTCATAATACCAATCGTCATCAAACGTTAAGCGTGTAGACCCTACGGGTTCGAAAACTATGTAGACATGACCGAGTCACGTCTCCGGTCAATAACCAATAGCGGAACCTGGATGCTCATATTGGTTCCTACATATTCTATGAAGATCTTTATTGGTCAAACCGCATAACAAGATACGTTGTTCCCTTTGTCATCAGTATGTTACTTGCCCGAGATTCGATCGTCGGTATCATCATACCTAGCTCAATCTGTTACCGACAAGTCTCTTTACTCGTTCTGTAATACTTCATCCCGCAACTAACTCATTAGTCACAATGCTTGCAAGGCTTATAGTGATGAGTATTATTGAGAGGGCCCAGAGATACCTCTCCTAAACACGAAGTGACAAATCATAATCTCGATATATGCCAACCCAACAAACACCTTCAGAGACATCTGTAGAGCACCTTTATAATCACCCATTTATGTTGTGACGTTTGGTAGCACAGAAAGTGTTCCTCCAGTATTCGGGAGTTGCATAATCTCATAGTCTGAGGAACTTGTATAAGTCATGAAGAAAGCAGTAGCAATAAAACTGACACGATCATAATGCTAAGCTAACGGATGGGTCATGTCCATCACATCATTCTCCTAATGATGTGATCCCATTCATCAAACATGGTTAGGAAACATAACCATCTTTGATTAACGAGCTAGTCAAGTAGAGGCATACTAGGGACTATAAGTTTTGTCTATGTATTCACACATGTACTAACACTACAAAAAAGACACATTCGTGACATTTTGAGCCGAACGAAAAAAATTTATGTCATACTTATGACACTTCTATGACGATAATTGTGACAAAACCCGATATTATCATAGATGTGGTGGGATCCTACTTCTATGACAAAAAATCATGACAGAAAATGGGCTTTTCGTCCTGGGCAGGCCGGAGACGCAGTTGCATGACATTCTTTGGGCCGTCCGTGATGGAAAAAACCATGGTAGAAGCGAGGGCGAGGAAAATATCGGGGTGTTCCCGGTTATGATGGGTGGTCGGGGCCAAGGTTGTCAGAATCACGATTCTGCTATAAGATTCTACGACTTTACGATCCAAACTAACCCCTTTGATTCTACGATTTTACTACATATAATCTACGTTTCTACGATCCTGATAGTGAAGATTCTACGATTTGCGGCCCTACCATCGGAGCTCCGATCCGATTCAAAGTCACGATTCTGACAACCTTGGTCGGGGCCGAGCGATGCACGAAGCTTTGCACATTTCGCTCGTACACGCACGCGCGTGGGTGCAAGGCGTTGGGCTCTAACTGAACTCGAGCGAGGCGTTCGCCTATACTGAACCCGAGCGATTGCACTGTAGGCTACGCATTACTAAACCCGAGCAATCGATCGATGGCTGTTAACTGAACCCGATCGAGTGATTCCTTCGCTACTGATGCTAACTGAAGCCGAACGATGCTGCCTCTGGATGAACAGTGAGCATTGCTGGGGGGTGGATGAAGAGGACCCTGTGGTGTTGGCTCTGGATGAACAGGACCCCGATTGATCGAGCCGGTTGGGGCTGGATGAACAGGACCCCGTGGAGGGCTGGATGAACAGGACGACCCCGTGGAGGGTTGGATGAACAGTAGATGGTGGAGGGGTGGATGAACAGTAGCCCGTGGAGGGGTGGTTGAATAGGAGCCCATGGAGAGGGGTGGTTGAACAGTAGCCGGTGGAGTAGCGCACGGTGGAGGCTGGATGAACAGGAGCCCGTGGATGAACAGTCGCAGGTGGAGGCTGGAGGAGGTCGACGGTGGATGAACAGTACCCCGTGGAGGCTGGAGGAGGTTGATGGTGGAGATGAACAGTATCCCGTGGAGTCCCGTTTTGCGGTATGCCACACCCCTCCCGATGAACAGGAGGCCCGTTTCGACCGTAGCGCTCCAACACAAGCCTATTTCCTTTGTTTTGCGGTACGCCACACCCCTCCCTATCAACAGGACTCCATTTCGACCATAGGATGTCCAACACAAGTCTGTTTCCTCTGTTTTGCGGTATGCCAGACCCCTCCCGATGAACAGGATCCCATTTCGAACGTGGTCGGTCGAACACAAGGTTGTTTCCTCTGTTCTGCGGTATGCCAGGCCTCGTTTCCATCGGCTATTCCGTCCAAGCTGGTTGGCTCCCACACATTCCGTTGCCTCCTCATGAACACGACGCATTCTGTTGCCTCCCGATGAACACGATGCATTTCGTTGCCTCCCCATGAACACGACAACGACGCAGTTTCTCCGTTCCGACAAAGCCATGTACACTAGTCCTGGTCGTACGTATGCGCAAGTAGGCGTTCGAGACCCCGCCCGTATGTACGTACGTGGCCATATTTTTTCTTTCTTGCACCTGGACCGATGTACTTACGTGTACATGCTACGTGCACGCCTCTACTATGACACGTGCGCGCCTCTACATCGACCAGTATGTACATACATGTTCGCGACCAGAATGACAACGCTACGTATGCTTCGACCAGGTGGGTCCCGACTGTCACGCACTTCCTTGCATGCGAAGATGTAGCTGGTGGGTCCTAGCAGTCAGGGGGGCGAATCGTTTTTTTTGCCCAGATGCACTTCCTTGCGTGCGAAGATGTAGCTGGTGGGTCCTAGCAGTCGGGGGAAACGTTTTTTTGACGAAATACGATGGCTCGTCCGATGGGTCCCCGCTGTCAGGTGGAGGAATAGTTATTTGCGCGTAATAAGGAGGCACTTCCTTGCGGCTGCCGTGGACCCAGCTGTCAGCCTCTCCACGTATAGTATTCTTCCGATGGAAGTCGGTCGTTGACCACATTGACCATGCCGCACCAAGAGCACCATGGCGGTGGACGACGGCGAGGCCTAGAAAGGGGACGAAGCAGAGCCAGGGAAGACGCGACAGTGGATGCCCACGCGGAGAGGAGTACGAGGGTTCACCGGTTCGACTGCGGTGTGAGGCTGCCGTCGCCGCAGAATGACAGGGGGTGTGGGTGAGTGGAGGGATGGCCTGGCTAGCGGTGGGAGTAGTAGGGGGCGGTGAGGCCTCCGCAACAGCACAGCCGGCCACGGCAGGCAGGAGCAGGCGGCACGACCAACGCTGCTTTGGGCGGCTAGAGCAAGAAGACCAGATGTTGAAGAAGCACGACGGTCGTTGGATGGACATCGTACGATCACTGCAGCTAGAATCATTTATATTGACTAAGTTGACAAAGCCCTTGGTACGCGTCAACTTAGTAGGCCCACAGGTTAGCTTCTAAAACGGTGCGCCCCAGATGTCAGGGGGAGGAATCATTTTTTGGGCGAGTGAAGCTAGAATATCTGAGATTGAAGAAGAAGCACGGCATCCATTGGATGGACATCCAACAGCCACTGCTTCTACAACCGTGTGTTGACTATAAGTTGACAAAGCCTTGCATACGCGTCAACTCTCTTTATTTTAGGGGACGCATCAACTTAGTAAGGCCACAAGTTTGTGGCGGAGAACTTATAGCCCATTTGAGATTTGTAAGAATGTGCAGCCCATTTTTGAATTCTAATGGAATTTACTACAGTCCATTTATAGTTTGTTAAAAGTACAACCAATTTCAACCAACCGTTCAAAACAGAATTCAATAAATTTCCCACATTTTGATGGGATCCGAAATATTTTTATCCCGAAATTTCTAGTCAAATTAAATACAATTTCAATATAAATTTATATTACGTAAAAATCCAATGAAACATTGCGCTCACAACAATTAATGAAATTAAAAATTTCAATATCCAAAAATAATATTTTATAAAACAATTACGTGTTTGGTGCATTTTTTATAGTTACTGCCTAGTTTTTATAATTACATCCCATTTATTATTTCTTAAAGCCCATTTTCTTGTTAAGCCTAATGCATCCCTCCTAGGAAAGATTTGCAGCCCAGCGGGCGGAGAATAACAACTTGACCTTTCCTGGGTATTCCTAAAAAAAGTATAGTTGGGCTAGCCATTTTCAGCTTGAAAAAAAATTAATATCTGGGTTGGATATCTCGCCTGGGCTAGACGGGCCACAGCCCGCCCAGTTAATATTTGCAGCGATGTTTTCGTTGTTGTTCAGAGGAGAAAAATTAATATCTAGGCTAAACATCGCTCAAGAAAAACTCTATAGTGCTCACACCTCAAAAACACAAATACTGATCAAGCTGCTTGGTCCCAGCTGTCGGCCGCTTCTTGTGCAATTCTCTCCTTTATTGACTACATAGGTTGACAATGGTGTGGGAGCGTGATGTCAGGAAACCAGGAGGAAGCAATTTTTTTTTATAGTTTTATATAATAAGGTGGCACTTGCATACGTCAGGCTATGGCCCTGGTGGGTCCCCACTGTCATCCTCTCCAAGTAAAGTCATCTCCTCGCCCGCGCGCGCTTTCCGCCCAAAACGGTCAGCGCCGCCTGCCCCGCTTCCCGGTGCAGGCGATTGCTCCACCTTCAAACGACACAAGTGTTATCGTCCGTCTATCTGCCGCCCACATTAATGATACGCAGTTGCCGAGGCGGCTACTCCGGCGCCACACCTCCGTCCCTCCGCCGCCCATCATTGCTATATAAACTGGTGCGCCGGCCGTAGCCGCAGTCATCCACATCCGTTACCTTTCTCCTGTCCACACCACTACTGCCCACCATGGCTTCCTCACGCTCCAGCGCTCTTCGGGATGGGCGGACGACGGACCACAAGGAGATGGCAGCCATTGTTGCCGACTGGCTGGCCAGCAGGCAGCCGGAGGACGACGACGTCCCAATGGAGAACATGGTAGTCGACGATCCGGCGCCAACCCCCTCCTCCGCGCATCCTCGTCGGTGCATTGCACCACGACCATCGGCGAGGCCCATGCCCAATATATGGACACCGTGAGGCAAAAGCATGAGGAGAAGTTTCGGGAGGCGCAGGCCGACGCCATCTACAACCACCATCTCCTCCAGGAGCACCTGCAAGCGGAGGAGCATATCGCCGCAAAGCGGGCGGAGCAGGAGGCGCAGCTCAACTCGTACCGCTCCGCCCGGGACGCCGCCTCGAGCGCTGGCGGTACCGCATGCGGGTGGCGGAGGCTGAAGCCACCTACAAAGAGGGCGATGAAGTGGGCGAGGCGCAGTTTGGCGAGACCGAGGACGAGGCAGAGGACAATGCCGGCTCCGACGAGTCCCCGCTTCGCTGGTGTCGACGAGGCCCTGCTCCGTTGAGGCCCCGCGGTGCCAACAACGAGATAGAGGACACCGCCGGCTCCGCCGAGGCCTCGCCCCGTCAACAACGAGGCAGAGGACATCGCCGGCTCAGCCGAGGCCCCATCCTGCCGGCAACAAGGGGGAGGATTTCCCCCGCTCCGCCGAGGCGCCGCCCACCGGCAACAAGACAGAGGACATCGCCAGCTCCGCCGAGGCCCTGCCCCACTGCCAACGAGGCCACGCCACACAGAAAATGAGGAAGAATAGAACATGGTAGGTCGCCGCCGCTTGGGTCCAAGTAAGGCCACCGTTGCTACCCTCCGGTTGAAGCCAAGCTAGGCGGGTTGACCATTGATGGCCGGTTAGCTTCTTGGCAGCGACGTGAAGTTGGAGAAGGACGCTGCTTCTACTTAACTACTGGTGCAGTTGGCTGACGGACATGTGGGCCCAACAGGCATCTGGGCCACATGTCAGTTACGCAACTGCACCTGCAGTTAAGTCACTGAAGCTTCTGTTCGGCTCAACCGGACACATGTGGGTAGCTTCGGTTAATTAATTATGTCGGATATCGGGTTCCGGCGAAACCCTCAAGGTTCGAACTCTAGGGTGCGCATGAAGATTATCTCCCTACCGATCCACGCCCCAAAACCTCGTCGTGATTCTAAGCTAGCATGATGAACAACACAAAGGACATGAGGTTTATACTGGTTCGGGGCACCGTTGTGGTGTAATACCCTAATCCAGTGTGTGGTGTGGTGGATTGCCTCTGGGGCTGACGATGAACAGTACAGAGGAAGAACAGCCTCGCGAGGGGTGTTCTTGAGCTGGTGCGGTGTTCTACCAGGGAAGGATTCGATCGGGTCTAGACGAGATGATCCTCTCTACTGTGGTGGCTATCTCTATATATAGATGCCCTGGTCCTCTTCCCAAATATTGAGCGGGAAGGGAGCCAACAACGGCCATTTTGAAGGGGGACAGCTAGTACAAGCTATCCTGACTAAAGTTGGTCTTTGACTGCCAAAGGCACTGGTGATGATGCCGTCTTGGGCTCCATGGTGATCTCCGTCCTGTCGCTCTGCCGGTCTTGGTCTCGTTGCACCGATATGGAAACCTTTGCCTGATGCCTTGGTACTCCGTGCCTGCGCTTGCCCCCTTTGCACCAAAGAGGAAACGAGGACACTGCACAGGCTGGCGCCCGCCTGGCGCCTGCCTGGTCTTGATCGTCGTGGCTTGCGTCATGAGCACCTCGCGAGGTACTCCTTGCCTTGATCTCTCCGCCTCCTCGCGAGGCTGCCTGGTGAGGCCGCCCCTGAGGAAGCCTTGTGTCGTCCGCCCCGCGAGGCTTGGCCCCTCGCGAGGGTCTTGAACCTGGGTTGATGAAGACGGGCCGTACTGGGCCACTGCTCGAGCCACGCTGCAGGCCGCAGGCAGGCAAGTCTGGGGACCCCCGTTCCCAGAACACCGACAGTAGCCCCCGGGCCCAAGGTGCGCTCGGACTTGGCTTAGCAGCGAAGCCAAAGGGCAAATGCGGAGCGCCGCGGGCCACAACAGCCTGCGGCCTTGGTCGCCGCATGGCGGTTGATTGGACGTGGGCGTCTCCGCTTCCCCCCCCCCCAATATCCGCCTGGCTAGGCGGCCACGAAGCTTTACACAGTTATTCCCTCCTCGCTGCCCGCGTGCTTCCTATTCCCCTTCCTTCCTCGAACCTCTGTTCCCACTTCCAATCTGACTTGAGCTCTGCCCCCTCCATCACTATGGCACTAACTAGCAAAGAGAAGGGGAAGAAGCCCGCGTCCTCATCCAGCTCATCTCCGGCAATCGAGCCCGCCGTCGGTCGATCGCTGGTGCTCAATCTGGAGGCCTTGGAGAAGATCCCCCCGCACTCGCCTCCAGCTTCAATGAGTGCGGAAGGATGATGGTTTGGCCTGCATCCCATGCCTCCATCGACAGGATTGTCACAGAGGTTCGATTCTCTGTCGACGCCCTGTGGGCTGGCCTGGTTCCTCCTTTCTCCGCCTTTTTAAATGCGGTGCTTTCCCATTATCAAATCCATATGATGCATCTTGATCCTCAATCTGTTACCCTTCTCGCTGTCTTCGCCTTTGTTTGTGAAGCCATGGTGGGCATTGCTCCTTCCATTGCACTCTTGCACCATTTCTTCTCCCTGCGCCTGACCGACCCATTGCAGTGCTCGGGGTGCGTGAGCTTCCAGGCCATGGCAGAGATGGCCGCCTCGGGGATTGATTTTAGCCTTTCACCTTCCATGAGTGGGTTCCAGACGCGGTAGCTGTATGTGGATGTCGGAGTGCCCAGCACCCTGCCCTCGCATCGGACATTGCTTGCTATCCCCAATCCGGGCTGGGGCCACGAGAGGCTTGTGAGCCCCCGGCTCTCCTTTGTTTGGCACCGACTGGAGAGGTTGAGGGAGCTCGGCGTGACTGCGCCCCAGGTGGTGAAGGAGTTCCTCCAATGTGGCATTGCTCCTCTCCAGCACCACCACCGGCCGATGTGGGCCCTGACTGGGTGTCAGGATCGCATGAGGCTCCAGGATACGGAGCTGGCGCCTGAAATGCTAAAGAAGGTGTTGGAGGTCTTGACAGGCGACCCCTCGCCGGGCGATATCTGGCACGGGGGCAGGCTCCTGTATTTCTGCTCGGACGGGGCTGAGTTTGCGAGACAGATGCCTCACTTCGACGAATGGGGGTTGCGCCCCGCCGGCCTCGTGGGCCCTCGCAGGAATCCCGTCGCCGTGGCTCCCCTCCCGGTCGTCAACACCGATCTTTCCCCAGGTGCTGGTGTAAGGAGGCAAGCATCGCTTGAAGCTGGAAGCTCTGGTGTCGCGGTGCCGACATCGCACGGGGCTCCCAAGGCATCACCCTCCGCAGCTTATGAAGCCTGCCCTGAGGCGGTTGTTGATGTGGAGACGTGACTTGCGACTCCCGAGGCTGGAGCCCCCGAGGCCTCGGCAGGTCATTAGGAAGCGGTGCTTGATCGCTCCTCACATCTTGGCGCCCCTGAGGTTGGCTGCCAGAGCGCTTCTTCATCCGCGCCTCGCACTGGCCCGCACGCTGAGCGCCTGGGTCGGTTCCGCATAGATTTCGACGCTCTCTGCAAGAGGAAAGAGTCTTTGAGTGGCAGCGAGCACCCCTACCGACCGTTGAAGCATAGGAAGTACTTCGCCATAGATGAGTAAGTACCTCATTTTTGTAATTCCTCAATCGCTGGTCCCTTTCCTAACTGTGGCCCTTCAGGATCCCTCCTGCCAAGCCTGCGGAGTGTGCCGAGAAGCAACCTCCTCCGGCCTCGCCTCCATCGCTGGCCTTGAGCGTCCCGAACTTGCGCACTGCTGATGTCTACTACACAACATTCTTCTTGTAGACGTTGTTGGCCCTCCAAGTGCAGAGGTTTGTAGGAGAGTAGCAAATTTCCCTCAAGTGGATGACCTAAGGTTTATCAATCCGTGGGAGGCATAGGATGAAGATGGTCTCTCTCAAACAGCCCTGCAACCAAATAACAAAGAGTCTCTTGTGTCCCCAACACACCCAATACAATGGTAAATTGTATAGGTGCACTAGTTCGGCGAAGAGATGGTGATACAAGTGCAATATGGATGGTAGATAAAGGTTTTTGTAATCTGAAAATATAAAAACAGCAAGGTAACTAATGATAAAAGTGAGCGTAAACGGTATTGCAATGGTAGGAAACAAGGCATAGGGTTCATACTTTCACTAGTGCGAGTTCTCTCAACAATAATAACATAATTGGATCATATAACTATCCCTCAACATGCAACAAAGAGTCACTCCAAAGCCACAAATAGCGGAGAACAAACGAAGAGATTATGGTAGGGTACGAAACCACCTCAAAGTTATCCTTTCTGTTCTATCTATGCAAGAGTCCGTAGTAAAATAACACGAAGCTATTCTTTTTGTTCAATCTATCATAGAGTTCATACTAGAATAACACCTTAAGACACAAATCAACCAAAACCCTAATGTCACCTAGATACTCCATTGTCACCTCAAGTATCCGTGGGCATGATTATATGATATGCATCACACAATCGCAGATTCATCTATTCAACCAACACAAAGTACTTCAAAGGGTGCCCCAAAGTTTCTACCGGAGAGTCAAGACGAAAACGTGTGCCAACCCCTATGCATAGGTTCAGGGGCGGAACCCGCAAGTTGATCACCAAAACATACATCAAGTGGATCACGTGATATCCCATTGTCACCACAGATAAGCACGGCAAGGCATACATCAAGTGTTCTCAAATCATTAAAGACTCAATCCGATAAGATAACTTCAAGAGGAAAACTCAATTCATCACAGGAGAGTAGAGGGGGAGAAACATCATAAGATCCAACTATAATAGCAAAGCTCGCGATACATCAAGATCGTGCCATAGAGAGAACACGAGAGAGAGAGAGAGAGATCAAACACATAGCTACTGGTACATACCCTCAGCCCCGAGGGTGAACTACTCCCTCCTCGTCATGGAGAGCGCCGGGATGATGAAGATGGCCACCGGTGAGGGATCCCCCCCTTCGGCAGGGTGCCGGAACGGGCTCCCGAGAGGTTTTTTGTGGCTACAGAGGCTTGCGGCGGCGTAACTCCCGATCTATCTTGTTCTTCAATGTTTTTAGGGTATATGGGAATATATAGGCGAAAGAAGTCGGTCGGGGGATGCTCGAGGGGCCCACGAGAGTGGAGGGCGCGCCTAGGGGGGTGGGCGCGCCCCCCTATCTCGTGGCTTCCTCGAAACTTCCCTGGCTTGTACTCCAAGCTCCCTGGATTGCTTCTGTTCCAAAAATAACGCTGCCGAAGGTTTCATTCCGTTTGGACTCCGTTTGATATTCCTTTTCTTCGAAACATTGAAATAGGCAAGAAAATAGCAATATGGGTTGGGCCTCCGGTTAATAGGTTAGTCCCAAAAGTAATATAAAAGTGTATAATAAAGCCCGTAATCATTCAAAACAGATAATAAAATAGCATGAATGCTTCGTAAGTTATAGATACGTTGGAGACGTATCAGCATCCCCAAGCTTAATTCTTGCTCGTCCTCGAGTAGGTAAATGATAAAAGAAAGAATTTATGAAGTGTGAATGCTAGAAGGTGCACAAGTTTGCTCAATGATAATTTCAATCACCTTTTCTAGCATGATTATATGTCATATAGTAGTTCATCTCATAAAACTTGTCACGATCAAGTAACAAGCAATTCACATGTTAAAGCATAGACCATAAACTTTCTTGAAAACTAGCAAACTTCATTCTTAGTCATCAAACAATTGCAATTCATCTTATTTTTTAGGAAGGGTCTATGTCAGAGCTTTGATTTAGCAAACTCTACATACTCAACTATCATATAGTCTTCTACAATTGCTAACACTCATGCAATACTTATGGTTATGGAGTTTTAATTGGACACTGAGAAAGATAGGGGCTTATAGTGTTGCCTCCCAACGTATTCACCTTTGGGTGATGTCAACAATAATAGTTCATGCTAACTTACATCCAATTGGATATATATATCAGGATCTTTCCAACACGTGGTGCTTGCCAAAGGATAAAATGAAAAAGGGAAAGGTGAAGATCACCTTGACTCTTGCATAAAAGTAAAAGACATAAAGTAAAAGATAGGCCCTTCGCAGAGGGAAGCAGAGGTTCTCATGCGCTTTTATGGTTGATGCACAAAATCTTAATGCAAAAGAACGTCACTTTATATTGCCACTTGTATATGGACCTTTATTATGCAGTCCGTCGCTTTTATTGCTTCCATAACAAGATCGTATAAAGCTTATTTTCTTCACACTAATAGATCATACATATTTAGAGAGCAATTTTTATTGCTTGCACCGATGACAACTTACTTGAAGGATCTTACTCAATCCATAGGTAGGTATGGTGGACTCTAATGGCAAAACTGGGTTTAAGGATATTTGGAAGCACAAGTAGTATCTCTACTTGGTGCAAGGAATTTTGGCTAGCATGAGGGGGAAAGGTAAGCTCAACATGTTTGAATGATTCATGACAATATACTTTAACTGAAATTTGAGAAAACATAACCCATTATGGTGTCTTCCTTGTCCAACATCAACTCTTTAGCATGTCATACTTAATGAGTGCTCATAATTATAAAATATGTCTAGGATAGTATATTTATATGTGAAATCTCTCTTCCTTCAATATTCTTTCATGAATTGTTAAAGTGACCAATACAATGCTTGCTAACCTTCAATAAATTCACAACCTCTACTTCTTAGATGTGAAGTTATTACTCCCCACGGGATAAGAAAATGAGACATATATATTTTCAGATTTATGACATTCAACTCATACAACCATTTACTCACAGGATATAAGTGAAGCACACGAGTAAATGACAAACTACTCCAAAAAGATATAAGTGAAGATCAATGAGTAGCTAAATTATGCAACTATGTGAAGACTCTCGCTCATTTAAGAATTTCAGATCTTGGTATCTTATTCAAACAGAAAGCAAAACAAAATGAAATGGCATTGCAAGGATAGCACAACTCATCTGAAGAAGCAAAAACTTAGGTTCAACCGATACTAACCGATAATTGTTGAAGAAGAAAGGCGGTATGCCTCACGGGGCATCCCCAAGCTTAGATGCTTGAGACTTCTTGAAATATTATCTTGGGGTGCCTTGGGCATCCCCAAGCTTGAACTTTTGTGTCTCCTTAATTCCTCTCATATCATGGTTTCTCTTTTTATCAAAAGCTTCATCCACATCAAACTCAACAAGAACTCATGAGATAGGTTAGTATGAACCAATGCAAAACCTTATCATTTTCTACTGTAACAAATCACTAAAATTATTATTCAACATTGCATACTAAATGTCTCTGCATATTTAATACTCCTATCCTCAAATAGAATCATTAAACAAGCAAACATATGCAAACAATGCAAACATAACAGCAATCTGCCAGAAAAGTATAGTCTGTAAAGAATGCAAGATTCATCATACTTCCCTAACTCCAAAAATTATGAGAAAAATACTAAGTTGTAGAAGATTTATCAGAGCTCATTATGCAAAAGGTTTTAACATTATACCATTCTCTGACTTTTCTAGGGAATTTTTTCAACAGCGGTAAACTTTCTGTTTTCAAACAGCAACATGTATACTGGCAAAATAAGCATGGTAAAGGCTATCCTTGACATTTTTATTGAAAATAAAGATGCAAAACATTATTCTAAATAACATCAAGCAAATACTAACACAAGAAAATGACGCTCCAAGCAAAACACATATCATGTGGTGAATAAAAATATAGCTCCAAGTAAAGTTACCGATGAACGAAGACGAAAGAGGGGATGCCATCCGGGGCATCCCCAAGCTTAGGCTCTTGGTTGTCCTTGAATATTACCTTGGGGTGCCTTGGGAATCCCCAAGCTTAGGCTCTTGCCACTCTTTATTCCATAGTCCATCGAATCTTTACCCAAAACTTGAAAACTTCACAACACAAAACTCAATAGAAAACTCGTAAGCTCCGTTAGTATAAGAAAATAAAACCACCACTTAGGTACTGTAATGAACTCATTCTAAATTCATATTGGTGTAATATATACTGTACCCCAACTTATCTATGGTTCATACCCTCCGATACTACTCATAGATTCATCAAAATAAGCAAACAACACATAGAAAACAGAATCTGTCAAAAACAGAACAGTCTGTAGTAATCTGTATCAAACGTATACTTATGGAACTCAAAAACTCCTACCAAATTAGGAAGTCCTAAGCAATTCGTGTACCAATCCAGAGCAAAAAGGATCATATCAAGAGAACGTATATGTGAATTAACAAAACTAATTTACTGGGTGCAAAAGTTTCTGATTTTTAGCAGGATCAACACAACTATCACCGCAAGCTATTCTAAAGGTCTTACTTAGCACTTTATTGAAACAAAAGCTATAAAACAAGATTACTACAATAGAATAATCATGTGTACACACAAAAACAGTAAGGGTAAATATTGGGTTGTCTCCCAACAAGCGCTTTTCTTTAATGCCTTTCTAGCTAGGCATGATGATGACAATGATGCTCACATAAAAGATAAGAATTGAAACATAATGGGAGCATCATGAAGCATATGACTAAAACATTTAAGTCTAACCCTCTTCCTATGCATAGGGATTTTGTGAGCAAACAACTTATGGGAACAATAATCAACTAGCATAGGAAAGTAAAACAAGCATAACTTTAAAACTTTAAGCACATAGAGAGGAAACTTGATATTATTGCAATTCCTACAAGCATATGTTCCTCCCTTATAATAATGTTCAGTAGCATCATGAATGAATTCAACAATATAACCAGCACCTAAAGCATTGTTTTCATGATCTACAAGCATAGAAAATTTACTACTCTCCACATAAGCAAAATTCTTCTCATGAATAGTAGTGGGAGCAAACTCAACAAAATAATTATCATGTGAGGCATAATCCAATTGAAAACCATGATGAAAAGTTTCATGGTTATCATTATTCCTAATAGCATACACGTCATCACAATAATCATCATAGATAGCAACTTTGTTCTCATAATCAATTGGAACCTCTTCAAAAATAATGGATTCATCACTAAATAAAGTCATGGCCTCTCCAAATCCACTTTCATAAATATAATCATCATAAATAGGAGGCATGATTTCATCATAATAAATATTCTCAACAAAACTTGGGGGACTAAACATATCATCTTCATCAAAAATAGCTTCCCCAAGCTTGTGGCTTTGCATATCATTAGCATCATGGATATTCAAAGAATTCATACTAACAACATTGCAATCATGCTCATCATACAAAGATCTAGTACCAAACATTTTAATGCATTCTTCTTCTAGAAATTGAGCACAATTTTCCTTTCCATCATACTCATGAAAGATATTAAAAAGATGAAGCATATGAGACAAACTCAAATCCATTTTTCTGTAGTTTTCTTTTATAAACTAAACTAGTGATGAAACAAGAAACAAAAAGATTTGATTGCAAGATCTAAAGATATACCTTCAAGCACTCACCTCCCTGGCAACAGCGCCAGAAAAGAGCTTGATGTCTACTACACAACCTTCTTCTTGTAGACGTTATTGGGCCTCCAAGTGCAGAGGTTTGTAGGACAGTAGCAAATTTCCCTCAAGTGGATGACCTAAGGTTTATCAATCCGTGAGAGGTGTAGGATGAAGATGTTCTCTCTCAAACAACCCTGCAACCAAATAACAAAGAGTCTTTGAGTGGCAGAGAGCGCCCCTGCCGACCGTTGAAGCATAGGAAGTACTTCGCCATAGATGAGTAAGTACCTCATTTTTGTAATTCCTCAATCGCTGGTCCCTTTCCTGACCGTGGCCCTTCAGGATCCCTCCTGCCAAGCCTGCGGAGTGTGCCGAGAAGCAACCTCCTCCGGCCTCGACTCCATCGCTGGCCTTGAGCGTCCCGAACTTGCGCGCTGCTGATGTCTACTACACAACATTCTTCTTGTAGACGTTGTTGTGCCTCCAAGTGCAGAGGTTTGTAGGACAGTAGAAAATTTCTCTCAAGTGGATGACCTAAGGTTTATCAATCCGTGGGAGGCGTAGGATGAAGATGGTCTCTCTCAAACAACCCTGCAACCAAATAACAAAGAGTCTCTTGTGTCCCCAACACACCCAATACAATGGTAAATTGTATAGGTGCACTAGTTCGGCGAAGAGATGGTGATACAAGTGCAATATGGATGGTAGATAAAGGTTTTTGTAATCTGTAAATATAAAAACAGCAAGGTAAGTAATGATAAAAGTGAGCGTAAACGGTATTGCAATGGTAGGAAACAAGGCATAGGGTTCATACTTTCACTAGTGCAAGTTCTCTCAACAATAATAACATAATTGGATCATATAACTATTCCTCAACATGCAACAAAGAGTCACTCCAAAGCCACAAATAGCGGAGAACAAACGAAGAGATTATGGTAGGGTACGAAACCACCTCAAAGTTATCCTTTCTGTTCTATCTATTCAAGAGTCCGTAGTAAAATAACACAAAGCTATTCTTTCCATTCAATCTATCATAGGGTTCATACTAAAATAACACCTTAAGACACAAATCAACCAAAACCCTAATGTCACGTAGATACTCCATTGTCACCTCAAGTATCCGTGGGCATGATTATACGATATGCATCACACAATCGTAGATTCATCTATTCAACCAACACAAAGTACTTCAAAGAGTGCCCCAAAGTTTCTACCGGAGAGTCAATAAGAAAACGTGTGCCAACCCCTATGCATAGGTTCAGGGGCGGAACCCGCAAGTTGATCACCAAAACATACATCAAGTGGATCACGTGATATCCCATTGTCACCACAGATAAGCACGGCAAGGCATACATCAAGTGTTCTCAAATCATTAGAGACTAAATCCGATAAGATAACTTCAAGAGGAAAACTCAATTCATCGCAAGAGAGTAGAGGGGGAGAAACATCATAAGATCCAACTATAATAGCAAAGCTCGCGATACATCAAGATCATGCCATAGAGAGAACACGAGAGAGAGAGAGAGATCAAACACATAGCTACTGGTACA
The DNA here is from genome assembly GCF_002162155.2 of Triticum dicoccoides. Lineage (NCBI taxonomy): Eukaryota > Viridiplantae > Streptophyta > Magnoliopsida > Poales > Poaceae > Triticum > Triticum dicoccoides. Next base: position 87,515,776 of record NC_041387.1, on the reverse strand, counting down.
TGCCCTCAGCCCCGAGGGTGAACTACTCCCTCCTCGTCATGGAGAGCGCCGGGATGATGAAGATGGCCACCGGTGAGGGATCCCCCCTCCGCAAGGTGCCGAAACGGGCTCCTGAGAGGTTTTTGGTGGCTACAGAGGCTTGTGGCGGCGGAACTCCCGATCTATCTTGTTCTTCAATGTTTTTAGGGTATATGGGAATATATGGGCGAAAGAAGTCGGTCGGGGGACGCTCGAGGGGCCCACGAGAGTGGAGGGCGCGCCCAGGGGGGTGGGCGTGCCCCCCTATCTCGTGGCTTCCTTGAAACTTCCCTGGCTTGTACTCCAAGCTCCCTGGATTGCTTCTGTTCCAAAAATAACGCTGCCGAAGGATTCATTCCGTTTGGACTCCGTTTGATATTCCTTTTCTTCGAAACATTGAAATAGGCAAGAAAACAACAATATGGGCTGGGCCTCCGGTTAATAGGTTAGTCCCAAAAGTAATATAAAAGTGTATAATAAAGCCCGTAATCATTCAAAACAGATAATAAAATAGCATGAATGCTTCATAAATAATAGATACGTTGGAGACGTATCAGCATCCCCAAGCATAATTCCTGCTCGTCCTCGAGTAGGTAAATGATAAAAGAAAGAATTTATGAAGTGTGAATGCTAGAAGGTGCACAAGTTTGATCAATGATAATTTCAATCACCTTTTCTAGCATGACTATATGTCATAACAGTAGTTCATCTCATTAAACTTGTCACGATCAAGTAACAAGCAATTCACATGTTAAAGCATAGACCATAAACTTTCTTAAAAACTAGCAAACTTCATTCTTAGTCATCAAACAATTGCAATTCATCTTATTTTTCAGGAAGGGTCTATGTCAGAGCTTTGATTTAGCAAACTCCACATACTCAACTATTATATAGTCTTCTACAATTGCTAAAACTCATGCAATACTTATGGTTATGGAGTTTTAATTGGACACTGAGAAAGATAGGGGCTTATAGTGTTGCCTCCCAACGTATTCACCTTTGGGTGATGTCAACAATAATAGTTCATGCTAACTTACATCCAATTGGATATATATATCAGGATCTTTCCAACACGAGGTGCTTGCCAAAGGATAAAATGAAAAAGGGAAAGGTGAAGATCACCCTGACTCTTGCATAAAAGTAAAAGACATAAAGTAAAAGATAGGCCCTTCGCAGAGGGAAGCAGAGGTTCTCATGCGCTTTTATGGTTGGATGCACAAAATCTTAATGCAAAAGAACGTCACTTTATATTGCCACTTGTATATGGACCTTTATTATGCAGTCCGTCGCTTTTATTGCTTCCATAACAATATCGTATAAAGCTTATTTTCTTCACACTAATAGATCATACATATTTAGAGAGCAATTTTTATTGCTTGCACCGATGACAACTTACTTGAAGGATCTTACTCAATCCATAGGTAGGTATGGTGGACTCTCATGGCAAAGCTGGGTTTAAGGATATTTGGAAGCACAAGTAGTATCTCTACTTGGTGCAAGGAATTTTGGCTAGCATGAGGGGGAAAGGCAAACTCAACATGTTTGAATGATTCATGACAATATACTTTAACTGAGATTTGAGAAAACATAACCCATTACGTTGTCTTCCTTGTCCAACATCAACTCTTTAGCATGTCATACTTAATGAGTGCTCACAATTATAAAAGATGTCTAGGATAGTATATTTATATGTGAAATCTCTCTTCCTTCAATATTCTTTCATGAATTGTTAAAGTGACCAATACAATGCTTGCTAACCTTCAATAAATTCACAACCTCTACTTCTTAGATGTGAAGTTATTACTCCCCACGGGATAAGAAAATGAGACATATATATTTTCAGATTTATGACATTCAACTCATACAACCATTTACTCACAGGATATAAGTGAAGCACACGAGTAACTGACAAACTACTCCAAAACGATATAAGTGAAGATCAATGAGTAGCTAAATTATGTAACTATGTGAAGACTCTCGCTCATTTAAGAATTTCAGATCTTGGTATATTATTCAAACAGCAAGCAAAACAAAATGAAATTGCATTGCAATGATAGCACAACTCATGTGACGAAGCAAAAACTTAGGTTCAACTGATACTAAGCGATAATTGTTGAAGAAGAAATGCGGGATGCCTAACGGGGCATCCCCAAGCTTAGATGCTTGAGACTTCTTGAAATATTATCTTGGGGTGCCTTGGGCATCCCCAAGCTTGAACTTTTGTGTCTCCTTAATTACTCTCATATCATGGTTTCTCTTTTTATCAAAAGCTTCATCCACATCAAACTCAACAAGAACTCGTGAGATAGGTTAGTATGAACCAATGCAAAACCTTATCATTTTCTACTGTAACAAATCACTAAAATTATTATTCAGCATTGCATACTAAATGTCTCTGCATATTTAATACTCCTATCCTCAAATAGAATCAATAAACAAGCAAACATATGCAAACAATGCAAACATAATAGCAATCTGCCAGAACAGTATAGTCTGTAAAGAATGCAAGATTCGTCATACTTCCCTAACTCCAAAAATTATGAGAAAAATACTACGCTGTAGAAGATTTATCAGATCTCATTATGCAACAAGTTTCAACATTATACCATTCTCTGACTTTTCTAGGGAATTTTTTCAACAGCGGTAAACTTTCTGTTTTCAAACAGCAACATGTATACTAGCAAAATAAGCACGGTAAAGGCTATCCTTGACATTTTTATTGAAAATAAAGATGCAAAACATTATTATAAATAACAGCAAGCAAATACTAACACAAGAAAATGACGCTCCAAGCAAAACACATATCATGTGGTGAATAAAAATATAGCTCCAAGTAAAGTTACCGATGAACGAAGACGAAAGAGGGGATGCCATCCGGGGCATACCCAAGCTTAGGATCTTGGTTGTCCTTGAATATTACCTTGGGGTGCCTTGGGAATCCCCAAGCTTAGGCTCTTGCCACTCTTTATTCCATAGTCCATCGAATCTTTACCCAAAACTTGAAAACTTCACAACACAAAACTCAACAGAATACTCGTAAGCTCCGTTAGTATAAGAAAATAAAACCACCACTTAGGTACTATAATGAACTCATTTTGAATTCATATTGGTGTAATATATACTGTACTCCAACTTATCTATGGTTCATACCCTCCGATACTACTCATAGATTCATCAAAATAAGCAAACAACACATAGAAAACAGAATCTGTCAAAAACAGAACAGTCTGTAGTAATCTGTATCAAACGTGTACTTATGGAACTCCAAAATTCTACCAAATTAGGAAGTCCTAAGCAATTCATGTACCAATCCAGAGCAAAAAGAATCAGATCAAGAGAATGGGCTCCCGAGAGGTTTTTGGTGGCTACAGAGGCTTGCGGCGGCGGAACTCCCGATCTATCTTGTTCTTCAATGTTTTTAGGGTGTATGGGAATATATAGGCGAAAGAAGTCGGTCAGGGACGCTCGAGGGGCCCACGAGAGTGGAGGGCGCGCCGAGGGGGGTGGGTGGACCCCCCTATCTCGTGGCTTCCTTGAAACTTCCCTGGCTTGTACTCGAAGCTCCCTTGATTGCTTCTGTTCCAAAAATAACGCTGTCGAAGGTTTCATTCCGTTTGGACTGCTTTTGATATTCCTTTTCTTCAAAACACTGAAATAGGCAAGAAAACAGCAATATGGGTTGGGCCTCCAGTTAATAGGTTAGTCCCAAAAGTAATATAAAAGTGTATAATAAAGCCCGTAATCATTCAAAACAGATAATAAAATAGCATGAATGCTTCATAAATTATAGATACGTTGGAGACGTATCAGCTGCCCCTGATGCGAGTTCGGCCGGAGAAGTAAGTCGGCTCGCATGGTGCCTCGAGCATGTGCCCTTGCCGCCTTTCCTTCGCGACCTTGCCCAGGGCATGATCAGCCTACCCCGGGCTCCTCCTCTGATCATGGACGGCGAATGGTTGAAGTCGGTCCTTGACTCTTCTTCTGAGGATGGACATGCGCCGGCCTGGGCCCCTCGCGGAGCCTGCCCGACGATTATGGGGGTGCCAGCCCCCAGCCCCCTGCCGAGAGGGGGCAAACCGCTTCAGGGCCCTCCGCCTACGCCGACGGCGGAGGACAATATTGACGACGTTCTCAGGCGAGCGCGGGAGCACAACGTCGTTCTCCAAGAGTTCCTCCGGAAAGCGATGGGCGCGATTGGCCAGCTCGGTGGAGAGCTCACGGATGTGGATGCGTGTCTTGAAGCTGAAGGCCTGCGGCTGGTTGAGGAGTGGCGCAAGCTGAAGGTGGCAGTAAACCTTGCGCGTCATCAATGCAAGCTTGACAACGTGAAGGCCGAAGCATCCCTCGTGGCCTCGCGAAAGGCCTGCTCCTGAGCTATTGAGGAGGCTCAGGAAGCAGACCAACGGCGCGAGATCACGGAGAAATGCGTGTGGGAGCTCCAAGCCTGGAGCACTTCCTTGGAGCAGCAAGTGGAGCTACGCCAGGCCGCCCTTGCGTCGCTGAAGGGGATACCCATCGAGGAGGAGGAGCTCCAGAGGCGTGAGGAAGCACTGACGCTGGAGGCCGACGAGCGGAATCTCGACCTTGAGTGGTTGGAGACGAGGGAGCACCAGGTTACCCAGGCGGAGGACGACGTTGGCGCGTGGGAGGCCCGAATCCAAGAAGAGGTCGACCGCCGTGTGGCGGAAGTTCGCGTGGGTCTTGTGCGCGAGTACGACAAGAAGCTGGAGTTGATTGAAGCTGAGGCTGCAAGTAGGACTGCCGCCCTCAGGTCCAAGCTGACCGAAGCAATGCAGTGTGCGAAGGCTACAGCAGCTGCCCTGGTCTTGGTGCAGACTGAGTTGGCCTCCTCCCGCGCCGAGCTGCTTCTTCTTCAACAGAGGGTTGACGATGCTGAGTCCATTGCGTGGTAGAACAGAGAAGAAATTCTCTAGCGGCAGACGCTGGAGCATATGCATGGCCCCATGCTTCAAGCGCTCAAGGATAGGGCCAACGCGGACTTGGGCAATATCTGCGATGCGAACGCTCTGCAACCCCATGTGACCAACTATGCCGGTCATCTCCAGTTCTTCACTGACATGGTGACGCATCTAGAGAATCGCTCTGAGAGAGCTCGCCAACTTGTCGAGGAGAGGAACCGCAGCCTGCTCGGGCGTGCATTCTCCCGTGTCTTCAGCCATCTTCAGGATAGAGATCCTCACTTCGACTTCGATGCCGTCATTGCTCCGGTGCCCGTGGCCATTCGAGGCGACCTGGCGCGGTGGGTGGATGACAACGTGGATGCACTTGTCAGGGCCTTCGCTTCTGATGATGACGGGGTGGAAGTTGCTACGGATGAAGGTGATGTGGTGAATGGCGGCGAAGATGGCGTCGATTACAGCGATGGCGATGCCAGTGACAGTGACAACGGCGCCAGTGATGCCTCCGGAGGCGACCAAGAGGATGCGGTGAGCGATATGTCTGATTGATCCTGTATCCCCCTGCTATTTATCCTGCGTAGAAAAAGCTCGGGTGCGGACCTAAAGGTTGTAAGAGCATTTTGGGAGGGGAAGCCCCTCATGTAAAAAGGATTGTTGTCCACATGTTTTTAGGAACGACGCCGAATGCGCGCCCGCGTGATGTTACGGGCCCTGCGATGGGTTAATTACGGTGGTTTACCTTTAGCCCGGGCGAGCCTTGGGTAGGCTTGCGAGGCTGTGATTCTTCGAGGGTCCTCTGGGGGGACCTGCTGACCATGTGGTGAGAGCCTCGCGAGAGCGAGTGCCGGCCGCGGGATGGCAGGCGCGCGTGAGCTGAGCCCAGCCCCGCCCGCGGGAGGCTCGCGGGGGAGGAAGGCAGCTGGTGCAAACTCCGGACCAGGGCAGAAACCAGAATGCAAGAAAACACACGAACGAGACAAGACACCCCTCCCCACACATACGCAAATGCAAATTGAACTTCAACTTAAATTCGAAGCAAGGAAGCTCGACCACATAAAGGGAGGTAAAAAGCAAAAGGCCGCGTTCACACCTAGTCTAGTCTTCGACGTCTTCTCTCCAGCGTGGAGCTAAGTGCTACCACTGGGCGTGGGAGGGAGCCCCCGAGGCCCAAGGGAGGCTCTCCGGAGACTCCGGGACGTGTATAGCCCCAACTCATTATTACGTGAGAGTGTCACGGGCGGCGAGCTTCATAGGCACTGGGCCTTCTTCATAGGTATCGGCCTTTCTTCATATCACCAGACGAGGGCCCCGCCTTGCGCCACACTCGACCACCATTTATGGCGACCAGAAACCAAGGACGACGCCAATGGGGTAAAGGGGACGCCAGCGGTTCCCCCGACGACCATGGCTCCTCTGCCGGGGGCAGGCTTTGCAGCACCTCCCCAGCAGAGGGCCTACCTCCGGGAAACACCTTGCTCCGTGCGTCGCGGGGAGGGGCCTGGCTCCCGGCCCCTCTCCTGCAGCCCCCAGTGCGCCCCTCCTAGCGGAAGGGAGGCTGCTGAGCTGGGGCAGCCTTCTGCTGCAGTGACTTGAACTTCTTGCGACCCGGGGTTAGCATAAGCTTGCTCCTGAGGAATTAGCAGTACCCGATAGCTGCTGCCGCCAGCGCGGTTGGTGAGGCTTCCTTGAGGCTCCTGAAAAGGTTCGGCTTCTGGCATCTCTTCCTCCCAGCCTGGCCCGAGGAACGAGCCATGGTCGTCTTCCAGTGCGTATTCCCGATCCACCATGTGGGGTACGTAAGCCTCCGAGGTCGCGGCCCCGAAGGCTTCGCTGTAGTGCCCCACACTCCACGCGGCTTGACTCGGAGCATTGTCTTGGGGGTGATAGGGCGGCGGCCCACCAGGGCCGTAGGCGGCGATGCGCATGCCCTCGCTCACCGGGGGTGGTGCTAGTGCAACTTGACACCCTGCGCTGATGGTTGAGCTGGTGTTGATGAAGCCTTGGGGTATGCCTGAGGGCGCACGGGCGCGGATGGGCATGCCGTATGATCCGCCCGGGGCCTGGGGTGGAAGCTGGACGCAGAAAGGAGGCTCCCTTGAAGCTGCGGCATCCAGGAGCTCGGCGACGTGCTCCAGCAGCATGTCATGGCCGCTCTCCTACAGCCTGCACCATAGCAGTTCCCGAGCCACCGTGAGCGCGGCCTTCATGTTCGCTTGTTCCCGCCGGGTGTGCGGCAGTGTGGCTGCGGCGTGGTTTGAGGCCCTTGCTGCTGATCGTACCTGCCGCGGAGTGAGGGCAGGCGACGCTTGACCGCGTCGCCCGAGCCCCGCAGTGTTCTGCGGAGCGCGGGCTGCCTGAGGCGCGGGGTTGAGGTCACCTTGGGCAGGCGGCGCGGCATGGGCGGGCCATGCCGCCCAGCGGTCGGTGTTGGCCATCGGGGCGCTGGACATGGATGCGACGAAGTAGTGGAACGCAGATCAGTGGAAAGAGGATTTCGGCGCACCCCTACCTGGCACGCCAAATGTCGGATATCGGGTTCCGGCAAAACCCTCAAGGTTCGAACTCTGGGGTGCGCACGAAGATCTTCTCCCTACCAATCCACGCCCCAAAACCTCGCCGCGATTCTAAGCTAGCACGATGAACAACAAAAGGGACACGAGGTTTATACTGGTTCGGGCCACCGTTGTGGTGTAATACCCTAATCTAGTGTGTGGTGTGGTGGATTGCCTCTGGTGCTGATGATGAACAATACAGAGGAAGAACAGCCTCACGAGGGGTGTTCTTGAGCTGGTGCGGTGTTCTACCAGGGAAGGATTCGATCGAGTCTAGACAAGATGATCCTCTCTATTGTGGTGGCTATCTCTATATATAGAGGCCCTGGTCCTCTTCCCAAATATTGAGCGGGAAGGGAGCCAACAACGGCCATTTTGAAGGGGGACAGCTAGTACAAGCTATCCTGACTAAAGTTAGTCTTCGACTGCCAAAGACACTGGTGATGACACCGTCTTGGGCTCCATGGTGATCTCCGTCCTGCCGCTCTGCGGGTCTTGGTCTCGTTGCACCAATATGGAAACATTTCCATGATGCCTCGGTACTCTCCGCCTGCGCTTGCCCCCTTTGCACCAAAGAGGAAACGAGGACACTGCGCAGGCTGGCACCCGCCTGGTCTTGATCGTCGTGGCTTGCATCACGAGCACCTCGCGAGGTACTCCTTGCCTTGATCTCTCCGCCTCCTTGCGAGCCTGCCTGGTGAGGCCGCCCCTGAGGAAGCCTTGTGTTGTCCGCCCCGTGAGGCTTGGCCCCTTGCGAGGGTCTTGAACCTGGGTTGATGAAGATGGGCCGTACTGGGCTACTGCTCGAGCCACGCTGCAGGCCGCAGGCAGGCAAGTCTGGGGACCCCCGTTCCCAGAACGCCGACAAATTATACCTCCAGTGCACCCCTTTTTAGTTGAAGAATGTATGAAATGTAATGACATTCGAGATGTTTATATGAAATCCGACCGTGTATGAATGAATTTATTTCGATTAGTTTGAATTATTGTATAACTGGCATTGGATGAACATGCAAAACAATATGTACTAGCATTATTCCCAGGGTGATCACCTCATTTGTAGCAGTTTCACATGTACTCCCTCTGGTCCTTTCTAGTCTGCACACAAGTTTCGTCTGCAGTCAAAGTATCTCTACTTTGACCAATCTTATAGAAAAAAGTATGCACTTTCACAATGTGCGAAGTAAAAAGGAACAAAAGGAGTACAAAGAGTTTGAGCAGCTTTTTAGCGTTCCTGTTCATTGCAATCAAACACACAGGCCTGGCAATTCATAGAGAACATTCAAAAGAATCAATGATTATGCATCTCAGCAATTCACATGTTAGAGCCAATATTTACTTCACAACTAAAGAATAAAGAAAGAAATGATCGACGCTGCTGACAGCAAAGGGCGTCCCATTCGAAAATATCAAACGCATGTCTTCTTGCTAAAATCAATGAGCAAAATTTGACAAGGTTGTCCCATTCCAAAATATCAAATGCCCACGATTGTGGAATGGGCAGGGTTTGCCATCAGTTTGCACATTGACATGGCACCTCGTGCTAAATAAACCAGCTGTTCTTTTTGTGCAGTTCCACCAAAATCAACCAAATTTGCGGTAGCTTGTATGATTTCACCCTTATATGTTGCAACGCCTTGAACTTATCGGCGCCTCCTTTCTTGTGGTGGAAATGAATGATTTGATGTATTCATGAACATTTTGTGTAGTTCCCATTGAAATCAAGCTAAGCACCCCTGTTTGCACAAATACAAAAAAAGTGATTAGTATAAAGCAAACTGTACAATGAATTGACAGTTTAAACAGGCACCTATGTGGTCCATGTAGAGCACACTTTTAGAAAAATGGAACTCACCGGAAAGAATCCTAGAACAACATTGTACTCGCGCATCACAACAAGAAAATGGAGATTTGTCAGTCCTTCTGAGCTGAAGTTAGTTTGGTCTTGTGGGGAGTAATGTAACCATCCTTCAACTGCTCCTTCTGATGAGAAGATAGACAAGGCTTCTTCATCCTGGCATAATTGGAACTAGTCACTTCACGTACTCCATATTCTTCTTCAGAGGAGGATGATCCTATTGTGCAAAGACAAGAGGACAACTAAATGCTAGCATCCCTATTTGCTCGAAAAAAGGAAAGGAAATATTTAAAACAACATAGATGAAGCACTTCTAAAGGACAATACCACTTTTTCATGACAGTATCTAAACAGTAGCACAACACCAATAGAGATGACAAAGCTCAATCATATGGATGAAATCAGTGGGTGAGTACCAACCTTTGCCAGGAGGCTTATTGTGTAGAGCATACAGATCAAGCACTTCTCCGGAACCATCTGTTGCTATCTACTGTGGTGGCCATGCTTACTATATACTCCTCGATTAGTTTAATGTTTCCAACATCTTCTTGTGCAGTTCCACTAAAATATATGGTATCTTCAAAGAAGATCCCTGTTTGCACAAGTAGAGATAATTACGTATTACATTAAGAGTGGCATCAAATCAGTGGCAAAACAATTGCTTGTTCCAGCCATAGCAATAAATTAAGATGCAGAACTATATCATTACTTGTGTCATCACAGTTCTAGTGCTTCATTATAGCACCGGGAGTTAATTTTTGTTTTTCTTTCGCTTGTTCTTCCCCTTCATCACTTGGTTCAATAACAGACAAGCTTCGCCTTCAATGTAAGATTTGGCATGTCAATTAGGGAGCACAAGTATAGCACTAAACAATGGCATTATTTTTCTGATGAAAGTGGCAAAATACAGGCTAACAATTGTGAAATATCCTTATCTTACCTCAATGGGATATTACGGTGCACATACAGATTGGAAGTCTTGTCTCCATTTGTGCAGTTCACTAAAATCAAGCAACATTACCGTACAAGTAGCACAACATATGAAAGCACACTGCAGAATCATGTGAAAGAAGGCTAGTACTGACCTCTCATGACGCGGAATTCAAACAACTCACGAGAAGAAGATCTGAACCAAATTTGCCAACACGGATAGGAAGTAAGATCTCCTCTTGTGCAGTTACACTAAGATCAAGCAATCAAGCAACATTGTCGGTGTGACATTTTGGTTGAACTGCACAAAACACTCTTAAAACAAAAGTGTTTTGTGCAGTGCAACAAAAGGTCACAACGGCAACAAGTTGAAGTAGATAACCCTGTTTACACAGAGGTGCAAAGGAAACAACTAGTGGTCAATAACGGTGGATGACACAGAAGCCAACAAAAAGAAGCATCTACCTTATCCAAATGGGAAAGAAAGCAAGAAAGTAGCATTTCTCAAACGGTGGCATTGATCAATATTAACATAGAGATTATATTAACAATAAAATTTGTTAAACATGTAATTTGCTTTTAACTGTGGCATTGCATCAATTTTCCAGCGGCATTATTAGAGGGTGTTTGTTTACAGGGACATTTTGGTGTAGGGACTAAAAAAACTCCGTGTCAGTCCCATCTAAACCAAACATGAGGGGCTTTTAGGGACTAAAAGTGGGCATTTGGGACTAAAGAAAGAAGGCCCCGAGGGAGAGTCTTTTGGGGACTTTTTCCAACAGTTGCCCCTACCATGCATCGCAACTTGTCTCTATTAGTTCATTACTAGGGGTAACATGGTTAGCATGTCATTTAATAACCTCTAGTCCATGTTTAGTCCCTGGAACTAAGCAGGTAGGGACTAGGGAGTTTTTAACCAAACAGGGCCTTAGATTAACAAAAGCTAAAGAGTTGCACAGGATAGTGGATGCACCAGCACCATGTGCATCTACTGATGTATTGGGGTGATGCACAGTATGTTGCAACAAAGAACAAACAACAAAGGAGCATATTTGTGTTGGTCCTAGTTTTTTTTATCTTTAGACACCTTTCCCTATGTGAGCGCAGCAAATCTAGTCCTGCTCAAACTCTACAGCCTTGTCCCCCAAAACAAAAGATCAGTTTGTTACAGATGTGCGTACTGCATTTGTCATTGTTTTCCCTTTTCGACCAACGTAGGTGATGGATAGCCAGTCTATACTAGTACTTTCCCCCCTTCCTTTCCTCTTTGAACCACGTCCTAGATTTATGCTATACAACTTTCCCCACTACTTTCCCCCATTCATTTCCTCTTTGAACCACGTCTTATATTCATGCGATACAACTTTCCCCACTACTTTCCCCCTTCCTTTCCTTTTTGAACCACGTCCTAGATTCATGCTATACAACTTTTCCCACTACTTTCCCCCATTCTTTTCCTCTTTGAACCACGTCCTAGATTCATGGTATACAACTTTCCCCACTACTTTCTTGTTTGATCCAACACCTAGATTCGAGTGCAGAAGCGGGAAAAGCCCACATGCAGCTAGAGCAATGCATGTGGAATAAGTAAATTATACCTTAAGGTTCTTGGGGTGTGGTTCGGTGGGCGACCGGAGGCCGTTCGGCCCACACTATGTACGGAGGCGAAGAAGAAGGGGTCGGAGGCCCTCCCGTGCCGTTGCTGGGTGAAAGTGAATAGCTACGCCGGTAGTGGATTCCTCCCTTGCCGACGGCGACATCGTTAAGCCTCCTTACCTTCCCGGTGGATGGATCCTGCTGGCTCTTTGACCAGCAGTGAGGGGAGAGAGAGAGGCCAACGAAGTCTTGTTTAGATCTGGAGAGGGTGAGAGAGTGTGAAGAGAGCAACTACAAGCGCTGAGAGAGGGAGGCCAACAAAGTCTTGTTTAGATCTGGAGAGGGTGAGAGAGTGTGAAGAGAGCAACTACAAGCGCTGAGGCTCCCGCGTGTATATATATACTGGAGAGAGAGTGTGAAGAGTGCAAACCCTAGAAAACAAGCGCCGAGGCTGCAGCTTATACGTGATGAGGTGATTATACGGTCACTACGAGATTGTATAGCTCCGTATCCATCCATTTTGACCAGTCAAAGAATCCTCCTGGCATGAATTATGCTCAAGTGTAGTTATCGAACCCGAGACCTCAAGTTTGATGAGCGAACAGGCTAACCAGCTACACAACCCTCCCGTTATGTTCAACGAGAGGAAAATAACCTTTTATACATTCCTACATTTGTGTGACAAGCATGCCATGTTTTTTTTTGTGTGGGAGTCATTGGGATTTAAATCATAATTGTATCATGTGGCTTTGGTGGTAAGACTATCCACAGTGGTGCAGAAATAATGCAGCCTTAGTCACCTTACCTCTCTCCACGTAGTACGTTGGGTCCCACCAGTCAGAGGGTGAAACAAACAAATTAATAAGGAAAATTAAAAGCGCCAGCGGTGTATCTTACCTCACACATCTCGCTACTACTCGGGAACACTGTCCAATTGATCCCTCTGTTCACTCACGTACTATTTTAAGTGAATCCTTATTATAACATGCACACAATTTTGGGCACTTGTATTCAACCTAAGTCAGTGTGCCACTGATACGTCTCCAACGTATCTATAGTTTATGAAGTATTCATGCTATTATATTACCCATCTATGGTGTTTTATATGCATTTATATATCATTTTATATGATTTTTGGGACTAACCTATTGACCTAGAGCCCAGTGCCAGTTTCTGTTTTCTCATTGTTTTTGTGTTTTTCACAAAAGGGATACCAAACAGAGTCCAAATGACGTGCCAATTTTTGAGGATTTTTTATGGACCAAAAGAAGACCACGAAGCATAGGAGTTGGGCCAGAAGAGCTTCGGGCTGCCCACGAGAGTGCCCCCCCTAGGGCGCGCCCCCTATCTCTTGGACAGCCCGAAGACCCCCCTGATGTGAAACCAACGCCAATAATTCCTATAAATACTAAAACTTTCAGGAATTAACCTAGATCGGAAGTTCCGCCGCCACAAGCCTCTGTAGCCATGAGAAATCAATCTAGGCCCTCTCTGGCACCCTGCCGGAGGGGACCATCATCACGGGAGGCCATGGAGGAGGATCTCGGAGGGGCCATCATCTCCATGAAGGCCAAGGACCAGAGGGGGAAAGCCATGGAGGAGGAAGCACAAGGGGGAGAAACTCTCCTCCTCTCTCTTGGTGGCACCGGAGTGCCATCGAGAGGGGAATCATCGTCGCGGTGATTGTCTTCATCAACATCACCATCCTCATCTCTTTTACACGGTCCACTCTCCCGCACCCCGCTGTAATCCCTACTTGAACATGGTGCTTTATGCTACATATTATGATCCAATGATGTGTTGCCATCTTATGATGTTTTGAGTAGATATCTTTTGTCCTTGAGTTGATTAATGATCTAGATTGGTACGAGTTGTATGTTTTATTTTGGTCCTGTCCTATGGTGCCCTCCGTGTTGCGCAAGCGTGAGGGATTCCCTCTGTAGGGTGTTGCAATACGTTCATGGTTCGCTTATAGTGGGTTGCTAGAGTGACAGAAGCTTAAACCCGAGTAAGGGGGTTGTTGCGTATGGGATAAAAGGGGACTTGATGCTTTAATGCTATCGTTGGGTTTTACCTTAATGAATCTTTTAGTATTTGCAGATGCTTGCTTGAGTTTCCAATCATAAGAGCATATGATCCAAGTAGGAAAAGTATGCTAGTTTATGCCTCTCCCTCATATGAAATTGCAATGACGACTATCGATTTTGTTAACAATTGCTTAGGAAAATTCCACACACCGATCCACCATTATTCCACACTCGCTACTTATATTATTTAGTATTATATTCTAACTTTATGATGACATCACCTACTTTTATATTTTAGCTCTCCAATATCATGCAAAGTTATCCTATTTATACCCACAACATAGTTTTATTTCTTGTTTCTAGTTGGAAGCAAACGTTCGGTGCACGTAGAGTCGTATCAGTGGCAGATAGGGCTTGAGAGAATATTGATCTTACCTTTAGCTCCTTGTGGGTTCGACACTCCATACTTATCACTTCCACCTTTGGGAATTGCTACGATGATTTCCTGCACTTGGGGATTATCAAGCTCTTTTCTGGCGCCGTTGTCGGGGAGCAATAGCGTGGGGTTGTTATTTTTGTGTGTGCTTGTTTGCTTTCTTTACTTAGTAGATTTTGTTTTTCCTTTTTGTTTCTGTTTAGTTGTGGGTGAAAAATACAAAAAAAATTAAAAAGAATGAAAATACCAAAAAATATTTACTTGCCTCTCTTGCCTAAAAAAGTTTTTCAAAAAGAGAAGTGACTGGAAAGTTATGCATTGAAGAAGTGGGCGTCGACCTTGAGCACTTGTGTTCATGCTCACGGAAACAATGCAGAATTTTTCATGGAAGTTTCTCTGTAAATAATTATCCCCTTGTATATAACCATTGTATTATAAAAATAATGTGCCAAGCTTTGGTTGTAGGATGATAAAATAGCTTGCTTACTATGTGCAGAACAAAAACAGAAACTTTGGCTGTAGTGCATGAATTTACATTTTTACTGGAAAGTAAAATGGGTCTGAAACTTTTTGCACATTACTTCTATACAAATTTTTCAAAATTTCAATTTTATTTCATAATTTTTGGAGTTACAGAAGTTTACTAAACTTCCAGATTACTACAGATTGTCCTGTTCTTAACAGATTCTGTTTTTCGTGTGTTGTTTGCTTATTTTGATGCATCTATGGCTAGCATCGGGGGGTATGAACCATAGAGAAGTTGGAATACAGTAGATTTAACACCAATATAAGCAAAGAATGAGTTAATTACAGTACCTTAAAGTGGTAGTTTGCTTTATTACACTAACGGATCTCACAAAGTTTTTGTTTAAGTTTTTGTGAATGAAGTGTTTGAAGAACGAGGAGTTACCGATGTGAGAAGAATAAAGAGTTCAAGCTTGGGGATTCCCAAGGCACCCCAAGTAAATATTTCAAAGGATACTCAAGCATCTAAGCTTGGGGGTGCCCCGGTTGGCATCCCATCTTTCTTCTTCAACAAATATCGGTATACCTCGGTTTTTGTTTTGTTCACATTGTTTGTGCCCTTTGTGTGTTTGTTTTTCTTTAAGAATCATGCTAGTATGAGATAGATCTTCATTGATTTATAGAATACTTCATGTGCTTCACTTATATCTTTTAAGTATGATCCAATAGAATTGATCTTTGTGCTTCACTTAAATCGTTTGAAGTATGGCTTTATAGAATGCTTTGTGCACTTCACTTATATATTTTGAGCTTGGATATTGGTTAGTCTATATTGATTGTAGAATGCTCCAGGAACTTCACTTATATCTTTTGGAGTATGAATAATACTATAATTTAATGTGGGTTTGGAAGAGTGTCAACTTTAGGAATTTGTGATCCCACTATCTAGGAGGGTGTTGAATCTTCGTACGATATTTATGAAAGTGGATTTGGAAGAGCGTCAGCTTTAGTTAGTATTACACTATTTTGGAAGAGGTTCCCAATTGAGTATGAGAACAAAGTAGCTATCCATGATGCTACTGAAACTTATTGTGAGGGAGGAATATGTGCTTGTAGGAGTTGCAATAATATCAAGTTTCCTCTCTATGTGCTTAATGTTTTGAAGTTAAACTTGTTTTGCCTTCCTATGCTAGTTGATTCTTGTTCCTATAAATTGTGTGCTCACAAAATCCCTAGGCATAGGAAGTGAGTTAGATTTAAATGTTCTAGTCATATTCTTCATGGTGCTCTCTTTGTGTTTCAACTCTTATCTTTTGTGTGAGCATCATTGAAATCATCATGCCTAGCTAAAAGGCATTAAAGAAAAGCGCTTGTTGGGAGACAACCCAATATTTATACTTACTGTTTTTGTGTGTATACATGATTAAGCTACTGTATTAATCATGTTTTATAGCTTTTATTTCAATAAAGTGCCAAGTAAGACCTTTGGGAAGACTTGGGTGAAAGTTAATGTGATCTTGCTGTAAAAAAAAGAAACTTTGCCCTCACGAGATTAGCTGTAATTTTTTTACATAAGAGTGCTTTTGAGTTGATTCTTTTTGCAAAAGATTAATAGACAAATTCCTCACGTCCACCAATTTATTTCATAATTTTTGGAGTAGCAGAAGTATGGTTATGGTTCAGATCATTACAGACTGTTCTGTTTCTGACAGATTCTGTTTTCATTGCATAGTTTGCTTGTTTTCTAGTTTCTATGGCTTATATTTCTCAATATAAATTATGGAAATGATATGGTACAGTAGGAATTATGTGAAAGCAATTATGAACCTTGTCTTTTACAGTACCAAAGTGCATGGTTTACTCTTTATCATACTAACCTATCTCACGAAGTTCCATTAAGTTTTGTGTGATTGAAGTTTTCAAGTTTTGGGTGAGATATCGATATGAGGAGAATAAGGAGCGGAAAGACCCTAAGATTGGGGATGCCCAAGGCACCCCAAGGTAATATTCAAGGAAGACTCAAGCGCCTAAGCTTGGGGATGCTCCGGAAGGCATCCCCTCTTTCGTCTTCAAAACTATCGGTACATCTTACTCGGAGCTATATTTTTATTCGTCACATGATATGTGTTTTGCTTGGAGCGTATTTTCAATTTCACTTGATGTTTGAATAAAATCATTGGATCTGAAATATTGAATAAAAAGGAATCCTCCCATGGCTAGTTAATTATTTGACTACTCAGTGTCTTTCACTCAGATCTTTTGGAGTAGTTTGTCATTTACTCTTGCGCTTCATGTATATCCTAGGAGTAAATGGGGGAATGAATTGAATGTCATAAATCTGAACCTTTATATGTTTCATTTGCTTATAACATGGTTAGTGATGACTTCACACATAGAAAGTATGAGGCATAAAAGTTGTTGAGAGTTGGCAAACGTAGTTTTGGTCATCGTTGCAATTAATAGGAAGTAATAAGGAAAGAGAGGTTCACATACAAATATATTATCTTGGACATCTTTTATGATTTTGAAGCACTCATTAAGTATGACATGCTTAAAGAGCTGACGTTGGACAAGGAATACAACATAATGGTTTATGTTTTCTAACATCTTAGTTAAAGTATATTGTCATTGACCTTCCAAACATGTTGAGCTTGCCCCCCCCCATGCTAGCCAAAAATTCCTAGCACCAAGTAGAGATACTACTTGTGCTTCCAAATATCCTTAAACCCAGTTTTGCCATGAGAGTCCACCATATCTACCTATGGATTGAGTAAGATCCTTCAAGTAAGTTGTCATCGGTGCAAGCAATAAAAATTGCTCTCTAAATATGCATGACTTATTAGTGCGGAGAAAATAAGCTTTGTACGAACTTGTTATGGAAGCAATAGAAGTGACGGACTGCATAATAAAGGTCCATATACAAGGGGCAATATAAAGTGACGTTCTTTCACATTAATATTTTGTGTATCCAACCCTAAAAGCGCATGGCAACCTCTGCTTCCCTCTGCGAAGGGCCTATCTTTTACTTTATGTTTTTACTTTATGCTTGAGTTAAGGTGATCCTTACCTTTCCCTTTTTCACTTTATCCTTTGGCGAGCTCCTCGTGTTTGAAAGATCATGATATATATATATATATATATATATATATATATATATATATATATATATATATATATCCAATTGGATGTAAGTTAGCATGGGCTATTATTGTTGACATCACCTAAAGGTGAATATGTTGGGAGGCAACACAATAAGCCCCTATCTTTCTCAGTGTTCGGCTGAAACTCCATAACCACAAGTATTGCGTGAGTGTTAGCAATTGTAGGAGACTATATGATAGTTGAGTAAGTGGACTTGCTGAAAAGCTCTATTTTTTACTCTTTCTGATGTTATGATAAATTGCAATTGCTTCAATGACTGAGATTATAGTTTGTTAGTTCTCAATGAAGTTTTTGAACCATACTTGACATTGTGAATAGATCGTTACTTGATCATGAAAAGTTTTATGAGATAAGCTACTATTATGACACATATTGATGCTAGAAAAGGTGATTGAAATTATCATTGATCAAACTTGTGCACCTACTAGCATTCACACTTCATAAATTATTTCTTTTATCATTTACCTACTCGAGGACGAGCAGGAATTAAGCTTGGGGATGCTGATACGTCTCCAACGTATCTATAATTTATGAAGTATTCATGCTATTACATTACCCATCTACGGTGTTTTATATGCATTTATATATCATTTTATATGATTTTTGGGACTAACCTATTGACCTAGAGCCCAGTGCCAGTTTCTGTTTTCTCCTTGTTTTTGTGTTTTTCATAAAAGGGATACCAAACGAAGTCCAAATGACGTGCCAATTTTTGAGGATTTTTTATGGACCAAAAGAAGACCACGGAGCATCGGAGTTGGGCCAGAAGAGCTTCGGGCTACCCACGAGAGTGGGGGGTGCCCCCCCTAGGGCACGCCCCCCTATCTCGTGGACAGCCTGGAGACCCCCCCTAATGTGAAACCAATGCCAATAATTCCTATAAATACTGAAACTTTCGGGAATTAACCTAGATCGGAAGTTCCGCCGCCGCAAGGCTCTGTAGCCATGAGAAATCAATCTAGGCCCTCTCTGGCACCCTGCCGGAGGGGCCCATCATCACGGGAGGCCATGGAGGAGGATCTCGGAGGGGCCATCATCTCCATGAAGGCCAAGGACCAGAGGGGGAAAGCCATGGAGGAGGAAGCACAAGGGGGAGAAACTCTCCTCCTCTCTCTTGGTGGCACCGGAGTGCCATCGAGAGGGGAATCATCGCCGCAGTGATTGTCTTCATCAACATCACCATCCTCATCTCTTTTACGCGGTCCACTCTCCCGCACCCCGCTGTAATCCCTACTTGAACATGGTGCTTTATGCTACATATTATGATCCAATGATGTGTTGCCATCTTATGATGTTTTGAGTAGATACCTTTTGTCCTTGAGTTGATTGATGATCTAGATTGGTGCGAGTTGTATGTTTTATTTTGGTGCTGTCCTATGGTGCCCTCCGTGTCGCGCAAGCGAGAGGGATTCCCACTGTAGGGTGTTGCAATACGTTCATGATTCGCTTATAGTGGGTTGCTAGAGTGACAGAATCTTAAACCCGAGTAAGGGGGTTGTTGCGTATGGGATAAAAGGGGACTTGATGCTTTAATGCTATGGTTGGGTTTTACCTTAATGAATCTTTTAGTATTTGCGGATGCTTGCTGGAGTTTCCAATCATAAGAGCATATGATCCAAGTAGGAAAAGTATGCTAGTTTATGCCTCTCCCTCATATGAAATTGCAATGACGACTATCGATTTTGTTAACAATTGCTTAGGACAATTCCGCACACCGATCCACCATTATTCCACACTCGCTACTTATATTATTTAGTATTATATTCTAAATTTATGATAATAGCACCTACTTTTATATTTTAGCTCTCTGATATCATGCAAAGTTATCCTCTTTATACCCACAACACAATTTTATTTCTTGTTTCTAGTTGGAAGCAAACGTTCGGTGCACGTAGAGTCGTATCAGTGGCAGATAGGGCTTGAGAGAATATTGATCTTACCTTTAGCTCTTTGTGGGTTCGACACTCCATACTTATCACTTCCACCTTTGGGAATTGCTACAATGATTTCCTGCACTTGGGGATTATCAGCAACCGTATCTCGTACTACTCCCTCTGTTTAGGTGTAATAAGTCACGTTAGAAGGTGCAACGTGACCAAGGTGCAAGCAGATTGAAGGAGAAGGAGAAACTTGACCGGTCATTCCTCCAATCAAAGCCCCGATTTCTGTCTCTAAACGCAACAATTAATCCAAACAACTAAGAGATGCCGTTTTAGCTACCATACAGGGCCACGTATTAACTCGCATGCAAGCCGACTTTGATTTCTTGACTGATCACGCGTAGTTGCGCTCCATGCATTGGATTTCCGGGGGAGATAACAAGGCAGAGTAAGGAGTGTTTGGTTACATTGCTTAGGCTGGTCATAGTGGTGAGTAACTTGGACTAGTAACATGCATATGTTACTAGTCTATGTTACTACTACGTGAAGTTTGCCGTCGGAAGCGAGCCGATCTGGCTCTCCTGAGCTAGCAAGGTTTTTCTAGCCCACCCAAGCTAGCTGGGCCAAAAATGAACATATTTTAACAGTTCCAAATGCCTAACCTTGCCTGGCTATGCTATAAGTTGTTCTTGCTAAGGATCCAAACGCTCCCTAAGTAACAACGCTCGCTAGCAACGAGGTCAGGAGGGGATTGAGATGCGAAGTTAATGGATGATGCCTAAACATTTTGGGAATATCTGATTTCGGTAAGATGACTTAACACCTAGACGGAGGGAGTACTACTCCTCAGTCCAGGTTTGATGGAATATTTGTCACCTCTTCTCTTCTTGTACGTACTCCATTTGTATCTCACTTCCTGTGGCTTCGCACTCGCACGATTTTCCTATTCTATGAACCTGTGTGTGCGTGTGCGTGCGTGTCTGTGTGTGTGTGTTTAACAGCATGTGTGTGTTAGAGAGAGCGATAGATCGACCTACTCCTACAGAGAGATGGTGTGTAGTGTATGATTTTAGCCGCGAGAGTTGGTGCATCCTCTCGTTTCTGGGCGTCTGGTAGGGACGGGTAGACAGCTGCCACGCTCGCTCCTGACCAACCTGGCCCACCCAAAGCCCCTCCATCGCCCACGCGCTTCCCGCCCAAAACGGTCAGGGCCGCTCCAAAGAAAGGTGTCGCATTCATGCCCGGGCAGAGCGGACGTGACCTCTTACTGGCGCCTGCGTTGAAGGGAGAAGCGGATTCAAGAGTGATGGTTGCTTCGTCCGTCCAACTTACTGATGGGTCTATGTGATTTGACGGCTCATTGGTCATTATTACTGAGGTGGTAGGATTGCTGGATGTCCCACGCTTTCAGCGAAAGGAGGTACTACTAGATTACAATTTTCTCCATTCTTACAGCGAAGGAGTGCAAGAGCAGTGAAAACACTCAGGCTCAGTGATTACATGGCCCACCTCACACTATCACCATATTTTCTGGACACCGTGCGACACCTAACTCTTTACATAGAAGTACTAGTATAGTACGTACTGTAATTTATCAGCGAGATAAATTTGTACAATGCTATGAAGCTTGCAGCTTCTATTACATGTATCTTGCGTCCAAGGTTGCCCGTTGCAACATTTCATCAAATACAAAGGAGACTAACATGCATGCTATTGCATCTCATTGATTGACAGATCATAGCAAATGTGTACTCCCTCCATTACAAAATAAGTGTCTCAACTTTATGCAAACTTTAGTACAAAGTTGTACTACTACTAAAGTTAACACTTATTTTGGAACAGAGGCATCTAAAGAAAAAAATATCCATGCGGTCCCTAGCCCTTGAACCGTAAACCCTAACTAGGCTTCAATTTGCTGGCAACGTTCGAGCTTCCTAAGAAATGAAGTTTGCAACCTTTTGACCATCGGATCATTTTGTGCAGTTTCAACAAAATCGAGATGAGCATCCTGTGGCAAATAAATTGAAGAAGCATAATTAGAATAAGATTACTGGGACTAGTTGATGAGACATAAACTCATCAAAAATACAGTACGTAGAAGCCAGTAGAGGTATGTGCGGGGCAAAGAAGCAGAGAAATATCCAAATGGAGTGATGTGGGCAACTGGAGCAGTGGTGCAAGCCGGCTGTAAAGGGAGTTGTACTTGAGGAATGTCGGGACGTAGCTCAACCTTGAGGAGGGCAACGGGAGGCGGCAACTGCCCATGTCGTGGCAGTGAGTAAGGGACGAAGGCAACCTCACCGGCTTTGTGAGAGAGAACAGCGGGGACCCCTGGTCGGGACGTGCCGACAGTGGGTTTTTGTCGTCGGCAACGGCGACCGCATCTACACTAAGCATCCACCCCTTCCCCCGGCGGACGTGATCCGCTGGGATGTTAGAGATGTGGCCAACGTCGTTTTGTGCGAGAGAGTGTGAAGAGAGCAACCCCAGCAAGCAACCGTGTAGGCTAGCCCGTCCTGACTATGTATATAGTGGAGCGGTTTCCATTTCTCTCCATATGAACCTATCATATTGCATACGTGCCACTGAAGAAAAAAAACTTTATTTATAAATGACGCGGTACCTACTACTCATTCTCCTATAACCTTGTGCTTGGCATCTCCAAAATATTAACCTTGCGATCGGCTCTTTGCCTCTTCGGGAAGTCGAGCAATAATGGTACTGCAGTATATATCGTTCTGGCTATATGAGACCGAATGAATTGTTGCACATCCACCACGTGGGTGAGGGTCGAGGAGCGAGGGATAGTGCATACTATTACATACGTTTCAGGGGGTGTTTATTTCCAGGGACTTTTTAGTGTAGGGACTAGAAAAAGTCCCTCTTAGAGACTTTTTAACCAAACAGGAGGGGCTACTAGGGACTAAAACTTGCCTTTTGCGACTTAATGAAGAAGACTCTCAAGGCGAGTATTTTTTGGGACTTTCCCAACAATGCCTCTCCCTGCACCCATTGCCCCGCCGCCCCATGGTGTTGTTTGGTTGTTATTTTTCTGTATACTAGGGGTAACATGTGTCGGTGTCAAAACCGGCGGATCTCGGGTAGGGGGTCCCGATCTGTGCGTCTAGGCTGATGGTAACAGGAAGGAAGGGACACAATGTTTACCCAGGTTCGAGCCCTCTCGATGGAGGTAAAACCCTACTTCCTGCTTGATTAGTATTGAAGATATGAGTAGTACAAGAGTAGATCTACCACGAGATCGTAGAGGCTAAACCCTAAGAGCTAGCCTATGATGGTATGATTGTAATTGTGATCGGCCTTCTAAGGACCAACCTCTCCGGTTTATATAGACACCAGAAAGGGATAGGGTTTACATGGAGTCAGTTACAATGAAGGAAACACTATATCCGGATTGCCAAGCTTGCCTTCCACGCAAAGGAGAGTCCCATCCGGACACGGGCCGAAGTCTTGAGTCTTGTATCTTCAGGCTTCAATAGTCCGGACGATGTATACAGTCCGGCTGTCCGGATACCCCCTAATCCAGGACTCCCTCAGTAGCCCCTGAACCAGGCTTCAATGATGATGAGTCCGGCGCGCATTCTTGTCTTCAGCATTGCAAGGCGGGTTCCTTCTCCGAATACTCCAAGGTAATTATCGAACACGTAGACCGTGTCCGAATCTGCAAAATGATCTTCACATACCGCCGTAGATAGAATGATATTTCACAAATGCAATCTACTGACAACTTTTTTAGACAACGTGACGTGTCATTACGGTCGGGTCACTATTCGAACCGTTTTCCTACAACCAGCAACAACGCATATTGCGAGGTGGTTTCCTTGACACGTCTTGTCAAAGAAGAGATCGTGTCCCCTTATAACGGGATTCTCATCAATACGGGTATGGGTAATCCCACCACGCCATCAATCGTGGCGCTTGGGAAGCAAGCGATTCCCAACGGGCAAGTGGGGAGGCGCACCACTTTCGTCACCTCTATAAAGGGATAAGATTTCCCAATTTTTACCCACGCCTTCTTCCTCATTTGCCCACTCTTGCCCCCTCGAGCTCTAGCGCCCAAGCCCAAGTCTTCTCCGCACAGCTAAACATGTACGAAGCAGGAGGCAAGTGGGTGGCTTCCACCGTCAAGGAGAAGCATATCGCAAATCTTTGGGCGGCCGGATACTTGGCCGCAGACATAGCGCACTGGCTACCGGACGCCGGGCAGGTCATTCCGACCCCAGGACCCCACGAGAGGGTCATGTTTGTCGCCCACTTCGTCTGTGGACTGGGATTTCCACTTCATCCCTTCGTCTGTGGGCTCATGTTCTACTACGGGCTAGATTTCCATGATCTAGCCCCGAATTTCCACCTCAACATATCGGCGTTTATCGTCGTATGCGAGGCCTTCCTCCGCATCAAGCCTCATTTCGGCTTATGGCTGCAAATCTTCTGCATGAAGCCGAAGATTGTGAGCGGCCAGTAGGCGGAGTGCGGAGGAGCCATGGTGGGCAAGATGCCTAACGTCACTTGGCTCAACGGCTCTTTTGCGGAAACTGTGAAGGGGTGGCAGTCGGGGTGGTTCTACATCACCGAGCTGCGCGACGCCAACTGGGCGGCGGCCCCCAAGTTCCGATCCGGCACCCCCATGCGGCTCACCTCCTGGGAAAGGAAGGGCCTGTCCTGGGTGAATCTACAGAGCTGACCGTACTCCAAACCTGCATCAAGAGCATGAAGGACAAGAACATCAAGCTTGTCAACATGATCCAGGTCAGGCTCATTCACCGGATTCTGCCATGCCAAAGGTGGGCATTCAATCTGTGGGAGTACGTCCCGGCCGAACACCAGACGCTTCAGAGGATCTATGACATGAAGCACAAACACGCGTGGAAGGCGTTGTTCAAGGCCTCCAAAGTACCTCCTCCCACATCCGAGGACTGTGGGCTCCATGCCGCGCGGCCTCCCAGTAAGGTGAGTTTTCAGGCCACCATCGGATTCAGTCCTTCCTAATATACTCATGGGGGAGTCTTAAGTAATTATGAATATTTGTTCAGGATTATGTGGAGACAGCGGAGCAGATTGACTGTCCGGCTCCGCTGCCAGAAGGCCCAGCTGATGCTCTCTTGACGGAGATGCTGGTCCCGGCGCCTTACAAGGTGCCGGAGAAGAAGGCCGAGAAGAAGGCCCCAGGGATCCAATAGGATATCCGGCATAAGGTTGTGCCGGAAGCCTCGTCCGATGATGATGAGGCACACTCCTCCCACGAAGGGGAGGAAGAAGAAGAAGAAGAAGACGCCCCATCCGGAAAGGATGAGGGGCCTGGGGAGGCGGACCAGGGGGCCGGAAAAGGCCCTCGGCGCAAGGCCGTCATACCCACGTCGTCCGATGACGACGAGACAGATCCCTCCCGCGGAGGCGGGAGGAAGCAAGAAGAAACTCTACCTCCCCGTACTGGCGAGGAGAAAAAGAGGAAAGCCGCCCTGGAGGGGGAGGCTGGGGCATCCAGGAAGGTAAAGGTGTCCCTTCCAGACTACTTCGCCATGGCTGCTCTCAGCGAGGAGGGGTGGCTGCCCAGGGGGAAGCCCCCAGTGCGATCGTAAGTGTCCGCACTCTATCATGACTTCACTCCGTAGCTTTTTTATAACACCGAACATATATGCAGTCCAGCCAGGGCTCACCCTGAGGTATCTTCTTCCGGGTCCCTGAGCGATTCGGAGATGAATTCGCTTCCGACGGCCACTACTCCTCAGCCCGCGGATGACACGGAGGTGTTGTCCCGAAGGCTCCTAGAGCGGGGGGAGATGAATCTAGAGACGCCCAAGGCGGGATTCCAGATGTCGGACACGCGGGATTCAAGATCTCCGCAGATCGTGTCGATGAGAGCCACAATAGGCCGGGCTCTTAGCCGAACACTGTTCCAGAACCTTCAATGGTTCCGGACTCAGGCGAGCAGCCCCTCATTAGGGAGGGCGAGCCGTTTGCGTCGAGGACTTCCGTTGCGCCCGAGGCGCTGGATTGTCTGCTGGAAGCACTTCGCGGCACTTCCATGGATGAAGAGCACCGTACTCTTATGAGTGCGGTGATTCAGAAGGTTTCGTCCATCAAGAGAGGACTAACCGAAGCTTGCACCAGCCTCCTAACAGGCTTTGAGGTAAGTAATAAATATATGTAAGATTACCACCCGATAGGTAGTAGCCCCTGATACTCTATTTGGTGTTCAGAAAGAAAAACCAAACGGAGGGTCAATTATAATCCGCAGGAGTCTAATAATAAATATTCTTGTGAATAAGCAGGCTGTGTTGCTTGCCGCTGCTGCCCGTACAGCCAAGGTTGCCGAACTAAGGCGGGACCTGGAGCAGGCGCAGGGAGAGCTCAACCTCACAAAGAGGCAGCTCGAAGAGAACAAGGGTAAGTGATTCCCCTGCTCTTATGTAGTTAAGGATAGACAAAATTGGTTAGTCTGACGCCAAAGCGTCGTGACTGTGTAACAGGGGCCACCGCCGAAGTGGCGTCCCTGAAGAAAGCGTTGTCCGAGGCCGAAGACAAGGCGGCCTTGGAATGCAAGGAGCGCGAAAAGCAAAGTGCTAGAGTGGGCGAGGTACAACAAGAGCTCCGGGACCTCGGCAAGAAGTTCGAGTCCGTGGAGCATGATCTGAAGATGAAAGAGGCCGAGCTTGCGAAGGCCCTTGTGAATATGAGAGATGCCAAGGCCGAAGCCGAGAAGGCACAGTAGGAAATCCAGGAGGCCAAAAAGATAGCGGCAGGTAAGAAATTCTTTATGCAAAGCAAACATGTGGAGGAGGCATTTTTTACTTACCCGAATTTGGAGCTCTCCAGGGGCATTCGCAGATCTACCACGCAGCGTATCAGATGCTGCGGAGTTCTACCGTGCCCAGGAGGGGAGCTCAACGAAGAAGCTGTTCTGGTCCCAGTATGCTGGGGCCGAACACCCAATGCCTCTGAGTGACCAACTGAAGCAGTTGGTCGAACTCCACAGGGCGGCCGAGTGGCTATGAAAGATTTCATAGTCCGGATGTGGCCTGATGAGCTCCTACCCACTAGCTACTTCGGCCTGATCGAGCGGATGGTGAATGCCTGTCCGCGGCTTGAAGTAATCAAGCAATCCGTTTGCATTGAGGGTGCCCGCCGGGCCTTTGCCCGCGCGAAGGTGCATTGGGGCAAGCTGGATGCAGAGAAGCTAGTGAAGGATGGGCCGCCGGAGGGCAAGGTGCATCACCATCCCGAGATGTACTATGATGGTGTTATGAAGGGCGCTCGTCTCGTGGCCGATGAGTGTACCAAGGACAAGATCTTTGACTAAATGTACCTTTGCCGCTGTTGTAATTTAAAGACAAAGTTACTTGTGCTATGTAGCACTGTTTGATTTAAAATATTACCTTCTGTGCGGCTGTTTATAAAATTCTGAAAGTAGGCCAGTCATCGGCTTCCGCCCCCACGTAACTAGTACTGGGGTGTTCGTGGAAAACCCGAACAGTCTTTATCCAAATGTTTGGTCCCTTAAGGAGGTGTCCGGTGCAGCGAACAAGGCAATCGGACTATGCGGCTTTATAAGTTTCACTTAGCCATAGAAGTCTACAATTTTAAATTTTGGCGAAGCCCCTAGAATCCGGAAGGCCGAATTGGGGCGCTATATACACCTAGATCGGGTGAAGCCGATTTGTCGCCTAAAGCGAAAAATCTTTAAGGATTTTAAAACCTCTCGAACAGCGACCAACTCTCGCCACATCATGCCGGTCAGTTTTTGGCTTTCTCTACTAAGGTGCTTGTCCGGAAGAACCGGGACACAATCGTAGTAGTTCTCCCTGTGCTACCTTAGGCGATATAACGGAACATAAGGTAACAAAACAAGGGAGCCGGGCTAACCCAACTGTAGACCCAAGACATGATTCAGATCTGATGCATATAGTGCTATAAGTTCGGGGTGCCGCACTGTTGAAAGTGTTCGAACTTGTCTTGCCATATTATGGGGCGCCATAAGAAGCCCCTGGCAAACTGAACGTACCAAGGTGTACGGATGCAATATCAAATAAACATTTGTAAGAAAAATGCTCAAATAAGACTAATAAGCTGACGCTATATGTGATCTCCCATTGATGAATAATACGTTTAAGCGTATGTTTACAATGAATGCATTAAGTGGAGATAAATAGGACTATTTGACATGTCCTATCGGAGGAAGGTCGCGTACAGATAGATAAAACAGGTATAACGATCGTAAATAGATTCCACCTGGGTGTGTCCTTCTGTGCGCAAAACCTGTTGCCTCCTTGGTTTTCCCTCCTATGTAAGTCCGGCAATCCGGCCCTTCTGAAGAGGCTGCACTAAAGCAATGTCCTGAAAGGTAAAAGGGAAAGATTATGAAGGTATGTAGCGGTTACCCGCACTATTGACTGAGTCGTTGTTGCACCTCCGCCTACACCCATGGTATCTTGAGTGCGTAATTGTGTACGCGTGGCACGAATGCTGCTTTGATGGGGCTTGAGCAGAGGCCGGACTTCTAGTCGCGCTCTTGGCGTGCTTGATTATCCTGTTGTGGGGTGCTCCATACTCTCTTGACGGTGCTCGAAGTTGTTGTTGCCGGATTGATTTGTCGGAGTAGGCCGCATTGTACTTCCGCCGCGAGGGCTACAGTATGCTCCTATGTTCGGAGAGAGCGGTCCATGTTTCCGTTAACTGTTATGACCCCGCGTGGTCCTGGCATCTTGAGCTTGAGGTATGCGTAGTGTGGTACCGCATTGAATCTAGCAAATGCGGTTCGTCCGAGCAATGCGTGGTAACCACTGCGGAAAGGGACGATATCGAAGATTAACTCTTCGCTTCGGAAGTTATCCGGAGATCCGAAGACCACTTCCAATGTTATAGAGCCCGTACAACGGGCCTCTACTCCAAGAATCACGCCTTTAAAGGTGGTTTTCGTGGGCTTGATCCTTGAAGGATCAATGCCCATTTTGCGCACTGTGTCCTGATAAAGCAGGTTCAGGCTGCTGCCGCCGTCCATAAGGACTCGTGTGAGGTGAAATCCATCGATGATTGGGTCTAAGACCAATGCGGCTGAGCCGCCATGACGGATGCTAGTAGGATGATCCCTACGATCAAAGGTGATCGGACAAGCTGACCATGGGTTGAACTTGGGGGCGACTGGCTCCATCGCGTAGATGTACCGTAGTGCCCGCTTCCGTTCCCGCTTGGGGATGTGAGTGGTGTAGATCATGTTGACCGTTTTCACCTGGAGGGAATTTCTTTTGTCCCCCCGTGTTCGGACGCCGGGGATCTTCATCATCGTCGTTGTGCAGCCCCTTGTCCTTGTTTTCGGTGTTTATTTTGCCGGCCTGTTTGAATACCCAGCAGTCTCTCTTGGTGTGTTTGGCTGGCTTGTCCGGGGTGCCATGAATTTGGCACGAGCGCTCCAGTATGCAGTCCAGACTGGACGGTCCCTGATTGTTTCTTTTGAATGGCTTTTTCCGCTGACCGGACTTGGATCCGCTGAATCCGGCGTTTACTGTCGTGTCTTCAGTGTTGTCGCCATTGTTCTGTCGCTTATGTCTATTGCGTCGTGGCTTGCCATTATTGTCGCGGACATCCGAAGTGCCGGAATGTGGCTTGGTGCCACTGCGAGCTAACCAGCTGTCCTCGCCCGCGCAAAAGCGGGCCATTAGTGTTGTGAGAGCTGCCATGGACTTGGGTTTTTCCTGGCCGAGGTGTCGAGCAAGCCACTCGTCGCGGATATTGTGCTTAAAAGACACCAGGGCTTCGGCGTCCGGACTAATCGACTATTTGGTTCTTTTTAGTTAGGAACCGAGTCCAGAATTTCCTGGCTGACTCTCCGGGTTGTTGAGTAATGTGGCTCAGGTCATCAGCGTCCGGTGGTCGCACATATGTGCCCTGGAAGTTATCAAGGAATGCATCTTCCAGCTTTTCCCAACTGCCAATGGAATTTGCTGGCAGCCTGTTTAGCCAGTGCCGGGCTGGTCCTTTGAGCTTAAGGGGAAGGTACTTGATGGCGTGTAGATCGTCTCCGCGGGCCATGTGAAAGTGGAGAAGGAAATCTTCGATCCATACTGCGGGGTCTGTTTTGCCATCGTAGGATTTGATGTTTACGGGTTTGAACCCTTCTGGGAATTCATGATCCATCACTTCGTCAGTGAAGCAGAGGGGGTGTGCGGCGCCTCTGTGCCGGGCTATGTGGCTACGCAGTTCGAATTGGTCTGGGTTGCTGTGTTCGGCCCGGTCGGACTTGTTGATAATGTATCCGACGTGACGGTCATCATCGCACGCTGGGGGGCGCCCCCGCGATCCGTAGATCAATCTTGGCTGTCCTGCTTTGTTTTCCAGAATATCTTCCAGGTCCTGCCTGTTGCCCCAGGCCGTAGTGTATTGGCGTGGGGGTGCGGGCTGGTATTCAGGCTGATGTCCTGTTTTATCCAGGCCACGAGGTGGCCGGTCAGCCGTTTGGCGCTCGAGTCCATATTCCTCGGCTGCCAGGACTTCAGTCTATCAATCTGTGAGCAGGTCTTGATCAGCCTAGAGTTGTTGTTGCTTCTTCTCCAGGCTCCTCACAGTGGCAATAAGCCGGCGCTTGAAGCGCTCCTGCTCCACGGGATCCTCAGGCACGGCGAACTCGTCGTCGCCGAGGCTAATCTCGTCTTCGGAGGGGGCATATAGTTGTCCTCCTCTGGATATCCGTCGGTTGCCTATTCGTATGGGCTGACCTGCTCATCTTCCTGTTTGGTCTGCTCGAAGGCGGGCTGGTCAGGGTTGTATTCCTCTTCGGTGCCATCCGGATTGGTATTGCTGTGGCGGGGCTTGGAGCGGCGCCGACGCCGCCCATGATTTGCTTTTCTCCCTGAGGGGTTATCCTCCGTTGCCTCGTTGCCATTGGTTTCCTTCGGAGTGTCCACCATGTATATATCGTATGAGGAGGTGGCCGTCCACCGCCCTGTGAGTGGTGGCTCCTGTAATTCTCCTGTGTCGTCATCCATACCGTCGATGTCTTCGGAGTCAAAGTTAAGCACGTCAGTTAAATCATCGACCGTGGCAATGAAGTGGGTGGTGGGTGGGCAGCGAATTCCTTCGTCGCCTGCTTCCCACTCAAGCCAGACATAGTTCGGCCCAGAGCCTCCTGACAAAGAGAGAGACTTTAATGAGTTCAGCATGTCACCAAAGGGCGAGTGCTGGAAGATGTCTGCAGCGGTAAACTCCATTACCGGAGCCCAGCCAGGCTCGGCTGGCTCGAGGGTGTGCGGACCAGAACTAACAACTGTATACGAGTCCGGGGGCCCGGGTTTACAGGCTTCCGCAGAGGTGAGACATGTGTTCGGCTCCACCGCCGATGAATGTGTGGCCTGCAGGGCAGGGTCCACCCCTCCGTCCTTAGGTGACGCACCCTGCTCTGGATTTAGATCCGGGGCTATTGCATGGGTGATATCCCGAGCATCATCTGACAACAGGTCCAAATCCGTCGAAGACCAAGTCTCCATGAATATCCGCCGTGTAGTTCAAGTTTCCTAACCTAACCAGGTGGCCGGGGGCGTAGCTATTGATCTGCTCCAGATGGCCAAGCGAATTGGCCCGTGGTGCGAAGCCGCCGAACACGAAGATCTGTCCGGGGAGAAAAGTCTCCCCCCTGGACCGTGTTGTTGACAATTGAAGGCGCCATCAAGCCCTACAGCGACGACACAGAGGAACTCTCAATGAAAGCACCAATGTCAGTGTCAAAACCGGCGGATCTCGGGTAGGGGTCCCGATCTATGCGTCTAGGCTAATGGTAACAGGAAGCAAGGGACACAATGTTTACCCAGGTTTAGGCCCTCTCGATGGAGGTAAAACCCTACTTCCTGCTTGATTAATATTGAAGATATGAGTAGTACAAGAGTAGATCTACCACGAGACCGTAGAGGCTAAACCCTAAGAGCTAGCCTATGATGGTATGATTGTAATTGTGATCGGCCTTCTAAGGACCAACCTCTCCGGTTTATATAGACACCGGAGAGGGCTAGGGTTTACATGGAGTCAGTTACAAGGAAGGAAACACTATATCCGGATCGCCAAGCTTGCCTTCCACGCAAAGGAGTGTCCCATCCGGACACGGGCCGAAGTCTTGAGTCTTGTATCTTCACGCTTCAATAGTCGAGATGATGTATACAGTCCGGCTGTCCGGATACCCCCTAATCCAGGACTCCCTCAACATGGTCATTCAATAACCTCTAGGGAGGGACTAGAGACTTTTTAGTCCCTAAAAACAGACAGGGAGGGACTTTTTAAGGAGTAGGGACTTTTTAGTTGGGACTAGAAAAAGTCCTAGGACTTATGAACCAAACAGGGCCTCAATATGGACTACATACGGAGCAAAATGAGTGAATCTAGACTCTAAAATACGTCTATATACATCAGTGTTTGGAGTATGTACTAGTAGTTCATATTGAAATCTATTAAAGGACATATATATTCCAAACAATATGATAATCTCTCTAACCAAGGTAGTAGGGACGAGGAGTAAACGGAGGGAGTAGTAAAATTTTCTCCTTGTCCTGTGAGCCATCGCGCACATGGGCGAGGGAGCGGGTGTAAGGCATACAATACTACTACTAGTAAGCAAGCTTCACCTCATCCTGCGAGCCACCGCGCCCATGGGCGGGGGAGACGGCGTACTAAGCAAGCTTCTCCTCATTCTGCGAGTTGACGGGGCACATCAAAAGTACTCCAGTGTATAGAGTCTTGCCTCTAAGGTAGGCCCCACATGGTTTGCCTTTTTTTAACATAACACGTCAAGTTGCAATTTGTTTGTTCACCCGTGGTAGTCGATCCTCCCTCCATCAAGTTGACAACCAGTACATGTGCCAAATTACCACGTGGGCTGCCTTTTCGTACAGAAATGAGCTCCACCGTGTATCCGCGCGGGTGTGGTTGGGAAAGAGACGGGAGTACGTGCGCCATGCATGCACCTCTTCTCTTAGTGCATGTCCCCCACCTACATGGGTGTGTGTGAGAGATACAAACCACGTTCGTGAGTATTTTTTGTTTGGGGGGGGGTTGATTTCGTGAATGTATTTGTGGGAATATGTGTCGATGACATCTCAAACAAAATTTTGCATGCAATGTGTGTGAAATGGAGGCCTATCCATATCACATATAGAGGGCCGGGCGATCCACGAGAAGAGAGGGAGGGGTCATAGATATTGATAGAGTCAAAGAGAGGATCGAGTGGGTGGGTGCGAGATCGATGAAGAGAGCCATCGAAATTGTGTGTGTGTGCAAGTCGAAGATATAGGGCGACTGACCTACCGGAACGTCAGAGGGCATAGGTCAATTTTGTGTGTGGCAGGAAGACATGACTAGAGCGCTCGATGTATCGATGTGTGTGGGGCAGAGGGGGTGGGGGAGGGGTAGGCAGAGGCCTAACTATAGAGGTAGAACGACTCATATATGTGTTGAGAAGGATAGACCCAGCTATGTCTTGAGGGAGATCGGTCGACATCCATACATAACTGAAGGACGGGAAATAGGATGGGATAGAGAGAGAGAGGAGAGAGAGAGGGAGGAGGGGTAGAGTGTTGGATGGGTGATGGAGTTGCTTCTCGAAGATGGTGGGAGAGGCCTACTAGACAAACTGAGGGTGGAACTGCAATATTATAAATAAGAGTGGGGATGTGTTTCTGTGTGTGTCTGTGCGTGATAGATCTGTCGGGAAGCATCCATGGATGATGAACGAGAACCATGTGGTTGGTAAGCAAACCTAACTAGATCGGTAGATCAATTGTTGTTTGTCGGAGGAAGGGAGAGACGTAACTAATGATGTAGATTGATCGACGCGTGGGGAAAACGAGTTATAAAGACCTAGCTAGCTATATGTATAGCGGGAGATCAGTCGGTGTACGTCCATTTGTTAGAGGCAAATAAGGCCCAGCGAGACGGATAGACAGAGAGAATGGAGCTAGGAGGTGGTGCGAGAGGCCTAGATACTAGCTAGATAGGGGGAGGAGTGTGCGGTTGTGAGATCGATGAAAAGAGGGGTGAGAGTTTACACGTGTGTGGGACTGTATGAGAGACACGAGGCAAGGACACATAAAGGAGGAGATTGAAGGTGCATGTGTATGTTGTAGGCAGACATCGCTGGAGAGGTTTATCGATCGGTGTGTGTCGGAAAGGAGTTGTGGAGACTCTGGGAGAATGACCTAAAGAAAAAAATGAATGTGTGCGATGGATAGAATGATGAGGGAGGGGGAGGGCGAGGAGGGTGTGTGCATGAATGAGAGAAAGTTAGTGGTAGCTATAAAGGTTAGAGGATTGTGTGGGTGTAAGAGACTAACAAAGATCATAATTTGATATGAAAGTGGATTCATATATTTGAATAGGAGATCATAGTGTTTTAAACATATGCATGCAATAATATAGCGGTGATACGCGTGCTGTGGTTTTGCACATGTTATACCATAATGTGATAATGCATGGCGTTTGCAACTCACAGCTAAATGTCGAACAATCTAAACCATACTATACATCAAACAATCTCACATTTTATTTGAATTTGTGATAATGTGTGGCGTTTGCAGCTTACAACTAAATATCGAACAATCTAAACAATACTATATATCGAATATTCTCACATTTTATTTGAACTTGTGGTAATGTGTGGTGTTTGCAACTCACATCTAAATACTTGTAGGCGTAGGGGGCGGGGCACCATGCATAATGTGATAAACACATTATACATATGAGACATGGTTTAGATTATGAAGATCTAGCTAGAGCTTGAAATGTAATGTGATTTGAAATCAACATAAAGTGGATTCAAAAAATCAAGTTTGAGTTCATATAGTACACATAGTTCATATGTAACTCGAGACTAATCATGTGGTGTGCTGTGAAGATAATACACAAACGATGGTTTAATTTGACAATAATGATGATTGTAGATCTTATTAAAACAGAGAAACAAATTCAAATGCTTTTACTTCACAACAATCATTATTGTAGATCTTATTCAAATAGAGAAATGAATTCAAATTTAGTTCATATTGAAGCGGTAGTATATACGTTTGGAATGCACTAAAACGTTCATTTGAGTAGTAGGTTGCATGCATTATACATGTAGCAAAATATTTTAATTGAACATAACATGAATTCAAAGTTTTGAATGACATTTTGTAGTGTGAATTGATTTGGTACAGTACACGTTAGGCTTGTCCGGAAATTTCAACCCGCGCCTTGTTAGCCCGATATATTTAAGATATATCTTTGTCTCGTTGTGCTCCGACAACACCCTCCATCTCAACCCGTGCCTTGCTACTTCAAAATTACAACGCGCGCAAAAACTCCCACCTCCTGTGAAATCCCAACACGTGAAATGCCCGTGATACCCCTGAATCGAAAGAACCGCCTCAAATCGGTGGGGGTACTTTCGTAACTTACTCCACATTTCGGACAAGCGCGTCCCTAAGCCATGGTTTCCCACTCCCATCCCATCCGCTGACCTATTCATACACCGGGGCCGGGAAAACCCGCGAAGCCCGACACCCTCCTCCGTCCGCCACCCAGCCGGAGCCTCTTCCCCGACGACGTCGTCCACAGCAACACCTCGACCTCCCTCATCCACCGTACCGGATGAGGATCTGTCATTGATTTGGTCGTCCCGCCGGTTCAGCCACCCCGTCCTCCACCTCCAAGGAGCTACTCTGACATTCCCCTCGTCTTTCGTGCCACCTCCATTCCCACACTGCCGTCTTCACCCGCACCACCGGAAGAGCATCATCATCACCATTTCCTTGGATGAAGTTGCGGCATAATTGGCGCCACCCAAGAGGTTGTACACTAATTGCTGCATTTTCTTCTTGATTCGATCTCACGGTGCTGCCGGTGCTTGGTCCCGAGCCGACACGGCCCGGCTCCATCCACGGTGGCGTCGCCGGCCACTTCCTCCACAGTGCCGCTCCCTCGGCAGCGACGTCCACATCAGTAGGAGCTGCTGCTGCTTTAGCTCTCGCTCGTGCTGCTGCTCTGCTCTTGCTCTCGGTCCCCTGCCTGGTCTGCTCTCGCTCTCGGTCCCCTGCCTGGTCTGCTCTTGCTATTGCTCTTGCTCGCGCTTCTGCTCTCGCTCTTGCTCTTGCTTGCGATGTTGCTCTGATTTAGCTACACTTCAGTCGACTGAATCGACTTTTGGTTCAGTCAATTTTCAGGAGATGGGGGGGCTCGCTGCAGTTAAGGAAGAACC